>NW_028318057.1:3056250-3361875 GCF_062004578.1 Staurois parvus
TGCTGCTTCCAGGTCCACAGTGTCTCATGCCATGTGCCACTTTCAGGTCTCCTCACACTGCTGGTGTGTTCCATTTTTTGTCATAGGGTGCTGGCAGATTACGGGCCTCCCATAGCTGCTGCCAGGCCCCTAATCTGCCATGGGCCCCTATACCGCCTCCTCATGCTGCTGCCAGGTCCAGAGTCTCTCATGGGTCCCTGTACGGCCTCCCATTGCTGCTGTCTCCATCGCCACACTCTGCCATGTGCCACTTTCAGGTCTCCTCACACACTGCTGGTGTGTTACATTTTTTGTCATAGGGTGCTGGCAGATTACGGGCCTCCCATAGCTGCTGAAAGGCCCCTAATCTGCCATGGGCCCCTGTACCGCCTCCTCATGCTGCTGCCAGGTCCACAGTGTCTCATGCCATGTGCCACTTTCAGGTCTCCTCACACTGCTGGTGTGTTCCATTTTTTGTCATAGGGTGCTGGCAGATTACGGGCCTCCCATAGCTGCTGCCAGGCCCCTAATCTGCCATGGGCCCCTATACCGCCTCCTCATGCTGCTGCCAGGTCCAGAGTCTCTCATGGGTCCCTGTACGGCCTTCCATTGCTGCTGTCTCCATCGCCACACTCTGCCATGTGCCACTTTCAGGTCTCCTCACACTGCTGGTGTGTTACATTTTTTGTCATAGGGTGCTGGCAGATTACAGGCCTCCCATAGCTGCTGCCAGGCCCCTAATCTGCCATGGGCCCCTATACCGCCTCCTCATGCTGCTGCCAGGTCCAGAGTCTCTCATGGGTCCCTGTACGGCCTCCCATTGCTGCTGTCTCCATCGCCACACTCTGCCATGTGCCACTTTCAGGTCTCCTCACACACTGCTGGTGTGTTACATTTTTTGTCATAGGGTGCTGGCAGATTACGGGCCTCCCATTGCTGCTGCCAGGCCCCTAATCTGCCATGGGCCCCTGTACCGCCTCCTCATGCTGCTGCCAGGTCCACAGTGTCTCATGCCATGTGCCATTTTCAGGTCTCCTCACACTGCTGGTGTGTTCCATTTTTTGTCATAGGGTGCTGGCAGATTACTGGCCTCCCATAGCTGCTGCCAGGCCCCTAATCTGCCATGGGCCCCTATACCGCCTCCTCATGCTGCTGCCAGGTCCACAGTGTCTCATGGGTCCCTGTACGGCCTCCCATTGCTGCTGTCTCCATCGCCACACTCTGCCATGTGCCACTTTCAGGTCTCCTCACACTGCTGGTGTGTTCCAATTTTTGTCATAGGGTGCTGGCAGATTACAGGCCTCCCATAGCTGCTGCCAGGCCCCTAATCTGCCATGGGCCCCTATACCGCCTCCTCATGCTGCTGCCAGGTCCAGAGTCTCTCATGGGTCCCTGTACGGCCTCCCATTGCTGCTGTCTCCATCGCCACACTCTGCCATGTGCCACTTTCAGGTCTCCTCACACACTGCTGGTGTGTTCCATTTTTTGTCATAGGGTGCTGGCAGATTACGGGCCTCCCATAGCTGCTGCCAGGCCCCTAATCTGCCATGGGCCCCTGTACCGCCTCCTCATGCTGCTGCCAGGTCCAGAGTCTCTCATGGGTCCCTGTACGGCCTCCCATTGCTGCTGTCTCCATCGCCACACTCTGCCATGTGCCACTTTCAGGTCTCCTCACACACTGCTGGTGTGTTCCATTTTTTGTCATAGGGTGCTGGCAGATTACGGGCCTCCCATTGCTGCTGCCAGGCCCCTAATCTGCCATGGGCCCCTGTACCGCCTCCTCATGCTGCTGCCAGGTCCACAGTGTCTCATGCCATGTGCCACTTTCAGGTCTCCTCACACACTGCTGGTGTGTTCCATTTTTTGTCATAGGGTGCTGGCAGATTACGGGCCTCCCATTGCTGCTGCCAGGCCCCTAACCTGCCATGGGCCCCTGTACCGCCTCCTCATGCTGCTGCCAGGTCCACAGTGTCTCATGGGTCCCTGTACGGCCTCCCATTGCTGCTGTCTCCATCGCCACACTCTGCCATGTGCCACTTTCAGGTCTCCTCACACTGCTGGTGTGTTCCATTTTTTGTCATAGGGTGCTGGCAGATTACGGGCCTCCCATAGATGCTGCCAGGCCCCTAATCTGCCATGGGCCCCTATACCGCCTCCTCATGCTGCTGCCAGGTCCAGAGTCTCTCATGGGTCCCTGTACGGCCTCCCATTGCTGCTGTCTCCATCGCCACACTCTGCCATGTGCCACTTTCAGGTCTCCTCACACACTGCTGGTGTGTTACATTTTTTGTCATAGGGTGCTGGCAGATTACGGGCCTCCCATTGCTGCTGCCAGGCCCCTAATCTGCCATGGGCCCCTGTACCGCCTCCTCATGCTGCTGCCAGGTCCACAGTGTCTCATGCCATGTGCCACTTTCAGGTCTCCTCACACTGCTGGTGTGTTCCATTTTTTGTCATAGGGTGCTGGCAGATTACTGGCCTCCCATAGCTGCTGCCAGGCCCCTAATCTGCCATGGGCCCCTATACCGCCTCCTCATGCTGCTGCCAGGTCCACAGTGTCTCATGGGTCCCTGTACGGCCTCCCATTGCTGCTGTCTCCATCGCCACACTCTGCCATGTGCCACTTTCAGGTCTCCTCACACTGCTGGTGTGTTCCAATTTTTGTCATAGGGTGCTGGCAGATTACAGGCCTCCCATAGCTGCTGCCAGGCCCCTAATCTGCCATGGGCCCCTATACCGCCTCCTCATGCTGCTGCCAGGTCCAGAGTCTCTCATGGGTCCCTGTACGGCCTCCCATTGCTGCTGTCTCCATCGCCACACTTTGCCATGTGCCACTTTCAGGTCTCCTCACACACTGCTGGTGTGTTCCATTTTTTGTCATAGGGTGCTGGCAGATTACGGGCCTCCCATAGCTGCTGCCAGGCCCCTAATCTGCCATGGGCCCCTGTACCGCCTCCTCATGCTGCTGCCAGGTCCAGAGTCTCTCATGGGTCCCTGTATGGCCTCCCATTGCTGCTGTCTCCATCGCCACACTCTGCCATGTACCACTTTAAGGTCTCCTCACACACTGCTGGTGTGTTCCATTTTTTGTCATAGGGTGCTGGCAGATTACGGGCCTCCCATTGCTGCTGCCAGGCCCCTAATCTGCCATGGGCCCCTGTACCGCCTCCTCATGCTGCTGCCAGGTCCACAGTGTCTCATGCCATGTGCCACTTTCAGGTCTCCTCACACACTGCTGGTGTGTTCCATTTTTTGTCATAGGGTGCTGGCAGATTACGGGCCTCCCATTGCTGCTGCCAGGCCCCTAATCTGCCATGGGCCCCTGTACCGCCTCCTCATGCTGCTGCCAGGTCCACAGTGTCTCATGGGTCCCTGTACGGCCTCCCATTGCTGCTGTCTCCATCGCCACACTCTGCCATGTGCCACTTTCAGGTCTCCTCACACTGCTGGTGTGTTCCATTTTTTGTCATAGGGTGCTGGCAGATTACGGGCCTCCCATAGATGCTGCCAGGCCCCTAATCTGCCATGGGCCCCTATACCACCTCCTCATGCTGCTGCCAGGTCCAGAGTCTCTCATGGGTCCCTGTACGGCCTCCCATTGCTGCTGTCTCCATCGCCACACTCTGCCATGTGCCACTTTCAGGTCTCCTCACACACTGCTGGTGTGTTACATTTTTTGTCATAGGGTGCTGGCAGATTACGGGCCTCCCATAGCTGCTGCCAGGCCCCTAATCTGCCATGGGCCCCTGTACCGCCTCCTCATGCTGCTGCCAGGTCCACAGTGTCTCATGCCATGTGCCACTTTCAGGTCTCCTCACACTGCTGGTGTGTTCCATTTTTTGTCATAGGGTGCTGGCAGATTACGGGCCTCCCATTGCAGCTGCCAGGCCCCTAATCTGCCATGGGCCCCTGTACCGCCTCCTCATGCTGCTGCCAGGTCCACAGTGTCTCATGGGTCCCTGTACAGCCTCCCATTGCTGCTGTCTCCAAGGCGACACTCTGCCATGTGCCACTTTCAGGTCTCCTCACACACTGCTGGTGTGTTCCATTTTTTGTCATAGGGTGCTGGCAGATTACGGGCCTCCCATAGCTGCTGCCAGGCCCCTAATCTGCCATGGGCCCCTGTACCACCTCCTCATGCTGCTGCCAGGTCCAGAGTCTCTCATGGGTCCCTGTACGGCCTCCCATTGCTGCTGTCTCCATCGCCACACTCTGCCATGTGCCACTTTCAGGTCTCCTCACACACTGCTGGTGTGTTCCATTTTTTGTCATAGGGTGCTGGCAGATTACGGGCCTCCCATAGCTGCTGCCAGGCCCCTAATCTGCCATGGGCCCCTGTACCGCCTCCTCATGCTGCTGCCAGGTCCAGAGTCTCTCATGGGTCCCTGTACGGCCTCCCATTGCTGCTGTCTCCATCGCCACACTCTGCCATGTGCCACTTTCAGGTCTCCTCACACACTGCTGGTGTGTTCCATTTTTTGTCATAGGGTGCTGGCAGATTACGGGCCTCCCATAGCTGCTGCCAGGCCCCTAATCTGCCATGGGCCCCTGTACCGCCTCCTCATGCTTCTGCCAGGTCCACAGTGTCTCATGCCATGTGCCACTTTCAGGTCTCCTCACACTGCTGGTGTGTTCCATTTTTTGTCATAGGGTGCTGGCAGATTACGGGCCTCCCATTGCTGCTGCCAGGCCCGTAATCTGCCATGGGCCCCTATACTGCCTCTTCATGCTGCTGCCAGGTCCAGAGTGTGTCATGGGTCCCTGTACGGCCTCCCATTGCTGCTGCCAGGAGGCAGCAGGGTCGCAGCAGTGTCAGTGGAGGCAAACGGCCACGGAGTAGAGCACCAGCTCCACTGCAGCCTACCACCACGGCCAGTAGTGGTGCCGGTGTGCACGGAGGAAGTAGCAGTCAGCCAGTGAGGAGTAGCGGGGGCAAAGTTTCCTACTCGGCGGTGTGGCAATTTTTCGTCAAGCCGCCCGAGGAAGTAAACGTAGCCGTATGTCGACTATGTGGCCAGAAAGTCAAGCGTGGCCAGGGGGCCCATGTTGGGACTACAGCGTTGCGTCAGCATATGCAGCGTCGCCATTCGGTGGCCTGGGAAAACCGTGATAAAGATACGGCGGTTCTGCCTGCCCCAGCCCAGGGTTCCATTTTGTCATAGGGTGCTGGCAGATTACGGGCCTCCCATTGCTGCTGCCAGGCCTTAATCTGCCATGGGCCCCTGTACCGCCTCCTCATGCTGCTGCCAGGTCCACAGTGTCTCATGGGTCCCTGAACCGCCTCCCATTGCTGCTGTCTCCATCGCCACACTCTGCCATGTGCCACTTTCAGGTCTCCTCACACACTGCTGGTGTGTTCCATTTTTTGTCATAGGGTGCTGGCAGATTACGGGCCTCCCATTGCTGCTGCCAGGCCCCTAATCTGCCATGGGCCCCAGTACCGCCTCCTCATGCTGCTGCCAGGTCCACAGTCTCTCATGGGTCCCTGTACGGCCTCCCATTGCTGCTGTCTCCATCGCCACACTCTGCCATGTGCCACTTTCAGGTCTCCTCACACTGCTGGTGTGTTCCATTTTTTGTCATAGGGTGCTGGCAGATTACGGGCCTCCCATAGCTGCTGCCAGGCCCCTAATCTGCCATGGGCCCCTGTACCGCCTCCTCATGCTGCTGCCAGGTCCAGAGTCTCTCATGGGTCCCTGTACGGCCTCCCATTGCTGCTGTCTCCATCGCCACACTCTGCCATGTGCCACTTTCAGGTCTCCTCACACACTGCTGGTGTGTTCCATTTTTTGTCATAGGGTGCTGGCAGATTACGGGCCTCCCATTGCTGCTGCCAGGCCCGTAATCTGCCATGGGCCCCCGTACCGACTCCTCATGCTGCTGCCAGGCCCGTAATCTGTCATGGGCCCCTGTTGTCGCTTGTTGGCATATTCCGCTTGTTCAGATGCTCCTTCTCCTGCTACTCCTCTTCACGGATTCCGTCAGCAGTCTTTCTTGGAATCCGTTTCCAAGAGACAACAGTTTGCGAGCACGCACCCGACGGTGCAGAAGCTGAACGTCCTCCTGTCCAAGTTGCTGCTGCCAGGCTCGTAATCTGTCATGCGCCCCTGTACCGCCTCCTCATGCTGCTGCCAGGTCCAGAGTGTGTCATGGGCCCCCGTACTGACTCCTCATGCTGCTGCCAGGCCCGTAATCTGTCATGGGCCCCTGTACCGCCTCCTCATGCTGCTGCCAGGTCCAGAGTGTGTCATGGGTCCCTGTACGGCCTCCCATTGCTGCTGCCAGGCCCGTAATCTGCCATGGGCCCCCGTACCAACTCCTCATGCTGCTGCCAGGCCCGTAATCTGTCATGGGCCCCTGTACCGCCTCCTCATGCTGCTGCCAGGTCCAGAGTGTGTCATGGGTCCCTGTACGGCCTCCCATTGCTGCTGTCTCCATCGCCACACTCTGCCATGTGCCACTTTCAGGTCTCCTCACACTGCTGGTGGTTTCCATTTTTGTCATAGGGTGCTGTATGGCCTCCCATTGCTGCTGCCTCCACCGCCACACTGTGGCTCCACACTCTGGTTTTGGCCCCGTGACTGCCCAAATGAGTGAAGTGTGCGGTGATTCTAAGATCGACGGCACTCATCTGCATGTCATACTGACTGTCAGTATTATTTCTCTTCCCCAGCAGACTCCAAGGGCATTTAAATTAAAGGTACAGTGTTCTGCACTAATATAAAGGCTCTCTGAAGCCTAGAAACACCCTTTTATAAGTTAAATTCGCAGCGAATATATTCGACTCGAATCGAAATTTTTTCACGAATTCGCCGAATCAGTCGAATCGAATTTTTGAATAATTCGCTCATCTCTAGTTGTCGTAATTGAATGAATCCCTGTTGGCTCATTTATACATATACTGCCATTTACTTCAATCTGTGACAATATATTGAGTTCCTTTACCACTAACCAGCCTGGTGTTTGTTTTCTGATACTGAAACATAGTTGTGTGCAGGATATTTACATTTGTACTCTCAATAGTATTGCAGTAACCATTTGCTTAACCAGGTGCATCAGAGGGGCCGAGGTTGTTCATAGAGTAGAGGCAAAAGAGCAAAGAACCCAATCTAACAAGCAACCCCTGTGGGGTTGGAACTACAATAATATTTTGGATGTGAGTAATAAAGAATGAAAAGGTAAAGATAATTTTTTTCTGCTGCTACAACAGTGCAATGAAAAATAAGATAATCTAGTCTCAAAGTCCCTACAGCACATGTGTCAAACAGAAAGCCTGTGGGCTAAATACAGCCTTCCAGGCCATTTTATGTGGCCCTTGCACCTCTCCTGCAGCTGCCTCAGTAATCGGCAGCAGAGAGGAAGAATGAACTACTTCACCAGATCCTGTGCTCCTCCGGGCAGCCATGGAGGGGCTAATTTCTTCCTCCCCGTCTCAGCAGTCGGTAACAGACAGGATGACAGAACTCCTCCTACAAATCCTATGCCTCTCTGTGCAGCCGCAGCACCCCCTCATCTCTGCCTCCCCAGTCTCAGCATTCAACAGAATCTGGCAGCTGATTTCAGCCCTCCTCTGGTCCTCCTCCACACCCTGCACATTCTGCTTCCAAGCTCTGTCCACAGCTTCTTCCTGACAGTAACACAAGATAAGAAGGGTGCACTGTGATGTAAGGGAGGGTGGGGGGACTTCTGACTTCTGATGATGGTTGGGCTCTTGACATCTGATGTAAGGGGGGGGGGGGGATGATCAAGACATCTAATCTTACAGATACAACTGGCCATTTGAGGGCCACCATAATGCTGATGTGGCATGCAATGAAGTTGAGTTTGATACCCCTGCCCTACAACATTGTAAGACAGAAAATGTACCATTGCAGAGAACTTTCCTCGGCCACTGCAATCTTCCTAATCAGTCTCTACGCCAACAGCATACCTCACAATTGTCCCTCATTTGGAGGGACTGTCCCTCTTTTAGAACATAATCCCTCTGTCCCTCTTTCCTTCTTAGTTGTCTATCTTTTTGGTCTGATGAACAGATAGCTGTTAAAATGTACCATTTTCAGCTTATCACTTCATTATCTTGTTTGCTTTTTTAACCTCAGTCAGTATAAAGAAAAAAGTATTGTTAGAAAAAACAATTCTGGGTTTATCGGATAATTTTTGGCATATAAATTCTTAATGCATTGCAAATTTGGATACATTATATGGTTGTCTCCATTACCAAAATACACTGCTCAAAAAAAATTTAAGAACTTTGAAAACACATCAGATCTCAATGGGGAAAAATCTCATGCTGGATATGTATACTGATTATTATTATTATTATACAGGATTTATATAGCGCCAACAGTTTGCGCAGCACTTCTCAATATAAACGCTGATATGGACTGTGTAATGTGTTAGGAATGTAAGGATGTTCCATCGTTTGATGGAAATGAAAATTATCAACCTACAGAGGACTGAATTCAAAGACACCCCAAAAATCAAAGTGAAAAAATTATGCAGCAGGCCAGTCCATTTTGCTGAAATTTCATTGCAGCAACTCAAAATGGTACTCAGTAGTATGTATGGCCCCCATGTGCTTGTATGCATACCAGACAACATCGAGGCATGCTCCTAATGAGACGACAGATGGTATCCTGGGGTATTTCCTCCCAGATCTGGACCAGGGCATCACTGAGCTCCTGGACAGTCTGAGGTGCAACAGATGGACCTAAACATGATATCCTAGAGGTATTCTATTGGATTTAGGTCAGGCAAGCATGGGGACCATTCAATGGTATCAATTCCTTCATCCTCCAGGATCTGCCTGCATACTCTCACCACATGAGGCCAGGCATTGTCATACACCAGGAGGAACCCAGGACCCACTGCACCAGCGTAGGGTCTGACAATGGGTCCAAGAATTTCATCCCGATACCTAATGGCAGTCAGGGGACCATTGTCTAGCCTGTAGAGGTCTGTGCATCCTTCCATGGATATGCCTCCCCAGGCCATCACTGACCCACCACCAAAACGGTCATGCTGAATGATGTTACAGGCAGCATAATGTTGTCCATGGCTTCTCCAGACCCTTTCACATCTGTAACATGTGCCCAGGGTGAACCTACTCTCAGTTGTGAAAAGCACAAGGCACCAGTGGCAGACCTGCCAATTCTGGTGTTCAATGGCAAATGCCAATCGAGCTCTATGGTGCTGGGCAGTGAGCACAGGGCACACTAGAGGATGTCGGACCCTCAAGCCACCCTCATGAAGTCTGTTTCTGATTGTTTGGTCAGAGACATTTACACCAGTGCCCTGCTGGAGGTCATTTTGTAGGGCTCTGGCAGTGCTCATCCTGTTCCTCCTTGCACAAAGGAGCATAAACCGGTCCTGCTGATGGGTTAAGGACTTTCTACGGCCCTGTCCAGCTCTCCTAGAGTAACTGCCTGTCTCCTGGAATCTCCTCCATGCTCTTGAGGCTGTGCTGAGAGACAGAGCAAACATGTTGGCAATGGTACCTATTGATGTGTCATCCTGGAGGAGTTGGACTACCTGTGCAACCTTTGTAGGGTCCAGGTATCGTCTCATGCTACCAGTAGTGACACTGACCCTAGCCAAATGCAAAACTAGTGAAAAACAATCAAAAAAGATGAGTAAGAAAACCGAAACATGATATCGCAGAGGTGTTCTATTAGATTTAGGTCAGGCAAGCATGGAGGCCATTCAATGGTATCAATTCCTTCATTTTCCAGGAACTGCCTGCATACTCTCGCCACATGAGGCTGGCATCATTGTGCACCAGAAGGAACCCAGGACCCACTGCACCAGTGTAGGGTCTGACAATGGGTCCAAGGATTTCATCCCGATACCTAATGACAGTCAGGGTGCCATTGTCTAGCCTGTAGAGGTCTGTGCATCCCTCCACGGATATGCATCCCCAGACCATCACTGACCCACCACTAAAACAGTCATGCTGAACGATGTTACAGGAAGCATAATGTTCTCCACAGCTTCTGCAGACCCTCTCACATCTGTCACATGTGCTCAGGGTGAACCTGCTCTCATCTGTGAAAAGCACAGGGCACCAGTGGCGGACCTGCTACTTCTGGTGTTCAATGGCAAATACCAGTCGAGCTCTATGGTCACTATGGTGAGCACAGGGCCCACTAGAGGATGTCGGGCCCTCAGGGCACCCTTATGAAGTCTGTTTCTGATTGTTTAGTCAGAGACATTCACACCAGTGGCCTGCTGGAGGTCATTTTGTAGGGCTCTTGCCGTGCTCATCCTATTCCTTACACGAAGGAGCAGGTACCAATCCTGCTGATGGGTTAAGGACCTTCTACGGCCCTGTCCAGCTCTCCTCACTGCCTGTCTCCTGGAATCTCATCCATACTCTTGAGAACCTTCTGGCAATGGTACGTATTGATGTGCCATCCTGGAAGAGTTGGACTGCCTGTGCAACATCTGTAGGGTCCAGGTATCGCCAGTAGCGACGCTGGCCCTAGCCAAATGCAAACCTAGTGAAAAACAGTAAGAAAAGATGAGTAAGAAAAAAAAGTAAGTGGCCTCCACCTGTAAAACCATTCCTGTTTTGGGTCTTGTCTCATTTTTGCCTATCTACTGCACCTGTTGTTAATTTCATTAACACCAAAGCAACTGAAGCTGTCAAAAAAGATGAGACTGATTAACAAACCCTTCTGCTGCTTAGCTGACCAGATCAATATCCCAGGAGTTTAACTGACTTGATGCTTTACTATACAATCATAAAGAGTGCAGTGCTATATACTGTATATGCCATTATGTAAGTGTAAACATCTGTCAAAGTAATAAACATGTATGAACAAAAAAAACAAATAATACAGAACAATCAAAAAAGTCCCAAGTGAAGTGTCCTTGAATGTAGCAAATGATCCTTGAACTGCAACTGTATTCACAAACAATCATGAGGTGAACTGATATCCATGTGGAAAAGACTTCTGTGACAATCCTCCACCAAAATGTCTCACCAGAAATAAAATGAAACAGGCTGTGAACAGAACTGTGCGGCTCCTTCACTATAGGGATGGCATGCCGGTCTTGCACAGATGAATCCTAAAGAAAAGCTCACAAACCGGAGCCCAGAAATGGTGGTACATAGTGTAGTAATTTCTTGTAAAAAGGAATAAACACACCCACGTGGAGAGATACAAAATGGCCTCACTTACAAACATGGATGCCAGACAATAACCATGGACTCGGCAGCATGACATCAGCACGTAGGCTCCTCATTGACATGTTTCGTGCACACGCACGTTCTCAAAGGGACCCGCCTCATACTGATGCCATCACTGTACACCTCTTAAATAGCCCGCAGATGCACTGATTAACAAGCGCCATTTTGCAGTAGACCAGAACAAATTTACATTTAAAACAAGCTCATATGAGCCGGGACATAATTTTCTCAATGGTTCTATAATCCACAACATGAAGGACAAAGAAAAGACCCAGCTAGAGCAAAGTAAAATTGAAAGGGAAATTAAAAATTAAATTACAATAAATAAAGGAAAGAAGGGGGAATTAATAAAAACAGAAATTAATGAAAACCGGAATTAATGACTATTTAAAAGGCATATTACATCACATAAATCTAAATAAATAAAATGCAATAGGCACATACTAAAAACATCCAAAAACAACCATTGGAGGTAAAAAAACAATCCACATATTTTATAGGTGTATCGCAACCAGGTAGACTTAAGGCTCCGATAGACCCAAATGGTATATAGATACAAACCACTCCAATAAGGTCAGTGACTATTTCAGGTATATTAGCTGTTATCGATAAAACAATTCATATCTATATCAATATTAAGTCCTAAAGGGGATAAAGTCTGCATCTCTTAAATCCACTTTGTTTCAAGCATAGAAATTGCCCTTAGTTTGTTATTTTCCCTCCAATGACAATCCCTAAAATGTTTGGAAACAGAATGTTCCTTAAATCCATTCTTGATATTATAAAGTTATATATTAAAGTTAAATATTATTACAAGCAATCAGAGTTTCTATCTCATAATTTTTCCCGGTGGAGTGGGACATAAAGGATTCCAGTTTCCCTCTCAAAGTGCCCTCACAATTTCAGATCATGCATTTATTACAAGGAAAAAAACCCTTCAAATGAGAAAAAAATTAGATTTCATTTGGTGGATCTACTATATTAGCAGCTATTTTATTCCTCAAAGAAGGTGCCTTGCAATAGATAACTTCCAGCTTGTCAGGTAAAAAACCTGCCGACACCGGATCGTTCCTCAAGACACCCCAATTTTTCTTAAAGATCTTAACTATTTCTCTATGTTCGATGGAAAAACTAGTGATAAAAGGGCAAACTTTATCAGGCCTCTTCCTATTCTCAGTAGCCAGCAAAGATGATCTATCCACGTCGGCTGCCTCTATGATGGCTGCCTCCAACAAAGGTTTAGTGTATCCTCTTTCTAGAAATCTATTTTTAAGAACTTCTACTTGACAATGATAATCCTCCAATCTGTCACAGTTTCTACATATTGTAAGGATGACAACTATCCATTGGGATATAACTATTCCTATCAGTGGACTTAAAAAAGGATTTGGTGACAATACTTGTTCCCTCATTGACCAAGGTCAAATCCAAAAAATTAACTTCCTTAAGTCTATATGTATAAGATAACTGTATATTAAGATTGTTATTGTTTAAAGAAACAAAGAAATGAATAAATGTTTCTTTGCTACCTTGCCATAAGAGGAACACATGATCAATATACCGCCGATAAAAACACAGTTCATGCCACTCCCTCAAATAGATGACGTCTTCTTCCCATCTTCCCATGAACAAATTTGCCAGACTGGGAGAAAATTTAGCTCTCATGTCTACTCCCCTAGTTTGCAGGTAAAACGTAATTATGATCTCTGAAATCTTTGGCGGCATACCATCCATCAGCATGCCCTATATTGCTATACAAAGAGGCTACATCTGCTGTAACCAAAAAAGTGGAGTGGTCAACTGTGACATTTTTAACATCATTAAGAACTTGCTTGGTATCTCTCAAAAAAGAGGGAGTGGTCAGGACCAGCAGCTGGAGAAAAAAAGCTATATATTTACCAACTCGGGAACAAAGAGAGTCAATACCACTAACTATTGGTCTACTAGGGGGGTGCTGTTGGTCCTTATGAATTTTATTGAGACAATATAAGATGGGCAGACAGGGAGCAGAGGGACAAAGGAATTCCTTCTCTTTTTTAGTAATAATACCATTATTGTAAACTCTTTTTATAACACTTTTTAAATCCAGTTTGTGACCTACCAATGGATCTCTGGGCAACATATGATAAGTGTTTTTGTCATCTAAAATTCTATGCACTTCTTTTACATAATCCACCTTGTCCCAAATAACCACACCCCCATCTTTGTCGGCAAGATGAATTACCAAGTCCTTCCTCTCCAAAATTAATTTTATCCCAGCATAGGTTGTGACGATTGCGGCGTCAGACTCCAGCCCTTCTCACCAAACTCGTGCTTGAAGGACTAGCCAATCTAAAACCGCGCTGTCACGTGCTTAACAATGCCACGCCCAGCTGCACCCTGCACAAAGATGTTCCACCTAATGGACCACAATCTGTGTACTTGCAGCCCAGGAGCGATTGTTACTGGGTCAGGGTAATTACGCAATTAACCCTTCACACTGCCACCACCTCCTGTTTGTACAGAGAAAGAGGAAACTCAGCAATAACACTATGATGTTGAATAATCGTCTGTATACCACTGTCACTGCAGGCTGGGTATACAGAGGTTTAAACACACACAGTAGCGCTCTTCAGAGACAGGGGTTCTTAGTTTGCATTAAAGAGCTTTAGAAACAGTTCAACACTTTCAGAAAGTAAGATTTATTACTAAAAGGTCAAAAGGGTGCAAGAAAAATATTTACAGAAAAAGATGTAGTCTATATATATATATGAATATACAGAGAGCAATAACACAGCAAAGAGATAACAGAAAGAAGTTTAGAAGGATAAAATACTTGCCGTCAGCCTTGGTTTAAGCAGATTTCAAGTGTCAGAGCAAAAGGGCCTTATCTCCCAAAGTTAGTTCCAATGTTAAAAGGGAGCTTCTTCAACTTCAACTCAGCTTTGCTTAGCTCCAAGCATAACAGCCTTTTTCTAGGAACTCAGCAGGGTGTCTCCTTAAAGCAGAGAACCAATCGCCTCATTTGGGGATGGGTGTTGTAGGCGGGGAGCTCAGCCTATGACCCAATCTCTCACAAATTATACTATGGTCAATAACTTTTCCTAGGTACATGTAACATTCTATCCAGATATCCAGGTAGATTAATACGCAGAATTATCTGTTTAACGTCTAGATATGAAGTATGACATACCTGCTGGGATGGTTAAGGAGATATCATTTTCTGCTCTCCTCTAGATGTCAGATAGGGGGTGTAATATATCAGACGACTTGTATTAAAGTGACCGGTCTGATTTTATGTCTGGTTTTTAGGTACGTCTTTCATAGTCCAAGATATGAAATCATAGGGGAAAATGGATTTTTGAGTGTGAGGTCTGGTTTACAGTTTTCTGGAATGTCTTTGAAGCTCAGTGAGGGACTTGGTTTATGGCTTTACGATATCCCAGATTGAGAAGCTGACAGACATCTAGGCACCAGCTAGGTTGGGATTTTATAGCCCTGGAGCTCTCCCGCTGAGCCTTGATGCCTTTTTGAACTCAGCATCCAGGGACCACGTGTCACTCAACAGAGAGGGAGGGGGATGAGGGAAGAGGGAGAGAGAGATGCAAGATGGAGGGTTTGGAGCAAAATGGATGACCGCATCCATCTCTGTGTGCACGATTGCTACATAGGTAGTTATAGGTAGAGATTCAAGATCTTTCAACACCATGTCCCTAAAAATATTGAAATGGGAATTAGAACTGGTCGGAGGGTTATATAATGAAGCGTTCCTCAGATTAGAATGCTTAATATCATTAACAGTCTGTTTATTATCTTGAATAGGGTTAGTCAAGAAATATCTCTTCAGAGATACCTGCCTAGTGAACTTGTGAATATCCACATATGTCTGAAATGTATTAAGTTTATTATTTGGTGCAAATTTAAGTCCCTTATTTAACAAGGATAATTCATCTGGAGATTAGATTAAAAATTCCATTTGATTTCAGATCCATTTCTTTTTGGGGTCTATGGTACCTCTTTCCCCCTCCTGTTCCTCTATACGTATACTTCTTTTCCTTGATGGTCCTACTGCTAAAAAATGTCCCTGATATTCCCATTGGTTATTTGAGGATCTCCCTTGATGGTAATGCTGTTCATTCTGAGGCCTTCTATCCTGTTGCCTTATACTTTTCCCCATGCGATCTGAAATTATCTTTAGAATGGATAGGAGAAAAATAGTCCCTTCCATTTTCTACAAATCGGGAATCCCCATTGGGGTATTGACCTGAAGAGTTATGTCTCCTATTCCTCAAATTAGGTCCAGATTGGCCTGAAGATTTATGTCTCCTATTCCCCAAATTAAGTCCAGATTGGGGGGAAAAAACCAGAGGAGTTACGCCTCATAAAGTTTATGATTGTATGTTGTTTTGTGGATTTAGTGGGTTCACCATTTTTGCTAGCTGCTTTCAGTTTCTTCCTAGCACTCACTTGCTTTGACACTATTTCTCAATGCTATATTCTGATTAAAAAGTGTTCCTTTAATTTTTTTGAGCAGTGTACATTGTGCTAGAAGCGGTCTTTCTTTCTCATCTCAGAAAGTTAGAAGCAATGCCAACAGTATATACATGTTTCATTGTATAGAGGTGTTAGAGTACTAAGGGTATAGTAGTAGGTAGGATGTGCAGGAGAGGAGCATGGGGGTATGACAATAGACTGTATGAGAGATATTTACTAAAACTGGAGTGTACAAAATATTATGCAGTTCTGAACAGAAACCAATCAGCTTCCAGGTTTTATTGTCAAAGCCTAATTTAACAAGCTGCTGTTAGAAGCTGACTGGCTACCATGCACACTTGCACCAGATTCTGAGTGATCCAGTTGTAGTAAATCCCCCGCTATGTTCAGAGGAGCAGTGCAGTGGGTATGACAGCAGGCAGTAGGCAAAGGAGGGAAGAGTGCAAGTTATGACAGGGGGCAGTATGTATACAGTAGGTGGGTATGACATGAGGGCAATACTGTATGTGCAAGAGAGGAGTGCAAAGGGGGGGATAATGTGCAGGAAAAGTGCACAATTTTATGATACAAGGCAGGTGGCGTGCAGGGCCACCCCTAGCATTCGGGAAAAGACAGAGATCTGTTTCCTCCAGACCTCCTCCATCTCCCACCCTTTGCATGCTGCTGAAGCCAAAATGTGATGTGAAGAGAGAACTGTGTGATTGGGGGGCTCTGTGATTGAGGATTGTATGATTGTGGGACTCTGATGTAATTAAAGAACTCTCATGTATAGGGGTGACTCTGATGTGATGGGGGCTCATGTATTATAGGGGGGTCTCTGATGCATAGGGATGACTCTGATTTATTGGGGGGGCTCATGTATAGGGGGCCTCTGATGTATAGGGAAGACCCTGAGGTGAAAGAAGGAACCTCTATTTGAAGGGAGGCTTCTGATTTGATCCCCATTTCATCAAGGTGACTGTGTGCATTGTCCCGGGCTCCGGTTTCCCATTGATAAGTAACATTTACATTTATATTTTAGACTTGGATGCCTTGAGGTTTTACATACTTTTAAAGGGTGCCGCAACTGAAATGAGAAATGCTGATCCAGACTGTGTTTGGTTTAAGTGTACAATGTCTATCGGGAGGATGTGGGCAGTGAGCAATATACAATTTGTGTGGTTGGAGTGAGTGACTGCAAATTGAGGAGTCTATGGTCGGGAAACTGCAGAGTGCATCCTGGCAAAGTGATAAAGGGGAAACACGCTGGAGGTGGGAACCTACAATCCTACGATAAATGTAGTGTGTGCTGGGGGAGATAAACAGGGAAAAGACCATTGTGTGTGTTTACTGGAAGAAAGGAGCAATCTGAAACTATATCTGAAGCTCTATGATGCTCTTTTAACAAGCATATACTGATTATCACATTACCAGAATTGATTCAACAAAGATTTTATATAATTTGAGTTCTACCAGGGGTATCCACATGAAGTTCATCTGTGTTTCTTTCAAGTGCTTCTATGTAACATTGAGAGGACAATTTGTACTTTCGACTGTAAGTTCCTTTAGGGTTAGAGACAGATGTGAAGGGTTTTATGTATATATGCTATATACACTTCTATATAAAACAATACATCATATACTGTGTATACCACATATACTGTACAACAGCATGCAAATGCAAAGAGATGACTGAATCTCTTAAACACTTTTCACATTTTTTTAATTAGCTATTAATACAAAACTCAATTGTTCATGTGAGTGCCATTCAGAGATGTGTTATTTATATTATTTATAATAAGATCACCTAATAAAATACAAGTTATCATTGCCCGTGCTGCTATACAAAGATAAAGCAAGACAGAAGAATGGGGGGGGGGGCAGATATGCAGAGCAGCAATAGGATACAGAGAAGATTGACTGATGCTATCTGAACTACTTATTAACCTCATCAGAGATGTGTGAAATATCCACCCACAAATGCAAAACAGTTAGACTGAGACAGCGCATATTACATTAGCTTTGTGAGTATTTTTTTTTCACTGTGATACCAATGAAATAAATGTGCTTTTCACCCATGTGGGAAAAATGCCCAAGCATGATGGCTGTCATGAGATAGGGACTTGTGGAACTGTTTTTACCTTGAAGCATTTTCATAGACTATATAGGTATGGCCCTTAGATATTTGGTGTGCGATTATGATTATCCGATCAATATGTTTACTACTCCGACTCCCCTATATTTGCATTTCTTGAATAAAAGTGTTTAGCATGGCAAAGTTATTTCCATGTGGGTTTTCACTTATCTAAAATCTGCTGTTTGATATGTTATACTGTAGGTGATTTATGCTTATGAGTGCTTTATGGTACCTTCCATTTTGGGCTTTCAGACCTCCATTGAGGTGGCTAGCCTTATTTGGTGCAGCTCTCAACATATTTACATTACTCTTCTGGGGTCCCCTACTGGCACTCTAGGTTTCTCCTCATCTCTGTCTGCCACCATAGGAATTGGCTTTCTATGGTGGCACATGTGCAGACTTGATCCTGAGCCGCACTGTGTGTGTCTATTGACACATGCAGTGCAGCTTGGCCCTGCCCTCAACCTCCCCATCACTGGATTTGGTTTACAGCAGCTCTCAGGCACATTGCTGGATTGGGAGAGGGACTGGGCTCAGTTAAATATTTTGTGAGAGATTGGGGGAAAAGCTGCACATTATTATTATTATTATTATAATACAGGATTTATTTAGCACCAACAGTTTGCTCAGTGCTTTACAATACAAAGGAAGACAATATAGCAATGGTACAGTTCAATACAAGAGTGTTAGGAGAGGCCTGCTCCTGGGAGCTTACAACCTAATAGGGAGGGGCTGGTTGTGCAAAAGGTAATAACTATGGGGGAGAAATAGAAGATTTGGTTATTATCTGAAGGCAGGATGGGCTTCCCTGAAGAGATAGGTTTTCAGGGATCACCTAGAAGCAGAGTAGGTGAGTGTCGGACAGATTGGGGTAGAGAGTTCCAGTGGGAGAGGCTCTGGAGAAGTCCTGGAGATGAGCATGAGAGGACCAGACAAGGGAGCTGGAGAGTAGGAGGTCTTGGGAGGAGTGGAGAGGACGGTTTGGGTGATATTTGGAGACAAGATTAGTGATGTAGCTCAGGGCAGAGTTGTGAATAGCTTTGTATGTTGTTGTTAGTATTTTTAAATTAATTTGCTGGGCAATTGGAAGCCAGTGGAGGGATTGGCAGAGAGGGGTGGCAAACACTGAGGTAGATGGTTCTGGCAACAGCATTCATGATAGACTGAAGAGGGAATAGCCTGTTATTAGAATAGGCCATTGAGGATGGAGTTGCAATAGTGAAAGCGAGAGATAACAAGGGAGTGAATAAGTTGCTTAGTAGTTTCAGTACTAAAAAGGGGCTTATTTTGGAGATGTTACGGAGGTGAAGTCTACAGGATTTGGAAAGTGATAGGATTTGGGGCCGAAAGGACAGGTCGGAGTCCAGGATTGCACCTAGCACCCTGGCATGAGGGGAGGGACTGATGGTTGTATTATTGATCTTCATGGAGAAGTCAGGGGAGAGGGCACGGGCTGGAGGGAATATTATGAGCTCAGTTTTAGAAAGATTGAGTTTCAGGATGTGGTGTGACATCCATGCTGATATGTTAGTAAGTTAGTAATGCAAGAGGAGACTAAAGGAGTGAGGTGAGGAGTAGAGAGATAGATTTGTGTGTCATCAACATAGAGATGGTGCTTGAAGCCATGGGAGTTTATCAGGTCACAGAGCTGTAATCATTAGTGAGTTTTAGTAGGACAGTTTCAGTGAAGTGTAGTAAGCAAAAGTCAGACTGTAAGGGGTCAAGAAGTTTGTTGTCAGTGAGGTGGGAGCTCAGATGATTGTGGACTAAGCACTCTAAGAGTTTAGAAGTAAACGGGAGCAGGGAGATGGGTCTTAATTTGTTCAGGTTGGTGGGGTCTAGTGAGCACTTTTTAGGTATGGGGGTAATCAGCACATGTTTTACATGGGAGGGGAAGGTGCCAGTAGAGTGGGATAGATTGAAGATGTGTGTTAGAGCCTGGGTCCGAACCTGGGCCTTCTGCGGTGAGGGGCAATGTTTTTTCTTGTTGAGCCACCTGGAATGCTGGACAGCTCCCTTGACAATTATTTGGATGATCCTACCTTGACTTTGTTTATCTTGAACCTTGAACCCCTTGCTTCTCCCATGAACTTCCTGATAAAAGCTATGTCTCTGCATTTCCTTTTTGCCAGATTATTGTGCCTTCTTCAGCCAGTATCTTGCTTTGTCTCTCCTGCTGCATTCCATACCTTCGCTACCGACCTTTGGCTTGCTCCTTGACTACGATTCTGCCTCATCCCAACCTGCTACCGCTTGTTACTGACCCTTGGCTTGTTTACTGACTACGCTTCTGCTAGATCCCTACCTGCCATATCTGCTACTGGATCCTGGCTTGCTCACTTCCTGGTGGGGTGATCCTGAGAGCTGCGACCTGGTACTAACACGCAGCAAAATCCATCTCCACCACCAGGAGCTCTGGTGAATACCGGTTAGTGCTTAGACCCTGCACCTCAGGTGAGCCTGCGTCATTTCCCAGGGTGACCTGCTTGTTTACCTATCTTGTTGGTTGGTCTGCTGAGGGAACAGAATCCAGGGACAGGTGGTAAGGAGGGCTTCTGAGAAAACTTTAGTGACCTCTTCAGTAGTAGCAAGGTCAAAAGAGGAAAGTTCTGAAGGTAGTTTTGTATAGGATATGCGAAGTGTAATAGATATCTGTGCAGTGGAGAATCCCCCTGAATTTGCATCAAACTTGTTTTTGAAAATGATTGGCAATCTCGTAAGCAGTGAGTGAGTTACTGGGTGGGGGTGGAGGTGAAGTAGAGAGTTATAAGTTGAGAAGAGATGACAAGGACTGGATGACAAGGTGTTAATAAGAGTGACAAAGTAGGCTTTTTTGGCAGCATGGAAGGAGGAATTGTATTTTAAGAAGGCAAATTTATATAGGGTGAATGCTTGCTGAAATTTGGTTTTATGCCACAATCACTCTAGTGCACAGCTATGTCTGTTAAGATTTTCGCTGTCGTCAGTCTGCCAAGGTTGTAATGGTCAGGGCCTGATATTTTGTGTAGTTAGAGGAGGAAGTGAGTCCAGTGCAGATACAGTGCGTCTCGAAAGAAGAGAAGCATAGAGAGGTAGGAAGGTCTTGAAAGGTGCTTAGTGGGGATGGAAGCAAACCAACTCCACCTCCTTTACTTTACAACCACTAGGTTTGGGTGAGTGAGTCCAGTGGAGGCCTCCATAGGAGAGTGCCATAGGAGAAAGAGAATCTGGCGCTTGAATCCAGGTTTCTGTAAAAGTAAAGTCAAGGGAGTGGGACTCAAAAAAGTCATAGACAGAGGTAAGCTTGGTACAGACAGAGTGGGAATTCCACAGTGCACATGAAAAAGGGGGGGGGCGGGGGGTTGGGAGCAGGTGGATTGAGAATAAACTGAGTGAATTGAAGCTAATGCTGGAGGAAGGAGGGTGCCTGGTGTGGGGGTGAGTTACTGAAGGTCCAGGATTCGGGAGATATCCCCAGAGGTTAGGAGAAGAAGGAGGATAAGGTTTTTTACCTTACTTCAGAGAATTCATTAAGCTAAAATACCAAAAGCCTTTACAACCATGTTAAAGTGTATATATAGTCCAATTTGTTTCTTTCTTTAGCTTTGGATAGAATGTGGAAGCAGTACTAGAATAAGATCCAGTGCCCAGAGCGAATATGTTGAATTGCACCCCCCCAAGTGGTGGAGGGGTTTGGAATATAGTATGACACTACACCAAAAAAGAGAAACAAGGAAAAGGACTTTCTGGTACCAGGCGTACCATCACAAAAGGTACACACACACCCTGATAAACTTCACCAAAATTTATTAAAAAACATGATTACATTTCTAACAAAACATAGTAAATATGCTACTGCGTATAGAGTGCCCCATATAGAGCAGGCCCTACTATGTCCTCCAGTACATACAGTTGTGTTTAAAATAATAGCAGTGTGTTCGAAAAAAGTGAATAAAGCTCAAAATCCTTCTAATAGCTTTTATTTCCATACACACAAATGCATTGGGAACACTACACATTATATTCCAAATCAAAACATGAAGAAAAATATATCAAATTTGTGTTGTTCCTCTAAAAAAATTGAAGAAAAGTGAATATTAGACTGTTCAAAAAAATTGCAGTGTTTGTATTCTTCTTTACAAACTCAAACATTCACTATATAAACTGAAAAATGTTTGAAGATTTTGCTTTCCTTTGAATCACTTTAATATTTTGTTGTATAAGCACTGTTTCTGAGAACTGCTATACATCTGTGTTGCATGGAGTCAACCAACTTCTGGCACCTGTGAACAGGTATTCCAGCCCAGGATGATTGGACTACATTCCACAGTTCTTCTCTATTTCTTGGTTTTGCCTCAGAAACTGCATTTTTGATGTCACCCCACAAGTTTTCTATTGGATTAAGATCCGGGGATTGGGCTGGCCACTCCATAACGTCAATCTTGTTGGACTGGAACCAAGATGTTGCATGTTTACTGGTGTGTTTGGAGTCGTTGTCTTGTTGGAACACCCATTTCAAGGGCATTTCCTCTTCAGCATAAGGCAGCATGACCTCTTCAAGTATTCTGATGTATTCAAACTGATCCATGATCCCTGGTCTGCAATAAATAGGCCCAACACTGTAGTATGAGAAACATCCCCATATCATGATGCTTGCGCAACCATGCTTCACTGTCTCCACAGTGTACTGTGGCTTGAATTCAGTGTTTGGGGGTCGTCTGACAAACTGTCTCCGGCCACTAGACCCAAAAAAAACAATCTTACTTTCATCAGTCCACAAAATGTTGCGCCATTTCTCTTTAGGCCAGTCAATGTGCTCTTTGGCAAATTGTAACCTCTTCAGCACATGTCTTTTTTTCAACAGTGGGACTTTGCGGGGGCTTCTTGCAGATAGCTTGGCTTCACATAGGCGTCTTCTAATTGTAACAGTACTCACAGGTAACTTTAGACCTTCTTTGATCTTCCTGGAGCTGATTGTTGGCTGAATCCTTGCCATTTTGGCTATTCTATCCATTCGAATGGTAGTTTTTCGCTTTCTTCCACGACTTTCAGGTTTTGGTTGCCATTTTAAAGCATTTGCGATCATTTTAGCTGAGCAGCCTATTATTTTCTGCACTTCTTTATATGTTTTCCCCTCTCCAATCAACTTTTTAATCAAGGTACGCTGTTCTTCTGAACAATGTCTGGAACAACCCATTTTCCTCAGAATTTCAGAGAGAAATGCACTGTATCCAGCATGTACAACATTTGCTGCCTTCCTTCCTTAAATAAGGGCAATAATTGCCACCTGTTTTTCAAAGAATGAATGACCTCACTAATAGAACTCCACACTGCTATTATTTTGAACATGCCCCTTTCAATTAGTGATTCAATTACACAGAATCAGCAGCATGCATGTCATGACTGTTGGGTCTGTTGGATTTCTATTACTCTACTACACCTGCTAGTAAATTATTTGCCATGTAGAAATATCATTTCTACCAAAAACAGGTTAGCGATGTCTGACTGCTATTATTTTGAACACAACTGTATGTAATACAGAAACTAAGATATTATCCTCATAAATATTCCAATATCTAATAAATGGTGGAGGACGCTATGCAGGTTAATAAATTCCGATGCATTTTGCCATACAGTTGCTTCTTCAGAGGACCCTATAATTTCAAAGGGGTAAACTGCAGTTAATATTCAATAAAGACATATATATTGCAAAACAGGGATTGTGTACTCACTGTATACTCATTATGATAACACTGGTGTACTATTACATCAACACAGAAAGTCCACAGTCATGGCAAAATAGCAAAAACACACAGCAAGAATACGGTAGGAAAAAATGGTCTGTATCAATGGTGTCACCAAAAGGAAAAACTGTTCCTGCATTAGTGATGTTACTGGAAGGAAAAAATGCTCCAGCAACAGTGGTGTCAGCAGAAGGAAACACTGCCCGTGTCAGTGTCATCGCTTTAAGGAAAAAAATACCCCTGTGACAGTGGTATAGCTGGAAGGAAAATTGCCCTGGTATCAGTGGCATTGATGGAAGGAAAAATGCCCCTGTGTCAGTGGTGTCACTGGAAGGAAAATGCTCTTTAGTCAGTTGTGTCACTCTGAGGAGGACTGCTTTGGAATCTATGTCAATAGTATGAAGGTTGGGAGGATTTCTGTGTGGTGGGTTCTGTTGGGTGTATGGAACAGGCAGTTAAGGGGCTCTTTGGGGGTTCTAGGGAAGAGAGGCAAGGTCAAGGGCAGAGTTGCCCCCCCCCCCCCACCCTCAATGGTGCTGGCCATCAGTCAACCCCGAGGATGAGGTTAACCAGTGTCAGAAAATAAGTACTGCAGGAAGTTGCTCCAGATTAATTAATTCTAGGTTTAAAACAAAAACACCCTTGCAGAGGGCCCACCTGCACTGAAAGGTTTAAATGCTTGTTAGGTCTAGTAGGTGGAAGAAAGGCTGTAATACCTTTCTTTCTCACATGGCCACTGGAGCTCTTCACTGTGATGCTCTAACTTGTGGGCAGGCCCTTGCTCTGCTCACTTACATTGCAGGACTATTGATCCTGCACTGTATGTGATGACATGAAACCTCAAAGTGCGATGACCAACTGAAGTACCTGAGATACTTGAAATGTGTCCATGGTGAAAACCTAAAATCATATATTCATTTCCACATTTGTATTTAAAATATTTATAGCCTACTCCTATTAATCTGAATGATCTTGAAGTTTGTAAACTTACTTTGTGAAGATTCCCACACATCTACTTCCTTGAATTCTATGACACATATTGCGTATGCCCCGTGAGTAGGCGCTACTGTGTCTCACATTTCACAGAACCTGCCTTCTAAACTACAGAGGCGGTGGGAGGAGGAGCTTTACGAGGTGGGGTCAGTACAGGAATCACTGCTTGCATTCAGCAAGGTACCATGGGATATGTAGTCATTAGAAATTGAACGTAAACAGCAAAGGAGGAGCTGCAATGCATGCAGGGAATCCATGAAGTTAATCAAAGAGGCCAGCAGACCGGCAGCAATTACAACTTGAAAGGAGACTTTTCAAGTAAGCTTATATTGGATTGTAAAAAATAACTATTGTTTGTATTGTTATTGGAATAATTATATAAAATGAGTGTATCCTGTGACTATAGATCTCCATTAATGAACATTTAACCTTTGCAGTAAGGGTAGTTATTTTTTATCTAGTGGCTAGAGTTAGGCTTTAAAGGTGAGTATTACAGCAGAGACTGCTTTTTGTTTTCACTTTAAATGGGCTATTGTTCATTTTTGGCTGGAGTTCTGCTTTAACTGTGTATACATGTATGATCTGTGTGTCTGAGTGTGACATGCATGCAAGTTGGATAGGGGCTTTATTATTATATTTATTTTTTAGTTTCATCCTATAAGCACTTTTTTTTTTCTTTGCAGGAAATTCAATCTAATGAGGAAGTGATGGGGAGAAAGTGATGTATGAGGTATGGTTGGTGAATAAGAAGAAAAAAGAGGAAATACAGGAAAGGTTTGCTGAAAGTCTCATCTGTCATCTGCTGGAGAAATTCTAGGATGTTTTCACTGTAAAATACAGTATATTCCATTAGAGGGACAGACAGGCTGAATTACAGAACTAGGCAAAAGCTTTCCAAGTGCCACACAAGATGCAATACACTTTCATTTTCTGAAATTGAGGTGTTTACTAGGCTTGGGAAGTTGCCAATTCCTGCTAATGTGGCAGGCAAAATTAAAAATGACGCTAGCAGAACACAAGCGCAAACTTAATTTTGTACATTTACTGGATTTTTTTGGCCTTTGTTGGCCATACAAAGAATTGCAAAAGTTTCATTGACCACTTGCTGGCTGCCATTTTAAAGGGTCATAGGGATAGTGGATATTTGTCCCATAGCTGTCCTAACACTGCAGCAGATTTCAGTGGCCCTGCTGATCCAATCAGCTTTAATCCAGTAACTGTCAGTTGCTCATGGAAGCCAGAACCCAGCCCTATACCCAGGAGCTGAAACGGTCAGCTACTTGGCTTCTGATCATGCTACACATTGCTCCATATAATGTTTTTACATTGGAAGGGATGTGACATCATGAGTGACATGACATTACTGCCTCTGAATATGGTGGCTTGAACAAAGCAGTTTCAGCTCTGTCCAGCCTCTCTCTGCAGCCATGGATCATTATTATAACAATCTATGGCTTGCTGAGTGCAGCCCACAGTAGATCATTATTAGAAATAATCTGTTGCTACACAGTTGTCTCCACAGACGGGAACCAGACCCTCCACGAAAAAAGAAAAGTGTAAAAAAATTAAATTAAATAAATTAAAACATGTAGGGGTGTATTTATTTAAGAAAAAAAACACACAGCAATTTTGTTTCATACGTTCAGTCTGTGGGAATTGGGCAACATTGAATGTTCTCAGGCTTTTTTCTCTACAGGTCAAAAGGTATTCATTCACAAAAAACAGGTTTGGAAAAATAACACATTATAGACACTAGATGGAGCTGGTGATCATAGGATCAGAAAAAATAGGTACTTATTTCCTATGATCATTATCTCCATCTAGTGGTCAAAATTGTGTATTTCTTTTTTTTTAATAAATGGGTAACATTCAACCTATTCTATTTGCTATAGACTTTAAAAAAACATACAACTTGGCCCTATTCGCAGAGTAAGAATGTACCAGTAGTTGTGGGGGCAAATAGCAAGGCTAATTTTATATATATATATATCTATATCATTCATAAAGCATTCAGACCTCATCACTTTTTCAATTTTGTTGTGTTGCAGCCTGACACTACAGTTGTTTAAATTCATTTTTTTCTCGTTAATCTACACTCAGTACCCCATAATGACGAAGTGAAAACAGAATTTTAGAAATTTTTGCAAATGTATGAAAAAGGAAAAGTTAAAATATCACATGTTCTAAGTATTCAGATTGTTTACTCAGTACTTTGTTGAAGCAACTTTGGCAGCCATTACACCCTCAAGTCTTTTTGGGTATGACTCAGCAAGCTTTGCACACCTGGATTGGGGGATTTTCTGCCATTCTTCTTTGCAAATCCTCTCAAGCTCAGTCAGGTTGGATGAGGACTGTCGAAGGAAAGCCATTTTCAGGTCTCTGCAGAGATTTTTAATAGGCTTCAAGTCAGGGCTCTGGTTGGGCCACTCTAGGACATTCACAGGGGGCACCCCTAAGCCACTCCGGTGTTGTCTTGGCTGTGTACATAGGATCGTTGTCATGTTGGAACATGAACCACTCTGAGGTCCTGAGCATTGTGGAACAGGTTTTCATTAATTATATCTCTGTATTTTGCTCCATTCAGCTTTCTGTCAACCCTGGCCAGTCTCCCAGTCCCTGCTGCTTAAAAACACCCCCACAGCATGCTTCACTGGTGGGATGGTATTGGGTAAATGATGAGCTGTGCGCATCAATTTAAACAATGGTAGTGTCAGGCTGCAACGTAACAAAATTGAAAACAGTGATTATTATGGAAACACCAGGTAAAAGAACAAAATTATTACCTAATATGGTGTTGAACTGCCTTTGGCTTCCAAGATGTCCTGAATTCTCTTGGGAATTGACAGTTATAAATCTTGGATAGTGGATAATGGAATCTGGCACCACTCTTCGTGCAAAAATCCCTCCAGCTCTCGCAGAGATGCTGGAGGCGGAAAATGAGCCCCAACTTTGTTCTCCAAAATTGACCTTAGTGGCTCCATGATATTGAGGTCCGTGACTGCAGCACCCAGGGAAGGTGCGAAACTTCATCTGCATGCACTTCAAACCACAATTTGACAATACCAGCTGAGTGAATTGGAGCATTATTGTCTTGGTAAATGACTCTGTCTTAAGGAAACAATGTCTGTACCATGGTGTGCACATGGTCTGACAGAATATGTACATAGTGACCGGCAGTAACTCTACCTTTTCAAGGTGATGATGGGACCTGCAGAATACCAAGATATGGCTGCCCAAACCATGATTGTGCCACCACCATGCTTTACCATTGATATAAAACAGCCCTGGTCGTAAGCTTGGGACGATGTTTGCCACATGTAAACATGTCTGGTGGTTAGGAACAGTGAGAAGCTCTGTTTATGGTTGTTGCACCACTCTGTCCTCTTCTGAGCATTAATATTGGTCAATAGTTGTTTGGCAATTGCAGCTTGCCATGAATGTTTTGCTTACGGAGTTCCCTCCGCACAGTTTTTGTAGACCTGGACTTTGGAAGACTGAGATTGAATTCTGCATTCACTTTTGCAGTAGTTGTTTACTCCTTCTAGGTCACAGTTCTGTGCAATGTCCTTTTGTCTCTTTCGGTCAGTTGACCATGTCGAGCACGTCTATGCTTATCAGACAACTAAACTGTATATGCCGTCATAACCTTTAATACACTTCCCTCCACACTGCATGTGGTGGTATGTAGTCTTTATTTAGATATCAGGAGCCTAAACAGACTTCAAAATATTATTTTTTGTTCTTCATTAGGAAATGATGAATAGTGATGTCCTGTTCACTTGGCATCCTGCAATTTGCAAGACCGCAAATAAACTGGCAACTTCAATCACAGAGACACCAGCTAAGCAGGAACCAATAATTGGCCCTTTTTGAAACTCGGTAAGTTCTGACATGACTCCAAAGTCATGTTACTCCAAAGAATATTACATCACTTCTGCTTTCAACACAAAACATGTTGTGAATTTCACCCCTGCAAATCTTGTAGTGTTTCCCTATTTTTGACCAACCCCTGTATATAAAATAAAGAAAAATATTACCTCTCAAAATAATTCCCAAGTCCGAACAATGTCATCAGATTATCTGGATGACATTTGTGTTCACTGCGCAAATACCAAATGCTCAAATAAGTTTAAAAGAAATGTCATTCAAAATTGCACAATCCATCTTATTTCCCCTGTTTGTGTCACAATGTAGCACTGAAAGGAGAATAATAAAGCTCTCTTAACATAGATTCACTTTGAGCTTTCCCATTCCGCTACATTACGTAATAGTTGCACTAATGTGATATTTTAAGCAGTAGACGTTTTAAATTATATTTTGCAATAAATATATAATGGTGATCAAATTACCGTATGTAAATGTTGCATTGTGAAAAATTATATTTTTTTCTAAATATGTATTTTTCCAAATTTCATACCAAATTGAGACATTGCCAAAACTGAAAAAAAAAATGCTCTGAGGCTAGTTGTTTAGGTTCGTGTGAATGCCAACTTTAATTCTAATGTTATAGAATAAACTTTACTCCCTTCCCCATAATGCTGCAGAAATTCACTTTCCCCACCCTGCAGGTGATGGTATGTACTCTTTATTTAGATATCAGGAATCTAAACAGACCTCAAAATATTATTTTTTGTTCTTCATTAGGAAATGATGAATAGTGATGTCCTGTTCACTTGGCATCCTGCAACTGGATGGTAAGGAGTATGTCCAGTAAATACTCAGTTCTGTTGTCTTGTCAGGAGTGCTCCGTTTGCCAGTGGAATGCTGACCCTCAGTTTCCAGCTGTGTGCGGAGAAGAAGCCATGAAAAACAATATCTGGAATGGACTGAACTCACTGACAAGCACTACACATGAGCTAAACAACCCCCAAGTTTTCACATTGGTCAGTAAAAATGCTGCCTTTACATTGATGTTCAGTATAAATGCCCCTCTTATATTGGTGCCCAGTGCAAAAAATGTCCCTTTTTATTGGAGATTAGTGGGGAAATGCTTCATTAAATTGTTGATCTGTGAGCAAAGTTCCACCTTTCACTGGCGATCAGTGAAGATGTCCCCTTAACACTGAAGGCCAGTGGAGAAGTTCTTCCTTACATTGGTGGCCATTGGGGCCACACTTGCTTGCGTTTTGGGGGTCAGTGGTGAAGTTACTACTTACATTGATGGTCAGTGAAGAAGTTACCCCTTGCATTGATAGTCAGTGGAGAAGACCCCCCTTAGATTGGTGGGGAATGGGGCCTACTTGCATTGTGGTGATCAGTGGGGAAGCACTCCCTTACATCAGTGGTAACCTCGGGTCTAAAATAATTGATGTAAATATTGTGGAAACAGATGCTACAATACCAGTGGAGAAATCAGTTCACCTCTCCTTCCATTAAGGATAAGAACTGATGCCAGTACTTAGGTCATGGTGGGTCATACTCTTGCAAGTACAAGGCAGCCAAGAGAAGATCATTGCCTATGAGAATTGATCTCTACATGCAACTGATGGGAACTCTGAAAACTACAGGTCTTTCAAGCTGGAGCTGTTGAACTTTGTGTGGGCAGTCACCAAAAAGCTTTGCTGAGTACCTGACAGGAGCCAGGTCAGAGGTCTGGATGGATAATAATCCATTGGGGCATCTCCAAATAGCTAAACCTGGTGCTCTGAAGCAATATAGGACAGCCCATGTGATGATGTTTGAATTTTCCTTGCATTAGCATCCTGGAATGAGCAAACCAGGTGGACGATGCCTGGTCACATTATCCACTAGCCAGGCCTCACCGAGACATGGACGAAGAAGCTGAAGCGATCAAAATTTCTTACTTCAGTGTCTAAGGTAGCCGAGGTCTAGATTTCACCTCGGACACCTGCCCCATTTATCATCTACCGTCTTTCACCCGAAATGTTCACATTCACATTCTAGTTGCAGGGACCATTTTAGCAAGTTTGTGGTGGCCTAGTTCTGCCTTCCTTCTGGCTGTCTGTAGAAAATACATTCAGATTATGGACTTAGTTTTAAAAGTAAGTTCTTCCAAGAATGGTGATACTCACTAGCTATTAAGAAGTTGCACATAACTAATCTTCCAAAGGCTGATATTTTTTTTTAGTTTAATATCATCAATCCTCTGGTGTTACATCTGTACAAAACATATTAGGCTTGTCTTGACCGTAGCAATGTTTTGCTGCATGTAGTGTTCTAACTAAGCTCAGAAGATAGCATGCATCATGGAAAAGACTGCAGGCAATCGATGCTGTACTTAGCATTGATGGTATCGCACTTTATCCAGATTTCTATGAAATTACATTTAAACCCCGTTTTGTGTGTTGCATTCGAGATCAGCATGATATGTGAAGTTCGACTGTGAGAGGTAAAAAGAGGAAATAAAAGATAGAGCAGCCCTGTTTCACTCATCTTTATATTTATTGCATTGAGTTATCACCTAGAGCTCAATGTGGCCTCCAGCTATCTCCTAAATCATTTAAGGGATGACAGGTTGTGGGGGGGGGGGGACGCTCCTGTAATTCTTCTGTATGAGGTCCATTAAACAGCCATAAGCCATGACAAGATCTTGAATTACATTAAGAAGATTACCCTGTAACAGTTCATAATACTTTGTAATATACCATTCCGCAAATCTCCTGTCAATCATAAATCGTGCCCTGTAATGGGGCAATTATGACCTCCAGTCCAGCGACTGTCCCCAATGTCAACCTGATATAAGAAGCCACATAAGCAGGGACAAGTGTGGGGACAAGAAAATACATAATCTTTCCCTAGAGAAGTGTTTACTTGAGTGCTTCAAATTCTTACTCATACAAAAGAAAGAGGTTGTTGTTATCTTTGTGACTGTTCCATCAAAATGCAGATTTCACATTGAGATCTGTACAACTGTGCAGCACACAGCTTAGTTATTAGTTTTGGGATAGTAACTTTGCCTTGTGTAGATGCTTTTGTAACTGTAGCGCTACCCTCATGAGGGCCATTGTAAGACAACGGTCCTCAAAGGTTGCCCTGAGTTGTTAAGTCAGCAGAAGGAAGATAATTTTGTTGCCAATACTTCTCAATGTAACCACCACCTTGTTGGATTCAAAGTGTGAACACAAGTGTACCTGGCAGAGAAACTCAATGATTCAAACAGATTTTCAAATATGCTCAGAGGTAGCTTTTGCCCTCAGGTATGAAAAGGAAAAGAAAGACTCCTCAGTGTCAGCCTGCTCCCTTAAAATCCTAATGCCAGAGGTCCAGAAATAACAACACACTTTGTAAGAGCTAAATGTATGAGCTATGCTATAAACAAATTCTGAAGAGTCACGCTTTTACATACACACAGATATTAGGCATGAGTCCTTGGCTTGAGGGGTGATAATAGAGAGTCTTGATTGAAAGAGTGTCCTGGATCTTCAGCTAGCTCAATAGGGGCCCAAAGTGATTGCTGTGCAATGGCAACCAGCAATGATGTATAATATATGCAAATGGTTCCTGATAGAGACTGCTAATTTATGAGAAGATGTGGGGTAGAGGGTGTCTGCATGCAGTGCCCTTAGTGAGGAGTGTACACAGTGTGGGGGCCTGCCCACTCAGCAATCCTGATGACACCACAGCTCAAGGGATTCAGGATGTCCTGGAATGGCTCCTGCAGAATCTGCAACCAGCATAGGGGCAACTGGATGAGCCCCTTGTAACACTAGGGTTCAGCTGTGACTATGGCGGTGCCAATGCGCTCATCTCCGGTCAGTCACTTTGCCGACAGGAAGCTGGGGATGGATGGTCTGCTTGCAGGTCTGTAGCTCACCTATCAAAGACTCTCCACACCGTCCGGACCGCGCTGTCTACTTAACTCTCAACAACAGCTGAGTCCCTCCTTTCAGCTTCAGTCCATGGTCACAAAAGGAAGAGCTGTATATATATATATATATATATATATATATATACACAGTTGTGTTCAAAATAATAGCAGTGTGTTCGAAAAAAGTGAATAAAGCTCAAAATCCTTCTAATAGCTTTTATTTCCATACACACAAATGCATTGGGAACACTACACATTCTATTCCAAATCAAAACATGAAGAAATACGGTATATATCAAGTTTGTGTTGTTCCTCTAAATAAATTTAAGAAAAGTGAATATTAGACTGTTCAAAAAAATAGCAGTGTTTGTATTCTTCTTTACAAACTCAAACATTCACTATATAAACTGAAAAATGTTTGAAGATTTTGCTTTCCTTTGAATCACTTAATTATTATTTAGTTGTATAACCATTGTTTCTGAGAACTGCTGTACATCTGTGTTGCATGGAGTCAACCAACTTCTGGGACCTGTGAACAGGTATTCCAGCCCAGGATGATTGGACTACATTCCACAGTTCTTCTCTATTTCTTGGTTTTGCCTCAGAAACTGCATTTTTGATATCACCCCACAGGTTTTCTATTGGATTAAGATCCGGGGATTGGGCTGGCCACTCCATAACGTCAATCTTGTTGGTCTGGAACCAAGATGTTGCACATTTACTGGTGTGTTTGGGGTCGTTGTCTTGTTGGAACTCCCATTTCAAGGGCATTTCCTCTTCAGCATAAGGCAACATGACCTCTTCAAGTATTCTGATGTATTCAAACTGATCCATGATCCCTGGTATGCGATAAATAGGCCCAACACCGTAGTATGAGAAACATCCCCTTATCATGATGCTTGTGCAACCATGCCTCACTGTCTTCACAGTGTACTGTGGCTTGAATTCAGTGTTTGGGAGTCGTCTGACAAACTGTCTCCGGCCACTAGACCCAAAAAAACAATCTTACTTTCATCAGTCCACAAAATGTTGCGCCATTTCTCTTTAGGCCAGTCAATGTGCTCTTTGGCAAATTGTAACCTCTTCAGCACATGTCTTTTTTTCAACAGTGGGACTTTGCGGGGGCTTCTTGCAGATAGCTTGGCTTCACATAGGTGTCTTCTAATTGTAACAGTACTCACAGGTAACTTTTTAGACCTTCTTTGATCTTCCTGGAGCTGATTGTTGGCTTAGTCCTTGCCATTTTGGCTATTCTTCTATCCATTCGAATGGTAGTTTTTCGCTTTCTTCCACGTCTTTCAGGTTTGGGTTGCCATTTTAAAGCATTTGTGATCATTTTAGCTGAGCAGCCTATCATTTTCTACACTTCTTTATATGTTTTCCCCTCTCCAATCAACTTTTTAATCAAGGTATGCTGTTCTTCTGAACAATGTCTGGAACGACCCATTTTCCTCAGAATTTCAGAGAGAAATGCACTGTAATCAGCATGTACAACATTTGCTGCCTTCCTTCCTTAAATAAGGGCAATAATTGCCACCTGTTTTTAAAGAATGAATGACCTCACTAATAGAACTCCACACTGCTATTATTTTGAACATGCCCCTTTCAATTAGTGATTCAATTACACAGAATCAGCAGCATGCATGTCATGACTGTTGGGTCTGTTGGATTTCTATTACTCTACTACACCTGCTAGTAAATTATTTGCCATGTAGAAATATCATTTATACCAAAAACAGTGATTGACCAGGTTAGTGATGTCTGACTGCTATTATTTTGAACACAACTGTATGTATATATATATATATATATATATATATATCCTCTTTCAGCATTCTACTTCTCTTCTCCCAGCTGGCTGGAACCTGTAGTTCACAACAGTATTGTCCCATTGCAAATTTTAGCCTTGTGGACTATATGTCCCACAATCCCAAACTCTTTGTTGGGTCCTTCTCTCTCTGTTGGTCTAAACACAATGTCACTATTACAACTAAACACTAGAGGGAAAGTTAGCTCAACATAGTTCCTATTATGAATGTCTTGCAATGACACAGGTAAGTTAGCCAGCACTGGGCTACACAACACTTGTAGATTTATTGTGTACCAAGGTTGGAAAAAAGTATCTTTGGTGTGTTGGAATTGTTTGAATGATTCCTCAGGACGGGATTCTATGTTCAGTCCAAAATAATGCATGTGGGTCAGTTATACCAGTGATTTTCTAATAATGATATATATTTTTAACTGTTTTTATGGAGACAAAATATAGCCTTATTCCTAGTGGTTGTGTAAAAAAATAATCGCAATAAATGACTCAATATACCTATTTCTCAGGAATGATGTAGCAGTCATTTGGAATATGTTCAGGTGATAAAGGCTAATTTTATTATTTCACACAATTCACTTGGGTTTCCAATGCTTAAAAGATACGTTCACCTTTGGAACATGTTACATGTTCCACCCATTTTCAGGGTGGAACATGTAACATGTTCCCATAGCTGCAGCCACACCCGCTGGTCCCCCACCCTGTGACAGATGGGAGAAGTTTCCCTGTACTATCTATCAAATTTGAAAATAGCGTGGCCATGCGGGGTTCCGCCCACATGACCGCATCATTCATTCATGTGAATGACTTCCATGAATGTATGAACTACAAGCCCTGACAGCCTTAATAGCTGTGGGCTTGTAGTTTTCAATGAACTACCATGGCACTGTGGAGCACCGTGGTAGTTCATTCAAGCTTCCTGTCAGAATATCTGCTTGACCGTATATCCCGTACGGCAAGAAGATATTCTGACAGGTCTGCAGGAGACCTCCATGGCATCAGCAATCTACTGATCTCTGGTGCAATGCTTTCCAGGCTCATTTGGACACAAATAATAAATGTACATTCTTTTTTTGCCAAGTTGCCAGATTAGGAAGGCATGTACAGCAACCATATTCTGACATCAGTTTCTACAACAGATCACAAAGTCTCTTTCTCTGTATGCATGGCAAAAGTTGTGACCAGATTCAAACTGCAGTGATTTGTCACTTTTGCTGATGTAATAATCTAGTCCTGGAGCTACTATCAGCCCACCACAACACCCTATAAAGCTTGGCTGACAGTGGCTCTGGTTCTACAGGCAAGTGAGCATTGCCACAATGCAAAAAAAAAGTCCCATAGACATGTTAGGGACCCCTTTAAGGGATACAGCTATTCTGCTGTAGGGAACCCTAAGCAACAGCAGCTGTCTCAGATGATTGCTAATCCTTGCTCCAATCAGGTGAGGGAACACCTAAAGCCAGCTATACGCAATTAATTTTTTTTCATTCCACCAGCCGGCAGAATGCAAAAAAAAAATGAGCCAAGAATACATAGGTCAGTTTTGCCTGCTACAGCCAGTGGAATTGATTGACTTGTGTAAAACCAGCCTGCCCATATATACATTGAAATTCAGGCAGTCCCTGCTGGACCAGCTAAATTTTGATGCATGTATAGCCAGCTTTAGGGAGAGAAATTTGACAGTCAGAAGATCATGGGATGGAGATGTGTGGTGTCAAACTGAAGAGCGCATGTCTTATGCTCTGTGGCAAAGAAGACAATAGTAACTTTTTGATGTTCTTCCAAGGGCTTCAGAGTTTACCCCTGTATGGAGAATGGGAGGAGAATGCCATACCAAGTGTGCCAGATGTAACTTTCTCAGTGAGAGAGTGTCTTTTGTCTAAATGAGGAAAGGGACATGTATTTGAAGATTATTTTATTATTATTTAACTTTAATCATCAGTATATAGATGTACTGTACACAAATATAGAAATAATATAAAATTTATATAATAAAAGATTAGTAATAGTGCATGCATCCACTTTACAATCAGGTATTAATCGGCAAGGGGCCCAATAGGAGTCCTGGTGAAATTGTGCACATATACCCAAATATATATAGTCATTACTAAAGATACCTCCAGATAAATGTTACAGCAAAGGTCAGTTACAGGGATCCCTGAAGATGATAATGATTCAGCGTCCACCTTTGTGTCAGAGACCTGAACACAAGATCCGCAATGCTGGGCAGATCCTCCAACTGTTGTCCAACCAGCCTGGAATACAGATTCTCGCCAGCAGAAACCATGGTGTGGCACTGGAACTGAGAATATGCCTATCTATTATCCTTTAACTACCAGAAGTGGCTGTTGGATGTCTAACCTGGGTCTGGCTTTTGCTGGTTATTGAGTCCCTAGCTATAGAATCCCAGACCAGAAGGGACAGTGTTACCTATAAAAAAACAGGAGCTGTGTAGAAACTCTATTAAAATAAAAAGGTTCACCTACTAACATACAGAAAGGTGACCACACATACACATACTGACGTAATTATCTGGGGGCAGATATACTTCTATCACCAGTCTTTAGATTTACAGTATATATACATGTAATATATATATATATATATTGGAAGGGTGAGGCCATGCCACTGTGTGATTAGGCAGTTTAGGCTAGATTTTGAAGGAAACAAGCACATGTATGAGCCAGGTGTGCTTCCTTCACATTGGAGCTGGGATCACAGCTCATGGTCCCACCCTCCCAAAGGGGTCAGTGACTGCAGAGGAGCAGTGAGAGAGGTACATGCCACACTGACCTGTACAGGTCAGGACAGTTTGAAGCATGAGCCTGTGAGTATGGGAGACCATGAGTGATAGAGCAGCTGGGACACTGCAGAAAGGACACCGAGTCGAGGTACAGCAGTTGGTGCACAAGCACTGGATGTGTTTGATGGTCAGAAGGACCAACAATACTAATGTCATGTTTCACATGACTGTCATATGCCTTTAAGTGTTCTTTGTAGTTTGTCTCTGCTCCTCCCTTTCCTTTGGTTTAGTTCATGCTGTATAGATAGCTCCACCCTTTTTCCCAGGAATGCATTTCACCTTCTAGCCTCATGTCATGAAGCAGATCACATTATGATCTTTTGATCTATCAGATATTCATTGTTGTTGTAAGATTCTCTCAGTTTATGGAATAAACTTCACAAGATCTACAAGGTATCATCCGATCCAGTCACTGACTGTGTTATTCAACTAAGATTGGAGTTATCGCTATCTCATCACAACTGTAAGTGACAGAGATCACACTTTCAATGCTTAGATTGGAGAGACAGAACAACTAAACTGTGCTGAAAAGCTGCATAAAGAACCAGAAGCCTGAATACTGTTTATGTTTGATTGATAGTGTGAACCCATGTGTGGGAAGCCTTTTTTGTGAACTTCTGCTTTGTTTTAAATACAAGTGAGCAGGAAAAGTCCGAAGACATAATTCTGGTGTGTGGAGTAAATTCACTGTTTGGCGCTACCAAAGAGTTATTAAACCCACAAATCATCACTATAAATATATATATATATATATATATATATATATATATATATATATATATGCTCACAAAGAAGCTATGGCAAACAATAGTAAGCTATTAAACATAGGAGCACTTGCCTAATAATCTATTCTGGTCTGGATTTAGCAGAAGCCTTTTAAATGGACAGGACATACGGTGTCAGACCTTCTCTCTCTTCACTTCCTCCTTCTGGGATTTTCAACCCAACAACCCAGAGGCAGGAAGTGTTATATATAAAGTTCTCTGCACAGCTATTTACAGATACTGACAGCAAATCCCTACAAGTGCATGAAGGTTTTCTATTTATTATTTTCTCTTGGTTGAACTAGATGGGCTTTTTTCAATCTAAGTTATGTAACTACGTAATGTACCTTGCTAACACACATGCAAAATCCCATGCCAAAATGAATGAACTCAATGAATTTAAAAAGGGTCATTCACTTCTTTTGTGTGTTTTTTGTGCATAGGGCATCCAAAATGAATGATCTGCCCTAAACGCAACTCGCAAAAAAAGTGCATATAATGTCACACCTGCGTAATTGTGAACTGAGCCTTAGAGTGGAAAGTGTGGTTTTCCTATTTCAGGAAGACCCATGTTATGGCAAAAATCCATAATCCAAAAGTCTTGTGAGAGAATAGAAGTATATTGTGGGAATGGTTAGTAAAGTGTGACTCCTCAGGAGAGAAAAGTGATAGCAATACAGAAATACGAGGTAAAGTTGTCAGTACTCTAACCAAGGATTGGAAGATGCAAATCTGTAGAGACACTATGAATAAAGCAGAATCAAAGTGGTTCTAAACGCTAAAGGTTTTTTACCTTAATGCTTTCTCTGTATTAAGGTAAATATTCTTCCACTGTGTGTTCCCCCCTCTCCCTTCCCTACAGTTACTTGACTCCTGTACCAATACAGTGCTGTGCCCAGCTGCAGGTCTTCTCTCCCTCTCTTCCTGGTCTTGCAGGCTTTGCTAAGAATAGTGAGAGTCATTGGCTCCTGCTGCTGCTGTCAATCAAATCCAGTGATCAGAAAGCAGCGGTGGGGCCAAGCTACACTGTGTTTGTCTATGGACACACACAGCTTGGCTTGGGAGTGAGCCTGCACATCTTCTCCATAGCAAGCAGCTTGCTGTGGGAGCAGACACAGAAGAGAAGGAGCCAAGATTTTCGGTAGAGGACCCCAGAAGAGGGGGTAATGGGGGTCTCTGTGCATTACTAAGTAAAAACTTGTTTATTATTTTAATAAAAAAAAATTAGACTTTACAATCACTTTAATCTTATGAACTAGTGAAAATTCTGTTCATGTGTAGGTGAATGGTACAAGAGCCAGACATACCTTCTGACTTTAGAACTTGAGCAGAAAGGACACTCGGGTGAAGAGGACCCATGGCACACACAGCATGCCATGGCAAAATGTGAAAGTGGCTATACTGCAATGAACATTGAATGAGGCTTAAAGGGGCACTGTTAAGCTGAGCTTGCTTGTTGTATACATTGAACAAAAGGGTGACATTACCACACTTTTAAGCATTGCCAAGTACCCCAAATCTCGCCAGAAGATGTTACCTCACAGTGCTTCATCAGCTTCTTATGAGATTTATGGTACATATCAATGCTCACGGACCTGCAGTACAGATGCCAGAGTAAAGCAGCATATTTACTAACCTTTGCTTCTTGCATGCTTTTTTTATGTTTCCACAGAGTTTCAGATGGATGAATAGAAAAAAAGTGGACCTTGCTTGCTAGTGCAAGATCCACTTCAGCTACGGCACGACAAGGAAGAGTATTACAGACAGACATATACCTCAAGATATATACTTATCTTAACACAAACTATCAACAAGATTGCTAAGATTTTGCCTGAGCCTACCTTAAAGAACTTTATTCAGGCAGTTAAGTCTAATTATTTAACTAACTAGTTAACTACTTAGTGACCAGCAACTGTTGAGACAATAAACACTTAGCCAGATTTATGTCATGTACAACATAGTGCATACAGTGCAGTTATCGGGAGTAACACACAAGACAACATAGAGTCCAGTGGTTAAGAATGTATAAAGCACAGCAGTACAGCAGTCAGTAGTATTACAACATACAAGAGTTGGAAAAAAAATATGGAAACACTACATGATTTGCAGGAGTGAAAGTGATGAGACGTTTCGTGGTGAAAACGGAAGTGATGTAACATTCTTTTGCTTCCGCTGTGTGATGAAACGCCTAGCTAACAGGTGGGAAGCCTCACTTCCGTCATTCACTGCATGCGTGGCTACTAATACGGAGTCATGTCAGAGCTTACTGATTTTTAAAGAGGGCAAATTATTGGTGCCCAATTAGTTGGTGCCTGTGTCTGAAGTTGCCAGTTTATTTGCAGTTTTACCAGGTACAGTATCAAAGGTTATGACGGCATATACACTTTCCGGGAAAACGCTGTCTGATAGGCATAAGCACGGTTGGCATGGTCAACTGACCGAAAGAGACACAAGGACGTTGTGCAGAGAGTTGGACATGGACTGTCGATTAGTGGAATACTGTAATATAGTCTAATGAATCCAGCTTCACACTATTCCCAACCACTGGATGTGTTAATGCGTGGCAAACACCGTCCCAAGCTTACAACCAGTACTGTCTCTTGCAAATGATAATGCATGGTGGCAGTGCAATCATGGTTCCTCTCTAGTACTAAAAGAGGTATAGACTCCAGAGAGAGATATCATTTTGCCCCTGTATAAATCATTAGTAAGACCTCATCTGGAATATGCAATTCTGTTTTGGGCACCAACAGGGGCGGACTGACCATTTGGAAACTCGGGCACTGCCCGAGGGCCCGGGGTCAGTAAGGGGTCCCATGAGATGCCCCTGGTACCTTTTTCATAGGCTTTTTTGAGTTTGGGCAAGGACACAGGGACCCCATGATCCCCTATTGCCCGGGGGCCCCATGAATTGTCAGTCCGCCCCTGGACACTAAGTCACAAAAAGAACATTGGGGAACTAGAGAAAGTACAGAGAAGGGCAACCAAACTTATAAAGAGGCATGGAGGAGCTCAGCTTTGAGGAAAGATTCAAGAAACTGAATGTATTTGCTCTTGAGAAGATTAGATTAAGGGGGGATATGATCAACATGTATTGTCACAATCATGCACACAGAGATGGGCTCAGTCACCCATTCTGCTCCAAACAACTACATTTTAGTATTTCTCTTAAACTCCCAAATCAGTCTTCCTCCTCCGATTTCCCCCCTCCCTCAGTAATGCGTTCAGCGTACCTTGCTAGTCCCTGCCTTTAAACAATCCTCTTGCCAAACAAGGTATTGGCTTGTCTGTGGGAGGAAGATACCAGTTGATGTTGTGTAGAAAAAGAAGCTGTTATGTTTTGGGTGTAGTCAGAGAAGTGAGAATCTCCTGCGTGCAACATCTCGCAGAGAAAGAGAAAAGAAGATCTCCCTGCCTTAATATTGAAACTAACAGTGGGAGATCAAAGCATCCTTTTGGTCATTAGATTTGAAGCTGCTTAAAACCAAGTGTAGAGATGTGCTGGTTGCTTTAAATCTTAAACAGCAGTTGCAAAGCATTTTTTTTCTTTTCCCTCTTTGTGAGTGACAGACAGGGAAAGCAGGACTGTGCTCTGATTGGTTGTTGCTACAGCTCAGAAGGATCCCCCCTTAGTAGCACTGTTGCAGCTGCACTTATGATTGGCTGTGGAGGAAAGGAGAGAGAAAAATAGAAGAAGAAGCACATGTGGGGAGGAGACATTTTCAGGGGACTGCATGGAGCAAGGGCTCCTGGTGTAAAGTCATAGAGTCGCAGGAGGACAGTGTGCAAATCAAGGATTGTCCTGCCTGACACTCAGGATTACAGCCATTCAAGTGCATGTGTCTCTCAAAGTTTGGAGCTGCTGAAAGAGAGAGGATTTCTACTACTGTCTAATCCTATCTAGAGGACAATCCAGAAACAGTGAGTACTCTGTGATGAAAGGGGATTTTGATATTGCTGCATTTGCTGTTCATCTCTGGAGAATGGTCATGAGAAAGCCTCAGAGTGACACAGATCTTGGAAAGCCCAAGCTGCTCAGAATTAGCTATTCCTGCTGCTGATTGATGAGAGAATATTACTGGATTGTCTCCTCAAGACTTGTGCTGTGGCTGAAGAGTGTGTTTAGTTCCAAGTCCCCACAGAAGCTTGCTGCTTTGAATATACTGAGCAAGTGTCAGTATATCAGGAATTCACCTGTATGGTAAAGATTTGTTGAAGTGTTGTTTCCTATTGCAATGTTCACTGGAAGATTCTGCTTAAAGGAGACTGCTACCCCTGGATTACAAATACTCTCCCATGCAGAGAGTGAGCGCTCTTCCATTGATTAAAGGGCCCCAACACTGAGAGACTTTAGGTTTCATCCCACTGGCCAGTGGTTAGGTAGGCTATTTCTGCTTTAGATAGTACTGCTATAACAAATGTCAATAAGTTGCTAAACCTCATTAACCGTTATTGTTTCATGTGTCAATGTCACTCTCATATGTCACCCTAGTCAGTGTGATACTAGTCAGTTTTTGGAGTCTTTGGCGAGTGAATTGTGACTTCTTACTAACTGTGTTATGCAAAGTTGTATCTGTGTTTTATGTACATTACCTGTGTTAAATCAGCTAGTTCTTTTTCAGGATTTGTCTTCTTCAATAAAACCCATAAAAAATATTCTCAGAGTGTCGAAGTGTTCTGGGTATAATCGGAGGTGTCACCAGATTCAGGTGGGAGCTGAACCTATATATCTAGCCAAGCAGCACCCAAGGGTGTGCTACACAAGACTGACTGGCAAGTACTTTAACCTTTTAAACTCCTTTCTGTTATCTGTTTGCTGTGCTGTTATGCTCTGTATATTATATATATATATATATTGGTTACATCTTCTTTCTGTAAATATTTCTTCTGCACCCCTTTAACCTTTTGGTAATAAATCTTACTTTCTGAAAGTGTTGAACTGTTTCTATAGCTCTTGAATGTAACTTACTAGTCCCTGCCGCTGAAGAACGCTACTATGAGTGTTTAACTCATATAACCGATCTGTAGAGATAGCGGTATACTGTCGATTAACCAATCATCCTAGTGTATTGTTGAGTTTCCTCTTTCTCTGTATAAAAAGGAGGTGGTGGCAGTGTGAAGGGTTAATTGCGTAATTAACCTAACCCAGTAACAAGCGCATTCAGGCTGCCGGTACATCGATTGTGGTCCAATTAGCCGGAAATTCGTTGTGCAGGGTGCAGCTGGGTGTGGCATTGTTACACACGTGACAGCGTGGTTTTAGATTGGCTAGTCTTTCAGTCACAAGTTTGGTGAGAAGAGCTGGGGTCTGACGCCGCTTCCGTCACATATTGTTGGCAGCGTACGTGGGATAGTTGCATTAAGAGCTTCAGTGCAGTGTTAAAAATTAGCTCTGCACTGAAGGATTGTAACCTTTGTGGAAACGGTCCTTAGAAACAAGCGATGCATATTTTATATATATATATATAGAGAGAGAGAGAGAAAGAGAGAGACATATAGCAACAGCTCCTTCCTTTTTCTACGTTCTATTCTATCTTTGCTTACAATTATGCCTGGTGCAGCAGAATACGAGAAAATGAGCAAAAGTGATTTGAAGGCGGAATGTACCTCACGAGGAATGGACGTTGGTCGAAAAAATCATGAAGATTTGATTAGGGACCTATGGGAGTATGATATCCAAACAGAGCAGAACTCAGGGGAACTTGACCATGACGGGGTTCCCGCTACATCCGATCCCAGTGGCTCAGAGACGGCCTCGCAGGATAGGCATACAGAGACTGACACTGGAGGATCACCAAATGTCATCATCACACCACCGCCTGAGCGGGCCAGCACCAGAGTGCCTGAAACCAGCAGAGACTCTCCTCAGATTCAGGAAGCCCTGGAATGCATCAAGGAGACAGATCCTGAGGCATACCTGCGGTTCATGGAACGCCAAGCAGCGGCTGACAGAGAAGCTGCGGAACGCCAGGCTGACAGAGAAGCTGTGGAATGCCAAGCTGACAGAGAAGATGCAGAATGCCAGGCTGACAGAGAGGTGGCGGAATGCCAAGCAGCGGCTGACAGAGAGGTGGCTGGATGCCAAACAGCGGCTGACAGAGAGGCTGTGGAACGCCGGGCTGAGAGAGAGGCGGTGCAGAGGGAAGCTGATCATCGGCACGAGCTGGAGATGGCGAGGCTCCAGCCACAGCGACAGGTGCAGAACCCCGGATCCCTAGAGCACAGGGACGCCACTCTGGCCGTGGGCACAGCCGCCAAGTTTCCAGTGATGGACAAAGATAGTGACATTGATACGTATTTACTGTCATTTGAAAAAACGTGCCGTCAGTACCAAATGCCCCCAACTCAATGGGCTCGGTACCTGACCCCAGGGCTATGAGGCAAGGCCCTGGATGCGTTTGTTGAAATTCCAGAGGGGCAGGACGACGATTATGAAGCTTTACAAGATGCCATCATCCAGAAGTACCAGATGACCCCAGAAGTGTACCGCAAGCGGTTCAAGTCCATGCAACAGGGACCTGGGGACTCTTACACGGATGTGGCGAGACGCTTACGCACCACATTCCGACAGTGGAATAAAGGACTGAAAGCTGACTCCTACGAGTCTTTAGAAGATCTCATGATGCAAGATCAGCTCCTGCATATATGCCCGGCAGACGTCAGACAGTTTGTCTTAGAAAAAGAACCAGCCTCTGCTAAAGCTGCAGCCAATTTGGCAGATACCTTTGTCCACACGCGGGTGTCTGACCCTCGCAAGGCTCCTCCAAATGACTAGAAAGAAGGGAAATCGCCCATAGCGACCCCTCCTACGCCAGTGAGTCAAGATCCCCCTCAACCAACACCTGGAGCACCTGGAGTCAAGTCATTCCTGACTGACAACCGCAGATGTTTTACCTGTGAGAAAGCCGGACATCTCCGGACGCAGTGTCCTGAGCAGAAGCAGACGACATCATCTGGCCAGCCGGCCAGCAACTCTTCTTCTGTGCTGTTTGTCCGCAAGAAGATGCGGGTAACCCCCGCCAACTTGCAGCTAGTCACTGTGGGCAACCGGTTTATAACTGGTTTCCGGGACACCGGAGCAGAAGTCACCTTGATCCGGCCAGAGGTGATTAAGCCAAGGAACCTCATCCCAGGGAAGTTCCTTACCCTCACAGGAGTTGGGGGAACCCGTTCATGCATACCCTGTGCAAAGGTATTCATCAATTGGGGTGCGGGAAGGGGGATCTTGGATGAAATTCCCACACCTGTTTTGTTGGGTGCCGATTTGGGTACTCTTGTGTCCTATTACGCCCCTGCCGAGAATACCCGGAAGGCCCCCCTGGAACTCTCTGGACATGCCGAGGTACTGTGTGCAGATGTTGGGGTAATGTCTTGGCAACCTGTGGATGGACAGAGGGAGGGGGCTGAAAATGGAGTGGTGCTACAGGATTCTCCATTAGCTGGAGAAGGAGAAGAAATCCCCTTGTCTGGGGAGATATCAAACTCATGTGTCATGGACATTAGAAACGTACCTGTTGATAATGATGACGATGAAGCTGATATTGATAATGTTGATGATAATGTTGATACGGTCAATGATAGTGATGATAATGCTGAGGATGATGCTGATATTGATAATGTCAATCACGTTGATGATAAGGTTGGTAATGCTAATGATGATGATGGTCATGAGGATAAAAAGTATGCATTTTCATTGTTGGGGGTCAACCACAGTGCTGTGAAGGGGGCAGAGGTACAATCTCTGGGGGCTGAGCAAAGGGATGGTCTGAGTAGGCCTGTTCCTTGCCCAGGCCCAGAGGATTCTACTTTGATCAGTGTCCAGGCATTGTCCGAGCATGGTACTGGACAGCCAGCTGGGACTTGGAGTTCCACGTGTAAGGCAGCACTGGAAAGCAATTCACGCATGGACCTCAGCAGCCAGATAGCTGTGAGCTTCTCTGCTGAGAAGGGTAAACAAAGGCCTGATAGGGAGACTGAAAGCATGTCATATGATCTGACCTGTCCTGGTGTGTCACCAGGCAGAAAAACATGTGTCCTAGGCAGTGACAGCACTCCGGGATTGGAAGTGCGAGGGGCCTCATTGGAGTTGATCAGTGGATCTCCGAGAGGGGGCTGCGGCCTTCAGCTCCAATCACCTCTCCTTTCCATTCAGTACAGAAGCTGCTGGCAAGGCCTATGAGAGACGGTGTCAGAGTTCAGGAAAACCCAGGGAGAGCTCACCGTGCTCTTCATGAGTTGGACGGCAGGGTGTATCTTTCCCCCATGCCTTCAGCCAACCTCATCTCACAGGAGGTGCAGACTGAACGGGCCAAAGAGACAGAGGGAATGGCGCCATCAGGAATCCAGTGGTCAGCTAGAGTCTCGGTCCCCAAACAGGATCAGATGAGCAGACTTTGTGAGGACCGTGGAAAACTGAGTTGTGGTTGTGGCCTACCCCATTCCCAGGAGCCATGAGGTAATGAAGCATCTGGAAGGGGCCCGCTGTCTAACCATCATGGATCTGAGCAGAGGGTCTGGGCCACCATCTCTAACCCAGGAGGCTCAGGACGAGTCAGCCTTCACCACTCCCTGTGGCTTGCCTGAATTCCCGGGAAAGCTAATTGAGGTTGAGAATGCACCAACCACCTCCCCAGGAGTCGGGAATGGCCTACAATGTGGAATGGGACTGGGTGCAGTTGCCCACTTTAGGGGCCTTGCGGTGTTTGGCCCTGTCTGGGAAGAGCAACTCGGGCCCCTGTCACTAGTCAGGAACAAACTGCCCGTGCCTAGTCTGACAGTCAAGAATGGTAACTGTCAGAGGGGCATGTCAGTGGTTCAGTTTTGGGAACCACCGGTAGGAAGAGACCCCCAGAGGTCTGGGAATGGGGAGACTGAGGCAGTTATGGCCTGGCCGACTCCTCAGATCAAGAAGCAGGTTACGTCAGTCTTGGATGCAGCTGGCTACGGTAAGACGCCTGGGTGCAACTATCATGGCTCAGCTGGACCAGTGACTGACCTAGCAGACAGGAAACTGACGGAACTGGTGTCCTGGATGCTAGCAGGTAAAGAGGACTGTTCATCTTGAACGAAGGTACCTGTGGACCCATCCAGGCAGCGATTTCCAGAATTTGCCTCTCCGGTTCCGGTGCACACAGGCGCCACTACCTTCAGGTCAGATGTAGTCCTGGTTCAGAGGAAGGAGATGGGAGAGGGAAAGCTCCCTCTCTACCTCGACAAAAAGCTACATCTCAATATGTTAGCGGATGACACCCCTGAGCTGAAGTGTTTTGTGAACAGGTGGGCACCCCGGCAGCCACAACGATATCCGGATAGTCATAGCTGACTGGTGCTCACTTGGTCGGCACAACAGAAGGAACCTGGTTCTCCCGCAGTGCAATGGCACCCTGTCAACCCAAGGTGAACCTCTGGGCAGGGGTCGGTTGCGTCAGGAGGGAAATTGAAGTTCCCTTGCATGCAACCACCTGAGGGGGGAGGTGTCACAATCATGCACACAGAGATGGGCTTGGTCATCCATTCTGCTCCAAACAATTACATTTTTGGTATTTCTCTTAAACTCCCAAATCAGTCTCCCTCCTCCGATTTCCCCCCTCCCTCAGGAATGCGTGCAGCTTACCTTGCTAGTCCCTGCCTTTAAACAATCCTCTTGCCAAACAAGGTATTGGCTTGTCCGTGGGAGGAAGATACCAGTTGATGTTGTGTAGAAAAAGAAGCTGTTATGTTTTGGGTGTAGTTAGAGAAGTGAGAATCTCCTGCGTGCAACATCTCGCAGAAAAAGAGAAAAGAAGATCTTCCTGCCTTAATATCGAAACTAACAGTGGGAGATCAAAGCATCCTTTTGGTCATGAGACTTGAAGCTGCTTAAAACCAAGGCTGACTGGCAAGTACTTTAACCCTTTAAACTCCTTTCTGTTATCTGTTTGCTGTGCTGTTATGCTCTGTATATTTATATATACTGTATATATATATATTGGTTACATCTTCTTTCTGTAAATATTTCTTCTGCACCCCTTTAACCTTTTGGTAATAAATCTTACTTTCTGAAAGTGTTGAACTGTTTCTATAGCTCTTGAATGTAACTTACGAGTCCCTGCCGCTGAAGAACGCTACTATGAGTGTTTAACCTTCTGTATAACCGGTCTGTAGAGATAGCGGTATACTGTCGATTAACCAATCATCCTAGTGTATTGCTGAGTTTCCTCTTTCTCTGTATAAAAAGGAGGTGGTGGCAGTGTGAAGGGTTAATTGCGTAATTAACCTAACCTAGTAACAAGCGCATTCAGGCTGCCGGTACATCGATTGTGGTCCAATTAGCTGGAAAATCATTGTGCATGGTGCAGCTGGGTGTGGAATTGTTACGCTCGTGACAGCGCGGTTTTAGATTGTCTAGTCCTTCGGTCACGAGTTTGGTGAGAAGGGCTGGGGTCTGACGCTGCCCCCATCACATGAATAAATACATCAGTGGTTCATATAGTGAACTCGGTATAGAGCTATTCACCCTGAGGTCATCACAGAGGACAAGGCGGCAATCTTTACGTCTGGAGGAAAAGAGATTTAATCTCCAAACACGAAAAGGTTTCTTCACAGTGAGAGCTGTGAAAATGTGGAATAGACTCCCTCAAGAGTTGGTTCTGGCCAGTTCAGTGGATAGTTTTAAAAAAGGCCTGGATTCTTTCCTAGATACACAGAATATAACTGGATACTAACATTTATAGGTAAAGTTGATCCAGAGAATATCCGATTGCCTCTCGGGGGATCAGGAAGGTATTTTTTCCCCTGCAGGAGCAAATTGGATCATGCTGTGCTGGGTTTTTTGGCCTTCCTCTGGATCAACTGTGGGTGTAGGATTATAACTTTTTTTCGTTTTTTAGGTTGAACTGGATGGACTTTTGTCTTTTCCAGCCAGACTAACTATGTAACTATGATCTTGAAAAATCACTGCCAGCGAATATGTACACATTTTGGCCGATCATATGCACCATATGTGCAGACATTGTTTCCTGAAGACAGCGCCATTTACAAGACGATAATGCTCCAATTCACACAGCTGGTGCTGACATGGTTGACAAGCATGCAGATAAAGTTTCATAACTTCCCTGGGTGCAACAGTTGACAGACCTCAATATCATAAAGCCACTATAGTCAATTTTGGAGAACAAGGTTCATGCTCGTTTTCTGCCTTCGGCATTTCTGCAAGAACTGGAATGATTTTTGCATAAAGAGTGGTATCAGATTCCATTATCCTCAATCCAAGACTTACATATGTCAATTCCCAGGAGAATTTAGGCCGTCTTTGATGCCAAAAGCAGTCCAACACCATATTAGGTAACAATTTTGTTCTTTTACCTGGTGTTTCCATAATTTTGTTCAACCCCATAGCATGTACAGTGCAGTGTTTAGGAGTATTTAAAACATTTTATTATCCTTTCCATTGCTAGTCAGTAGAAGTCTTTAAAACATTTGAGGTCAGTAGCAATAAAGATCCCCCTTCTAAAACGTTGGTGGTTAGTGGCAGTAATGAGACAACCCCCCTCAAATTATTGGTGGTCAGTAGCAATACATTTCTACCCCTCTCTCAAATAGTATTGGGGCTCTGTGGAAATAAAATTCCCCTTTTCATTCCAAAGCTTTTGTAGAAGTGGCAGTAAAAAGAACACCCCTCAGAAAACATTGGTGATCAGTGGCAATAAAATAAAATCTCCCTCCCCTTCATAGCATTGGTGGATGGTGGTACATGAAGAATAAAATAAAGACAATTATTGTTGCTAATTAGTGTTATTTACCTTACAGATATCTAAATCCCATGCCACTGCCTCTACAATGCAGATATTGTCAGATCATTACTCCAGACAGTGCCAGCATAGATTTTGACATGGCACTTGACTCTGGGCCTGGGCTGTGGTACCCAAGGATTTGGTTTAAATCCTGGGATAGTGGGTGGGGTTGGCATAGAGCCTCCATTAACAGGCAGAATCACCAGTTATTTTTTAGCTGGATAAAATACCTAATAGTTTATGCTATACTAGGACCATAACCTGTAATATATTAATGTATAGGGACCAAGGTCCTCCTGCGCTGAAAGGAAGTCTACCTGACTGAAAGCTGCCAACACTCAAACTGATACCCAAACAGTGTATGTAATAATCATAAATAGTGCAGCGCTTCTAAAAAATGTGAAAATATCCACTAAGTGCAATACTTAAAAGTGCTCTGATGAAAAGGTGCCAAATACAATATTATAAATAATTCTCAAAATAACTCAAATATATTGTGCCACTCCAAAAAAAAGACTAATTAGCAGTGTCCACACACTTATAAATTAATAGTGTCCATAAACTAAAATACTAATATGATGCAAGCCCCCTTCAAAGGAAAAGAAAAGCAGGGGGGGTAAACACACAGTGCTTTCTGTGATCAAGTGTCCACACTTCAAATGCCAATCAAATGATCATAACAAAACATCCATATAACACTCAATAGGTGATGTGTATATTCATGCAATGTGCAAATGGTGCTTGTCCTCCTTGATTGTGTCACCACTCTTCTCCTATTAAGGCTAGATTGCCTCCTCACCTCCTCCAGGTGACCCCCAAGGGCCAAACAGCTTTCAGGATCACCCCGGATCCTTAATCCTGAAGACAGGTACACCTCGGGTATCCCCGAGGAAGTCACGAGTAGCCTGTGATGTAACGCGTAGGTACGCTAATATGCAGCTTCTGGCTGTTTATCAGATTTCTAGAAGCTGTTTATCAGATTTCTAGAATCATATTACTTTTCTGCCATACAGTACCACCATATCTTCAGCTACCTGTTAATTGTTGTATATTCAAGCAAAAGAATGTTCGACAACGGAGGATACACTGCCTTGAAAAAGTATTCATACCCCTTGAAATGTTCCACATTTTGTCATGTTACAAACAAAAATGTACTTGTAAATTTATTTTATTGGGATTTTATGTGATACAAAGTGGCACATCATTATGAAGTGGAAGGAAAATGATAAATGGTTTTCAAAATGTTTTACAAATAAATATCTGTAAAGTGTGGCATGCATTTGTACTCAGCCTCCTTTACTCTGATACCCCTAACTAAAATCTAGTGGAACCAATTGCTTTCAGAAGTTACCTAATTAGTAAATAGTGTCCGCCTGTGTGTGTAATTTAATCTCAGTATAAATACAGCTGTTCTGTGAAGCCCTCAGAGGAGAGCTTTAATCAGAGAAGCAGCCAAGAGGCTCATGGTAACTCTACAGAGATCCACAGCTCAGGTGAGAGAACCTGTCCACAAGACAAGTATTAGTCGTGCACTCCACAAATCTGGCCTCTATGGAAGAGTAGCAAGAAGAAAGCCATTGTTTAAAGAACGCCAAAAGAAGTATTGTTTGCAGTTTGCGGGAAGCCATGTGGGGGACACAGCAAACATGTGGAAGAAGGTGCTCTGGTCAGATGAGACCAAAAATTGAATGTTTTGGCCTAAAAGCAAACTACTATGTGGGGCAGAAAACTAACACTGTACATCACCCTAAACACACCATCCCCACCGTGAAACATGGTGGTGGCAGTATCATTTTGTGACAATGCTTTTCTTCAGAATTGACAGGAAAGCTGGTCACAGTTGATGGGAGGATGGATGGAGCCAAATACAGGGCAATCTTATAATGAAACAGGACAATGACCCTAAACTTACAGCCAGAGCTACAATGGAATGGTTTGGATCAAAGCATATTCATGTGTTGGAATGGCCCAGTCAAAATTCAGACCTAAGTCCAATTGAGAATCTGTGGCAAGGCTGAAAATTGCTGTTCACAGATGCTCTCCATCCAATATGACAGAGCTTGAGCTATTTTGCAAAGAAGAATGGGAAAAAATGTCACTCTTTAGGTAGAGACGTACCCAAAAAGACTTGAAGCTGTAATTACAGCAAAAGGTGGTTCTACAAACTATTGACTCAGAGGGGCTGAATACAAATGCATGTCACACTTTTCACATATTTATTTGTAAAAAATGTTGAAAACCGTTTTATCATTTTCCTTCCACTTCACAATTATGTGCCACTTTGTGTTGGTCTATCACATAAAATCCCAATAAAATACATTTACGTTTTTGATTGTAACAAAATGACAAAATATGGAAAATTTCAATGGGTATGAATACTTTTTCAAGGCACTGTACATACAGACAACTGCTAATGTCTGGGAAGAGATTTTTGTCAAAGTAAATTATTTAAATGGGACTGCAAGCCAGTTGTGTGGCAAAGGCAGTACATTGGTTAGCACTTTGCTGCATTTAAAAGGAATTTGTTTACAGTGTAGTTGTTCAGACAACAGAGAAGTTTGGGACTTACAGTATATTACAGTTAGCTTAGTTAAAGTGTTACTAAACCCAGGACCCTGCATTCACTATATCTGATCTCTCACAGTACACAGAACATGGAAGTGCAATTATTTTAGTAAATATAAACTGCTAAATTCCTTTTCTCATCAGCAGTAGAGCAGTCTTGTGACTTCTGCTAAGCACTGGTTAAAGCATAAACCTGACCTCTGTCTGGACAGTGCATGATTGGCCCTGTGCTGATCACATGCACTCTCCCAAGAAAAAAAAAAACCTCTCTATCAATACACACTAAACTGAGCATGTGCAGAAGGGGTACGACTTCAGTCTGTCCCATCAGCTTGTACATTTGAACAAGAGGCGGGGTAGAGATGTCAGGATCAAACAGCCTTTTTACACAATGCAGAGGATTAACCCCTTAGGTTCCACACTGAGTATAACAAGCATGCTTTACTGCATATACAGACTGATTGTATTGTTGTGGGTTTAGTAACACTTTAAATCAGAAAACTGAAATGCAATTTGTTGATGTTCTAATTGAACTTGTTGCTCTGTTTGCTTTATTTATTTTTCATAGTTTCAGCATGCCTCTGCTGCTTAATAAAGTTGCATATTATTTACCATTGTCTGTTTCATTGTGTTTTGGGACTTGGAGCATTCTCTAGACATGTGCGATTCATGTCGTTACAAATTGAAATTGAGATTAAATTTTTGTTATCCGGAGATTTGGATGTATCCAAATTTCTGAATCACAATAGTAACAAATTTCAATGAATCAAAGATAAATTATAATGAAATGAAATAACATAACAAAATAACTAATTATCTGAATTTGAAAATTATTTTAATTCAAAATGGAAACATATTTATACAGTAAGGTATAAAAGTGAAATAAAATGATGATTCCTACTTAAGTTGCTTTCATACTGCTCCATAGCAAAAATGCATATGCATTTTGGCTGTGGTACATTACAAAACAGAATAGATTAGAATAAAAGAGAAGAGACGACACGAGATGAGAAGCCTTTTACTGGCAGAATGGGCGCAGTAAAGGCTTCTTTCTGGCACCTCGACCATGCTGCTCATTTCTGTTCAAGTATCAATATATTGTGACCCTTAAAAAAATCCCAGACTTTTTCCAGAGCAGCCTGTATTTCTCCTGATGTTACCTGTGGGTTTTTGTTTGCATCCTGAACAATTCTTCTGGCAGTTGTGGCTGCAATCTTTCTTGGTCTACCTGACCTTGGCTTGGAGTCAAGAGATCCCTGAATATTCCACTTCTTCTTAGTGATTGAACAGTACTGACTGGCATCTTCAAAGCTTTGGATATCTTTTTATATCCTTTTCCATCTTTATAAAGTTCCATTATTTTGTTATGCAGGTCTGCTGACAGTTCTTTTCTGCTCCCCATGGCTCAGTATCTAGCCTGCTCACAGCATGTACGTAAGAAATAACAAACTCATTGACTATTTATAAACATACACTACCGTATTTTTCGCTCTAAAAGACACACTTTTTCCCCCCAAAAAAGTGGGGGGAAATGTCTGTGCGTCTTATGGAGCAAATATGGAGCGGCCGGCCCGGTATTCCCGCCACTGCCATGTTAGAATACCAGGTTGGCCGCTCGGCTCTTCTGTGCTCCTCGGTCCTACCTGTTCCTTGTTCCAGCGCTGTCCTCACTGTATTTTCTCCGAGGCGCCGGCAACTGTGGGCACCTGGCTGTGACAGCTTGTGGCTTCACAGCTGGGTGCCCATTCCGCATGCACGAGAAGCACTGCGCTTTGTGAATGGTCCAGAAGTCTTCTGGGACCTGTCATGTATCCCAGAATATGGGAAGGGAGGACAATTCCGTGGAAAATACGGGTACCCGATCCCCCCCGCCCCTCAGCTCCCTGAAGGTCCGCAGTCTCTGGTCATCTCCTGTACCGCGTCCGCAGTCTCTGGTCATCTCCTGTACCGTGTCCGCAGTCTCTGGTCATCTCCTGTACTGTGTCCGCAGTCTCCGGTCATTTCCTGTACCGTGTCCACAGTCTCTGGTCATATCCTGTACCGTGTCCGCAGTCTCTGGTCATCCCCTGTACCATGTCTGCAGTCTCTGTTCATCCCCTCTACCATGTCCGCAGCCTCTGGTCATCTCCTGTACCGTGTCACAGTCTCTAGTCATCTCCTGTACCGTGTCGCAGTCTCTGGTCATCTCCCGTACCGTGTCTGCAGTCTCTGGTCATCTCCCGTACCGTGTCTGCAGTCTCTGGTCATCTCCCATACCGTGTCCTCAGTCTCTGGTCATCCCCTGTACTGTGTCCGCAGTCTCTGGTCATCCCCTGTAACGCGTCCGCAGTCTCTGGTCATCCCCTGTACCGTGTCCGCAGTCTCTGGTCATCTCCTGTAGTATGTCCGCAGTCTCTGGTCATCTCCTGTACTGTGTTCGCAATCTCTGGTCATCTCCTGTACTGTGTCCGCAGTCTCTGGTCATCCCCTGCACTGTGTCCGCAGTCTCTGGTTATCTCCTGTAGTGTGTCCGCAGTTTCTGGTCATCTCCTGTACTGTGTTCGCAATCTCTGGTCATCTCCTGTACTGTGTCTGCAGTCTCTGGTCATCCCCTGCACTGTGTCCGCAGTCTCTGGTTATCTCCTGTAGTGTGTCCGCAGTCTCTGGTCATCCCCTGCACTGTGTCCGCAGTCTCTGGTTATCTCTTGTAGTGTGTCCACAGTCTCTGGTCATCCCCTGTACCGTGTCCGCAGTCTCTGGTCATCCCCTGTACCGTGTCTGCAGTCTCTGGTCATCTCCTGTACTATGTCCGCAGTCTCTGGTCATCTCCTGTACTGTGTCCACAGTCTCTGGTCATCTCCTGTACTGTGTCCGCAGTCTCTGGTCATCTCCTGTACTGTGTCCGCAGTCTCTGGTCATCTCCTGTACTGTGTCTGCAGTCTCTGGTCATCTCCTGTACTGTGTCCGCAGTCTCTGGTCATCTCCTGTACTGTGTTCGCAGTCTGGTCATCTCCTGTACTGTGTCCGCAGTCTCTGGTCATCTCCTGTACTATGTTCGTAGTCTCTGGTCAACTCCTGTAATATGTCTGCAGTCTCTGGTCATCTCCTGTACTGTGTCTGTATTCTCTGGTCATCTCCTGTACTATGTCTGCAGTCCATTTGTTCAGAATGTTTTTTTTCTTGTTTTCCTCCTCTAAAATCTAAGTGCGTCTTATGGTCAGGTGCGTCTTATGGAGCGAAAAATATGGTAATTGCAATTTAAAATTACAGATATGGGAAACTAACCTTTAATCACCATTTTTACATGTGTATCTGTACCAAGGCGAATTGTTCCAGGGTATGTTAACTTTTGATCAGAGCCAACTGGGTGTTTTTTGTCATTATTATGATTTAAAAAGGAGCTAAACATCTAATGTGTGATAATAAATGGCTTCATGTGATCACTATCCTTAAATAAAAGACAGTTTTTTGGCGTGAGCAGTCATATTTTCAATATCAATGCCATAATTTTAAGATTTCTGCCAGGGTATGCAAAAACACATACCTAGAACTGAGCTTTAAATGGGTATAATATGTCTTAATGTTATAAATTATAACAAGGTTTTTATGTTAAACATTTAGTTCTAAAAGAGACAACTGAAGAAATGCATAAAGTGACACAGAATGCAAATTCCTTAAAAGAGATTTTTCAGGAAAACTAGAAATCTCCTGTTAATTTTGACCCTGTAAACGTATAATTAAGCCCTTTTTCCTGGCTCTTTTCTTGTGGGACATAGTGCTACAACTACACATTTCAGTATTAGCTCCACCTGCATGTGATATCTTGTGTTTCTTTGTGAAGAATTATATATTTAGAAACAGGTCACAGTATCCAAAGGACAAGTAAATATGAAGTAGGGATCCTTCTACTGTTTACAAGGGGAAAATTGCAAACTGTCTTTGATATCTCAGCCTGAGAAAGTAAGGAACAAAATAAATAAATACACAGGAAATTGAGTAGTTTCAATTCATCATTAAAGGAGAGAGAGAGAGAGAGAGAGAGGAGTGCACCCCCCATAGTGTAGCATGCATAGGAAGTTTAATGAACAAAATCAAATCAATAGTTGCACTCACAAACAACTGTGGGGTATAGAGTAGCGTTGGGCACGATGTTCGAGTCGAACATACGTTTGGGAGTTCAGCAGGCTATTCGCCTGCCACACCCCACAATGCACTGCGCCATGACAGTGCATTGTGATTGGCCAAAGCAATGCACCTGAACAACAAGCAGGGCGCCAAGTCAGCGTGGATAAAAACAGTAATACTTTATTTAAAAGACACTTACAGTTGTGGCCAAAATTATTCAACCCCCACTGAAATTGAGTGTTTTGGCCAGTTTGACATTGCTTTTGATCATTCAGTCATCTTGCTTACATTTACATTAAAGAGGCACTTGTAGGTCAGACAAATATAACATAACAGTTATAATGAAATAACCACAAATGTATTTTCTGTGCTCACAGCATTATCAGTTTTATTCAACCCCCAAGTGACATTCAATCTTAGTACTTAGTACAGCATCCTTTTACAGTTATAACAGCTTTTAAACGTGAAGCATAGCTTGACACAAGTGTCTTGCAGCGATCTACGGGTATCTTCGCCCATTCTTCATGGGCAAAGGCCTCCAGTTCAGTCACATTCTTAGGCTTGCGCACTGCAACTGCTTTCTTTAAGTCCCACCAGAGGTTCTCAATCGGATTTAAGTCTGGTGACTGCGATGGCCACTCCAAAATGTTCCAGCCTTTCCTCTGCAACCATGCTCTAGTGGACTTGGAGGTATGCTTGGGATCATTGTCCTGTTGAAAGGTCCAACGTCTCCCAAGCCTCAGGTGTGTGACGGACTGCATCACGTTTCCATCCAATATCTCCTGGTACTGAAGAGAATTCATGGTACCTTGCACACGCTGAAGCTTCCCTGTACCTGCAGAAGCAAAACAGCCCCAAAGCATGATTGACCCTCCACCATGCTTCACAGTAGGCAAGGTGTTCTTTTCATCATAGGCCTTGTTCTTCCTCCTCCAAACATAGCGTTGATCCATGGGCCCAAACAGTTCTAATTTTGTTTCATCAGTCCACAGAACACTATCCCACAACTTTTGTGGTTTGTCCACATGGCTTTTGGCATACTGCAGTCGACTCTTCTTATTCTTTGGAGACAGCAAGGGGGTACGCCTGGGAGTTCTGGCACGGAGGCCTTCATTACGCAGTGTGCGTCTTATTGTCTGGGCTGAAACTTCTGTACCCACATCTGACAAATCTTTTCTCAGTTCCTCAGCAGTCACACGGGGACTTCTCTCCACTCTACGCTTCAGGTAGCGCACAGCAGTCGAAGTCAGCATCTTCTTTCTGCCACGACCAGGTAGCGTTTCAACAGTGCCCTTTGCCTTGAATTTGCGAATGATGCTTCCTAAGGTGTCTCTTGGTATGTTTAACATCTTTGCAATCTTCTTATAGCCATTGCCCTTCCTGTGAAGAGAAATCACCTCTTCTCTTGTCTTCCTGGACCATTCTCTTGCCTTCACCATGTTTGTAACCACACCAGTAAATGTCTAGAAGGAGCTGAGTATCACAGTCATTTTAAAGCTGCCTAATTGGTGCTTATTATGCTTGATTGCTGCTCGGTGACATCCACAGGTGTTTTCAATACCTGATGGAAAGCACCTGTATGAACCTCTGTTCTTCAGAGTGGTAGTCTTTAAGGGGTTGAATAATTGTGGCAATGAAGAAACCACATAAGAACCATTTACTACTGTATTACATAAACAATTGATGTCATTTTAGTTGCATTTGGGTAGTTACAACGTCCTTGTAGGATTTGATTCTGAATACAATTCCAAATGTACACTATAGTCCCTAAACCCCTTTACAGCATTGGGGGTTGAATAATTTTGGCCACAACTGTATATCTAAAACACCCTCGGCGTGTGTGGCAAATAAGAACACTGGAGCCGGGGCATCAGAAGAACGAGTTCAATTTATTTTATTTTCCTATTTATATTCCATCTTCTGTGTGAGCGCTGAAGGGTGGCTCATAGTTTCTGATGATCATCCTTTAAGCCAAAGCAATGCACCTGACCATAAGTCAGGTGCAATGCTTTGGCCAATCACAGCGCATGATGATGTCACAAGGGGGCAGGGTGACCATGCCCCCTTGTGACATCATCACAGTATTTAAGAACTGTCATCCCGGCAAAGTTGTCAGATGGCGGAAGCCAGCATCGAGAGCATAGAATTTTTTGTTTTTTTGGGTCAGCAGTGGTGGCGGGCATTGTGATTGGTATTGGATCTACTTCGGGGGACATTTTTGTATTTGCGTTTTTAATAAAGGACTTGTCAAAGACTGCCTTCTGTCATTTTTTACACTGCACTTTTTTTTGTGAATAAGTAGCGATACCATGTACCCCATACTTATTTACATGGGGGGGTCCAAGATCTGGGGGCCCCCTTGTTAAAGGGGGCTTCCAGATTCTGATAAGCCCCCCCACCCGCAGACCCCCACAACCCCGACAACATGGGAACAAGGTGCTTTGGGGGGGGTTTCTGCCCCAAAGCACCTCCTGTCAGGAATGGACTCAGCACTGGTGGTGGGACTCATCTGCCGTGTGGGCTGCAGTACCAGAGCTGACCAGCGGGTGCTCTCAGCAGCCAGAAGCTCACACGTGCAATCAGCCAAACCTGGGGCTGATTGCAGAAAGGTGTATTTACGGCATGACCAGGCCTGTGATCTGGGCCTTGGTGTATGTTTTCCCATGAGCCTCTGTACCTGGTATCTTGTGTTCCTGCTTCGTTGCTGACCCGGCTTGATCCTGACCTCTGCTGACCGTCTCCTGTTGAACCCCTGGCTTGCCTGACCATCCTTCTGCCTGATCCCCTGTACCGCGCTGCCCGTGAGTTACTGAACCCGGCTTGTGACTTTGACCATTCTCTGCCTGCTCCTTTGGTACCTTGCTGCCCGCACGTTGCTGACTTGGCCCGTCTGACCACGCTAACTACTCTGCCATCCATCCATCCTGCACGGATCCAGCCGTACCTGCACATACCTCTGGCGGATCCCTCTACCACTAGCAGGTGTACTCAGGGGCCACGACCTGGTTCCTGTCTGCCCCAAGTCCATCCCCACCATCAGGGGCCCTGGTGAATAAGCAGATTGGGACTTAGGCTCCGCGCCCTGGGGAATCCTGTCCTGGGGACCACTAGAGGTACCACCAAATGGTCATTACAGAACCCTACGGCCGGCCTGACCGTTCCACCTCTCCAGCCCTGACTACGCCTGTGTTCCTGCACCTACTAAGATTAGTGGAAGGTTGGTTTGTTCACTGTGCGTTTATATATATATATCTGGGTGGCTAATAATAAACTGTATTATTATACTATACCTGAAACCTGCATTTCCCTGTGTCAGTCCACACCTTTCTGGTCATTCCTAGATTCCTGACATCACACCAAGGCCTTTCCTGACCAGAAGTGGCTGCACAGGGAAGCCATCTTGACTTGTTGTGAAGGATGCATCCTGATGAGGTTATATATTTGTCTATGCTAGTCTTTGATGACAGAGAATATGCCTATCAGACTCTGCGGGAGTATACCAGGGATCAGCTGCTAGAGTGCATACAGGTCGCTCATTCCCTAGTAGGTCAGGTCCTAGAGCTCTCTGAGGTGCAACCATTGATTCAGGCTTGTGTTGAGTTGGCTTCATCTAGTACCCCTGAAAGCAGGGATGAAGTCCTTCCTCCATTCAGGGTGAGTCAAATAATATCACTGGTATGGTTGTTGGAGGATGACCCGGATTGCTTCTTGGAGCATTATTCAGCATGTTCACCACATGTGCTAAAGAAGTGTATAAACGCAGTGCAATCTTTGACCAGACAGGCCTTGTGTAAGCTGAGCGTTGTCCAACCCTTACTGCAGACATGGTCAGACTTGTTACACCCAGCCTCAATCAGCTTGCAACGAACCAGTCCTGTTTCTCATCATTCCTCTGCTCAAAGCTCTTTTCCTGCATTCCCGACAGCACCCCCAGTGACAGCCCAGTATACCCTGCTATCTACCACATGTCAGTAACCTGCTCCCACTTGCTGTACCATCGTGCCAGTCGACTCGGTGCCAGTTGACTCGGTGACCGCTGTCGTGCCAGTCGGCTCGGTGCCAGTTGACTCGGTGCCCACTGTCGAGCCAGATGACTTGATGCCTGATGATTCAGTGCCCGCTGTCGTGCCCGTTGACTTGGTGCCCGCTGTTGTACCAGTTGACTCGGTGCCAGTTGACTCGGTGCCCACTGTCGTGCCAGTTGACTCGGTGCCCGCTGTCATGCCAGTTGACTCGGTGCCAGCTGACTCGGTGCCCGCTGTCAAGCCAGATGACTTGATGCTTGATGATTCGGTGCCCGCTGTCGTGCCAGTTGACTTGGTGCCCGCTGTCGTACCAGTTGACTCGGTGCCAGTTGACTCAGTGCCCGCTGTCGAGCCTGATGACTTGATGCCTGATGATTCGGTGCCCGCTGTCATGCCAGTTGACTTGGTGCCTGCTGTCGTACCAGTTGACTCGGTGCCAATTGACTCGGTGCCCGCTGTCGAGCCAGATGACTTGATGCCTGATGAGTCGGTGCCCGCTGTCGTGCTGGTTGACTTGGTGCCCGCTGTCGTACCAGTTGACTCGGTGCCAGTTGACTCGGTGCCCACTGTCGTGCCAGTTGACTCGGTGCCCGCTGTTGAGCCGGATGACTTGATGCCTGATGACTTGGTGCCCGCTGTCGTGCCAGTTGACTCGGTGCCCGCTGTCGAGCCAGATGACCTGATGCCTGAGGACCCAGTGCCCGCTGTTGAGCCACATGGCCTGATGCCTGATGACTTGGTGCCCGCTGTCGTGCCAGTTGATTCAGTGCCCACTGTTGTGCCAGTTAATTTGGTGCCTGCTGTCGAGCTTGGTGACCTGGTACCCGCGGTTCTGCTAGATGGCTCGGTGCCCGCTGACATGCCCGGTGACTCGGTGCCCGCTGACTTGCCAGGTGACTCTGTGCCCACGGTTCTGCTAGATGGCTCGGTGCCTGCTGACATGCCCGGTGACTCGGTGCCCGCTGACTTGCCAGTCGGCTCGGTGCCAGTTGACTCGGTGCCCACTGTCGAGCCAGATGACTTGATGCCTGATGATTCAGTGCCCGCTGTCGTGCCCGTTGACTTGGTGCCCGCTGTTGTACCAGTTGACTCGGTGCCAGTTGACTCGGTGCCCACTGTCGTGCCAGTTGACTCGGTGCCCGCTGTCATGCCAGTTGACTCGGTGCCAGCTGACTCGGTGCCCGCTGTCAAGCCAGATGACTTGATGCTTGATGATTCGGTGCCCGCTGTCGTGCCAGTTGACTTGGTGCCCGCTGTCGTACCAGTTGACTCGGTGCCAGTTGACTCAGTGCCCGCTGTCGAGCCTGATGACTTGATGCCTGATGATTCGGTGCCCGCTGTCATGCCAGTTGACTTGGTGCCCGCTGTCGTACCAGTTGACTCGGTGCCAATTGACTCGGTGCCCGCTGTCGAGCCAGATGACTTGATGCCTGATGAGTCGGTGCCCGCTGTCGTGCCGGTTGACTTGGTGCCCGCTGTCGTACCAGTTGACTCGGTGCCAGTTGACTCGGTGCCCACTGTCGTGCCAGTTGACTCGGTGCCCGCTGTTGAGCCGGATGACTTGATGCCTGATGACTCGGTGCCCGCTGTCGTGCCAGTTGACTCGGTGCCCGCTGTCGAGCCAGATGACCTGATGCCTGAGGACCCAGTGCCCGCTGTTGAGCCACATGGCCTGATGCCTGATGACTTGGTGCCCGCTGTCGTGCCAGTTGATTCAGTGCCCACTGTTGTGCCAGTTAATTTGGTGCCTGCTGTCGAGCTTGGTGACCTGGTACCCGCGGTTCTGCTAGATGGCTCGGTGCCCGCTGACATGCCCGGTGACTCGGTGCCCGCTGACTTGCCAGGTGACTCTGTGCCCACGGTTCTGCTAGATGGCTCGGTGCCTGCTGACATGCCCGGTGACTCGGTGCCCGCTGACTTGCCAGGTGACTCTGTGCCCGCGGTTCTGCTAGATGGCTCGGTGCCCGCTGACATGCCCGGTGACTCGGTGCCCGCTGACTTGCCAGGTGACTCTGTGCCCGCGGTTCTGCTAGATGGCTCGGTGCCCGCTAATGTGCCCGGTGACTCGGTGCCCGCTGTCGTGCCAGATGACTCGGTGCCCGCTGACGTGCCTCTGCCTGCTGCACAGCCCGACATGCCAGCCCCTGATGTCCAGCTAAACTGGCCAATAACTGATTCCCAGCCTGCTCCTGGAAATCCTGTGCCCAGTGACCTGCCTTCCTGGGTTCTCCTACACAAAGAGAAGTCTACCAGCAGGAAACCCAGCCAGCCGGTTTTCTCCGGCAGCTGGATATTCAGCCAGTTACCTGACCCGGGCGGTGGAACATTTTGCCCACTAAGGACTGTCTGGATCGTCCTGAGGCCGCTCCTTAAGGGGGGGGTACTGTCAGGAATGGACTCAGCACTGGTGGTGGGACTCATCTGCCGTGTGGGCTGCAGTACCAGAGCTGACCAGCGGGTGCTCTCAGCAGCCAGAAGCTCACACGTGCAATCAGCCAAACCTGGGGCTGATTGCAGAAAGGTGTATTTAAGGCATGACCAGGCCTGTGATCTGGGCCTTGGTGTATGTTTTCCCATGAGCCTCTGTACCTGGTATCTTGAGTTCCTGCTTCGTTGCTGACCCGGCTTGATCCTGACCTCTGCTGACCGTCTCCTGTTGAACCCCTGGCTTGCCTGACCATCCTTCTGCCTGATCCCCTGTACCGCGCTGCCCGTGAGTTACTGAACCCGGCTTGTGACCTTGACCATTCTCTGCCTGCTCCTTTGGTACCTTGCTGCCCGCACGTTGCTGACTTGGCCCGTCTGACCACGCTAACTACTCTGCCATCCATCCATCCTGCACAGATCCAGCCGTACCTGCACATACCTCTGGCGGATCCCTCTACCACTAGCAGGTGTACTCAGGGGCCGCGACCTGGTTCCTGTCTGCTCCAAGTCCATCCCCACCATCAGGGGCCCTGGTGAATAAGCAGACTGGGACTTAGACTCCGCGCCCTGGGGAATCCTGTCCTGGGGACCACTAGAGGTACCACCAAACGGTCATTACAGAACCCTACGGCCGGCCTGACCGTTCCACCTCTCCAGCCCTGACTACGCCTGTGTTCCTGCACCTACGAAGATTAGTGGAAGGTTGGTTTGTTCACTGTGCATTAATATATATCTGGGTGGCTAATAATAAACTGTATTATACTATACCTGAAACCTGCGTTTCCCTGTGTCAGTCCACACCTTTCTGGTCATTCCTAGATTCCTGACACCCCCCATGTTGAGGACATGTGGCCCGGAGGGGGGCACTCGCTCATCCCCCCCCTTTCCTGACCTGCCGGGCTGCAGGGGGGACCCCATGCGGTTTTTAAAATGTTTTTAATTGCTAGGTAATGCCGCCATTTCTTTTTAAATTAAGCTGACAGCTGAAACCCCACTGACAGCTGAAACATGAAAGAATGTTTTCACTACTAAAACACTAGTGAATTGCCCCCTTTGTTCGAAGTTCACAGTCGAACTTTAATTAGTATCGAAATTGTGACCGTGAACCAAACGGGAGGTGTTCAGCACTATCACTAGTATAGAGACTTGTCAGGTGGCTTGAAGGATAAGTTCAGAGTCAGTGTATGAGTTATCCCAGATCCCCGCTTTGGCCACTGGCTGCGGAAAGCATGGGCTGAAGATGAAATGATACCATTGGCAGGCTGATAAAGAAGCAGGATTGCTTTGAAACGTGTCTCTGTATTTTGGGGTACACAGCGGTGAGAACAGGAGGCTTTCGGCTCTTGGACTTCAGACCTTGCAGCAGGTCCATCCATCTCTGCCAGTAGTGTAATTTTAACTTCAGCCCATGCTTTCCCCAGCCAGTGGCCAAGGCAGGGATCTGGGATAACTCATACATGGACTCTGGACTTATCTCCCAAGCCACCTGACAAGTCTCTATACCCCACAGTTGTTTGTGAGTTCAACTATTGATTTTATTTTGTTCGATAAACTTCCTTACGCATGCTACACTATGTGTGCGCTTCTCTCTCGCCATTCTTATTTTCAGTGCCAGCCCACACAGCTCAGCAGCAGCACCCTCATAGTTATAGCTAGAGATGAGCGAATCGAACATGACGAAGTGGAATTCGTTCCGAAGATTTGGAAAAATTCTATTCGCGACGAATCCGAAGATTAGCAAACTTCGGATGCACGAATCGAATTTTCCCAAAAATGGCGGTGACATGTGTGGCGACAGGAGAAAATGGACAGAGAAGATGGGGCGGGGATCTCTGGGAAGGCGCGCAGACACGGCGCGCTGACCCATAATGCATTCATGAGTCATGAATCATGACATGTGATCGCATTAGCCAATCAGCAGCCAGCCAGCACTGTGTAATGGTGGAGCTATAAATCGCGGCCATCTTAGAATTCTCCATTAGCCTCCGGTCATTCAAGAGAGACAGACCTGTCTGTATTAAGGGACAGAGTTAGGGCCACAGAGACTTTAGGGCCACAGAATCGTTACTCAGGGACACACAATTGTTACTCAGGGACACAGAATCGTTACTCAGGGACACAGAATCGTTACTCAGGGACACAGAATCGTTACTCAGGGACACAGAATCGTTACTCAAGGACACAGAATTTTTACTCAGGGACACAGAATTTTTACTCAGGGACACAGAATCGTTACTCAGGGACACAGAATCGTTACTCAGGGACACAGAATCGTTACTCAGGGCCACAGCTATCAAAGAATCGAAAATTTAAAGTGACATACACCCTTTTTTTTTTTGGTGGCTGTCGTGCACAGTTGGTGCTGCAGTTTGCCGATTGTGCAAAATAAACTGACTTTCTGCTTCACAACCACTATTGTACGTTCAAAGAGTTAGATCCATTTACACGCCGGGTGGCGGTAATATTTTTTGGGTGATTAGTGCATTCCAGTGACATAAACGTACAGTTTCCAGCCAACGGCAAGCTGCAATTGACCGATTGTGCTAAATAAACTGACTTTCTGCTTCACAACCACTATTGTACGTTCAAAGAGTTAGATCCATTTACACGCCGGGTGGCGGTAATATTTTTTGGGTGATTAGTGCATTCCAGTGACATAAACGTACAGTTTCCAGCCAACGGCAAGCTGCAATTGACCGATTGTGCTAAATAAACTGACTTTCTGCTTCACAACCACTATTGTACATTCAAAGAGTTAAATCCATATACACGCCGGGTGGCGGTAATATTTTTTGGGTGATTAGTGCATTCCAGTGACATAAACGTACAGTTTACAGCCAACGGCAAGCTGCAATTGACCGATTGTGCTAAATAAACTGACTTTCTGCTTCACAACCACTATTGTACGTTCAAAGAGTTAGATCCATTTACACGCCGGGTGGCGGTAATATTTTTGGGGGGATTAGTGCATTCCAGTGACATAAACGTACAGTTTCCAGCCAACGGCAAGCTGCAATTGACCGATTGTGCTAAATAAACTGACTTTCTGCTTCACAACCACTATTGTACGTTCAAAGAGTTAGATCCATTTACACGCCGGGTGGCGGTAATATTTTTGGGGGGATTAGTGCATTCCAGTGACATAAACGTACAGTTTCCAGCCAACGGCAAGCTGCAATTGACCGATTGTGCTAAATAAACTGACTTTCTGCTTCACAACCACTATTGTACGTTCAAAGAGTTAAATCCATATACACGCCGGGTGGCGGTAATATTTTTTGGGTGATTAGTGCATTCCAGTGACATAAACGTACAGTTTACAGCCAACGGCAAGCTGCAATTGACCGATTGTGCTAAATAAACTGACTTTCTGCTTCACAACCACTATTGTACGTTCAAAGAGTTAGATCCATTTACACGCCGGGTGGCGGTAATATTTTTTGGGTGATTAGTGCATTCCAGTGACATAAACGTACAGTTTCCAGCCAACGGCAAGCTGCAATTGACCGATTGTGTACAATAAACTGACTTTCTGCTTCACAACCACTATTGTACGTTCAAAGAGTTAAATCCATTTACACGCCGGCTGGTGGTAATAATTTTTGAGTGATTAGTGCATTCCAGTGACCTAAACGTACAGTTTACAGCCAACGGCAAGCTGCAATTGACCGATTGTGCTAAATAAACTGACTTTCTGCTTCACAACCACTATTGTACGTTCAAAGAGTTAAATCCATTTACACGCCGGCTGGCGGTAATATTTTTTGGGTGATTAGTGCATTCCAGTGACACAAACGTACAGTTTCCAGCCAACGGCAAGCTGCAATTGACCGATTGTTCTAAATAAACTGACTTTCTGCTTCACAACCACTATTGTACGTTCAAAGAGTTAGATCCATTTACACGCCGGGTGGCGGTAATATTTTTTGGGTGATTAGTGCATTCCAGTGACACAAACGTACAGTTTCCAGCCAACGGCAAGCTGCAATTGACCGATTGTGCTAAATAAACTGACTTTCTGCTTCACAACCACTATTGTACGTTCAAAGAGTTAAATCCATATACACGCCGGGTGGCGGTAATATTTTTTGGGTGATTAGTGCATTCCAGTGACATAAACGTACAGTTTCCAGCCAACGGCAAGCTGCAATTGACCGATTGTGCTAAATAAACTGACTTTCTGCTTCACAACCACTATTGTACGTTCAAAGAGTTAGATCCATTTACACGCCGGGTGGCGGTAATATTTTTAGGGTGATTAGTGCATTCCAGTGACATAAACGTACAGTTTCCAGCCAACGGCAAGCTGCAATTGACCGATTGTGCTAAATAAACTGACTTTCTGCTTCACAACCACTATTGTACGTTCAAAGAGTTAAATCCGTTTTTATTTTTGGGGTGCTTATTGAATTAAAGAGTATGTCAGACAACACGCAGAGGAGTGGCAGAGGAGGCAATGTTTCAGGAGCGAGCAGACGTGGCAGCAGAGGAAGGGGTCGAGGCAGCACTAGTCGCAGCCAGAGGCCAGTGCTCCAGGTGTCATCCAGCGGTCGTGTCTCCACCGACAACCCTGCCGTCATCGATTGGTTGACTCGGTCGTCTTCCTCTTCCCTGGTCACCTCTGACACCTACAGCCAACGGTCGGTGGGTACGTCAGACACAACCGTTAGTTGGCATGGCCCGGGAGCAAGCCCACTGAAATCACGTGTCCTCGACCTGCCCCTGTCCTTTGGTGTTCCCTCACCAAGCGAAGTATCGCATGCTGTGGGCTCAGCCCCACTGTACAGTGAGGAAGAGCTAACAGAGGGCGGTCAGGAACGGGGGGAGACATCCGCCTCTTCAGCAGCCAGGCGAAGAAGTACTGGCGAGGAGAGTGGCTCGGTAGCCGGTCTAGAGACAGGTCTGTCTCCTGACCCACACGCAGCCGAGGGGGCTAGTAGTGACGCGGAGACCCTAATTGATGATGATGAGGCTGATCGCACTTGGCAGCCTCGTCGTCATCAGGCTATTGCTTCCGCATCATCAGGAGAAGAGGGTGCCAGCTTGGCAGCGAGCAAAACAGTCGGTGGGTTGCCCAGGAGGCAGCAGGGTCGCAGCAGTGTCAGTGGAGCCAAACGGCCACGGAGTAGAGCACCAGCTCCACTGCAGCCTACCACCACGGCCAGTAGTGGTGCCGGTGTGCACGGAGGAAGTAGCAGTCAGCCAGTGAGGAGTAGCGGGGGCAAAGTTTCCTACTCGGCGGTGTGGCAATTTTTCGTCAAGCCGCCCGAGGAAGTAAACGTAGCCGTATGTCGACTATGTGGCCAGAAAGTCAAGCGTGGCCAGGGGGCCAATGTTGGGACTACAGCGTTGCGTCAGCATATGCAGCGTCGCCATTCGGTGGCCTGGGAAAACCGTGATAAAGATACGGCGGTTCTGCCTGCCCCAGCCCCCGCTCCATCACCCGCTCCGTTACTTGCTCCGTCACCCGACGTCAATCGCCCTCTATCAGCCAGTCAAGGCTCCAACACCTCTGCTGAGGGGAGTTGTCGCTCGTTGGCATCTTCCGCTCGTTCAGATGCTCCTTCTCCTGCTACTCCTCTTCACGGATTCCGTCAGCAGTCTTTCTTGGAATCCGTTTCCAAGAGACAACAGTTTGCGAGCACGCACCCAACGGTGCAGAAGCTGAACATCCTCCTGTCCAAGTTGCTGGTGCTGCAGTCCCTCCCTTTCCAAGTGGTGGACTCAGCACCTTTCCGAGAAATGATGGCTTGTGCCGAGCCGCGGTGGAGAGTGCCAAGCCGGCATTTCTTCGCCAAAAAGGCAGTGCCAGCCCTGCATTCACATGTAGAAGAGATGGTGGGCCAGTCTTTGAGCATGTCGGTCTCTGCCAAAGTGCACGGCAGCGCCGACGTGTGGAGCTGTAACTACGGTCAGGGACAGTACATGTCATTTACGGCCCACTGGGTGAACGTGGTGCCGGCACAGCTGCACCAGCAACTTGGACAGGTCACGCCGCTTTTGCCTCCACGTTTGCACGTCCTTGGTCCAGCAAAGATGTCCGCCTCTACCACCTCTTCTTCCGCCGTGTCCTCAGCCGCCACCCCCGTGCCAAGTCCCATTACCCGACCGGCATATCACATGTGCAGGGCGCAACGGTGTCACGCTGTGCTGCACCTGGTATGCCTTGGCGAACGTAGTCACACAGGGGAGGAACTTCTGAGTGTAATGAACAGAGAAATCGACAGATGGCTGTCTCCACGCAAACTGAAAATCGGAACCATGTTGACCGACAACGGAAAGAACATGGTGTCTGCTCTGCGTCAAGGAAGGTTGTGCCATGCGCCATGCATGGCTCACGTGTTCAATCTGGTTGTCAAGCGGTTCCTAAAATCCACCATCCCACTGCAAGACATCCTTAAAATGTCACGTAAACTTTGCATGCATTTCAGCCATTCCTACACCGCAAAGCACACCCTCCTTGAGCTGCAGCGGCAGAACGGAATTCCACAGCATCGCCTGATCTGCGACGTTGCAACAAGGTGGAATTCAACCCTACATATGTTAGACCGCCTTTACGAACAGCGAAAGGCCATCACCGATTTCCTGATGTTACAAGCGGATAAAGGTACTCCCCTGTGTAACTTAGATGTCAGCCATTGGCAGCTCATGCGTGACACCTGCCGCTTGCTCAGGCCCTTTGAGGAGGCCACGCTATTCGTGAGTCGGCAGGACTATGGGATGAATGACGTCATTCCTCTGTTGCATGTCCTGGAACAAATGCTGTTAACAATGGCTGGTCAGGGTGCGGTAGACGTGGCGCACAGATCTCAACGCCACATGACCCCTGTGGGGGCAGGACAGGAAGAAGAGGAGGAGGTAGAGGAGGACATTGGTGCTCAGGAATTATTGAGTGAAATGGGTGGTTTTTCCACTCAGCGGACAGGAGTGGAGGAGCAGGAGCATCTGGTAGAGGAGGAGGAGGAGACAGAGGACCCAGACGCACCGTGGCAGTATGCTGTGGAGATGGAGGCAGGGAGTCCCTCGCATTCCTTGGCACAAATGGCCCATAGCATGCTCGGTTGCTTGCGTAGCGACAGCCGAATAATAACCATCAGACAGAGGGATGACTTTTGGCTGTCCACCTTGTTGGACCCTCGCTACTGTTCAAAAATGGTGGCCTTTTTCACATCTGCTGAGAGGGAGGCCAAAATAAAGTACTATAAAAACCACCTATGTAGTCAGTTGGTCTCTGCCTTTCTGCGCCAACGTCCATCCTCAGACACTGTGGGCCCTGTGCGCTCGCGTTCCGCTGCCATGGCAGCAGGGGAGGGGTGGGGTGGTAGGAGCAGTGGCAGCTCCACCAGCAGCGGCTGCCTCAGTCTGCAGTCGATGATGAGTAGCTTTCTTCACCAGCGCAGTGAGGAAACTACTAACCAGCCGCAGCAGCAGCAGCATCAGGTGGACCTGGAGCAGGACCTCAAACAACAGGCTTGGGCCTACTTGGACAGCACCCTGCCAACCGAGGTAGACAATCCCCTTGACTACTGGGCAACGAAACTTGACCTTTGGCCCCAACTAGCTGAATTTGCCCTTGAAAGGCTGTCATGCCCGGCCAGTAGCGTGGCATCGGAGCGCGTGTTTAGTGCGGCAGGAGGTATTGTAACTCCGCGGAGGACACGACTGTCCACCCAAAGTGTGGAGAGACTCACGTTTGTGAAAATGAATCAGGCGTGGATTAGTCTGGATTTCACACCACCAGTTCCTGACACAACTGACCTAATAACCTAGCCGTTCAGGCCGCTCCCTGAACACCTCGGGAATTGCTTTGTATATCTGTCGCCTTAGAGGCCGCTGTCTGAACAGCTCATGAATTGCTTTCTATATGTGTCGCCTTTGAGGCCGCTGGCTGGACAGCTGATGAATTGATTTGTATATATGTACTTATTGTCCGCTGTCCGGACAGCTCATTAATTACTTTTTGTATATAGCCTTCCAAACCACTCTCAGAATAAGTCATGATATTCATGCTGTGTATAGCCTTATAGGCCAATGGTCAATCAAGTCATGATTGTTATAGTGTGTATAGCTTTATAGGCCGCTGTCTTTACAACTTTATAATTCTATGCAGTATATAGCCCTATCGGCCACTTTCTGGCATCCAGTTGCTGTAGCCCCCATCACCACACTGTGCCACGGGCCCCTGTACCGCCTTCTCATACTGCTGCCAGATCCATCCTCTGCCATGTGCGTCTTTGTCGTCTGCTCACGCTGCTGGGTTCCAGTTTTAAACCTAGGCCTGTGTATGGCTTCCGAATACTGCTGCCTCCACCGCCACCCTACGCCATGTGCCTCTGTCGTCTGCTCACGCTGCTGACGGCTTCCGCTTTTTAACCTAGGCCTGTGTATGGCTTCTGAATACTGCTGCCTCCACCGCCACCCTGCGCCATGTGCCTCTGTCGTCTGCTCACGCTGCTGACGGCTTCCGCTTTTTAAACTAGTCCTGTGTATGTCTTCCGAATACTGCTGCCTCCACCGCCACCCTGCGCCATGTGCCACTTTCAGGTCTCCTTACACTGTTGGTGGGTTCCATTTTGTGATAGGGTGCTGTATGGCCTTCCATTGCTGCTGCCTCCACCGCCACCCTGCGCCATGTGCCTCTGTCGTCTGCTCACGCTGCTGACGGCTTCCGCTTTTTAACCGAGGCCTGTGTTTGGCTTCCGAATACTGCTTCCTCCACCGTCACCCTGCGCCATGTGCCTCTGTCGTCTGCTCACGCTGCTGACGGCTTCCGCTTTTTAAACTAGTCCTGTGTATGTCTTCCGAATACTGCTGCCTCCACCGCCACCCTGCGCCATGTGCCACTTTCAGGTCTCCTTACACTGTTGGTGGGTTCCATTTTGTGATAGGGTGCTGTATGGCCTTCCATTGCTGCTGCCTCCACCGCCACCCTGCGCCATGTGCCTCTGTCGTCTGCTCACGCTGCTGACGGCTTCCGCTTTTTAACCGAGGCCTGTGTTTGGCTTCCGAATACTGCTGCATCCACCGCCACCCTGCGCCATGTGTCTCTGTCGTCTGCTCACGCTGCTGACGGCTTCCGCTTTTTAACCTAGGCCTGTGTATGGCCTTCAATTGAAGCTGCTTCTGCTCCGCCACTCTGCCATTGGACTCTTGATAGTCGTCTCCCCACGCTGCTGCTGGGGGGACTTTTTAACATAGGCCTCTGTATGGCCTTCAATTTTAGCTGCTTACGCTCCGCCACTCTGCCATGGGCCCCTGTACCGCCTCCTCATGCTGCTGCCAGGCCCGTAATCTGCCATGGGCCCCCGTACCGACTCCTCATGCTGCTGCCAGGCCCGTTATCTGTCATGGGCCCCTGTACCGCCTCCTCATGCTGCTGCCAGGTCCAGAGTGTGTCATGGGTCCCTGTACAGCCTCCCATTGCTGCTGTCTCCATCGCCACACTCTGCCATGTGCCACTTTCAGGTCTCCTCACACTGCTGGTGGGTTCCATTTTGTCATAGGGTGCTGTATGGCCTCCCATTGCTGCTGCCTCCACCGCCACACTGTGGCTCCACACTCTGATTTGGCCCCGTGACTGCCCAAATGAGTGAAGTGTGCGGTGATTCTAAGATCGACGGCACTCATCTGCATGTCATACTGACTGACAGTATTATTTCTCTTCCCCAGCAGACTCCAAGGGCATTTAAATTAAAGGTACAGTGTTCTGCACTAATATAAAGGCTCTCTGAAGCCTAGAAACACCCTTTTTATAAGTTAAATTTGCAGCGAATATATTCGGCACGAAGCGAATTTAATCAGCGAATTCGGCGAATCAGCCGAACCGAATTTTTGAATAATTCGCTCATCTCTAGTTATAGCAGTTTTGGACTGTTTTTTAATCTGGACTACCCACTTTTAAATATTATTATAGCCTGCTTTCTCTTTCACTGTTTGTATATTTTTATTTATTAGATGTATATTGTACTCTTGGATTGATTTTATTTATTTTATTTTTAGGATTTCATTGTTTTTTTCATTGCACTCACACAATCTTAATCAGGCTCTGACAATTGCTTAGCTAGTAGAGAGCCTTATTGGGCTCATCACAGTTATTTAAATGACAGGTGACATTTTCCTGGGGGTGAGTACAGTTTGTCACACAGGTTTTCCTGTGACACTATCCACTTTTAATTCAGCATTAGTCTAACTCCTAACTAGTCTTAAGCCTAGTACACATGATCAGAAAATCATTAAAAAAATACTGGTTTGAAGCGATCGTACAATAATCTGACCAGTAGTATGTAGCTTTCGTTCGCAGTTATTCAAAGGGAGAAGCACAAAATTTTTTCTCATACAATATCAGATCATACAATTTTTGTTTAATCAGTAGTCTTCGTCTGAAAACACAATACAAATACTTTACAATACATAACATCACTTTCAAATTTTTAATCTGTCCTACGAGAATTTGTGCAACTTTAGTAACCTTTTCGTTAATAAATATGAGATTTGCATGCAAAAAAAAAACAAAAACAGACGATCATTCGTTCAATATTCTCATCGTGTGAACAGGGCTTTACTCATACAATGACCTTTTTTTGTTAAAGTACTTTTTGTTTTTTATTACCTTATTAAACCTTGTTCTTTTTCTGCCTTTCACTTAGTTATCTTTATGTGTTGTACTTTTTGTCCGTTGTTACCAACTTCGTCACCACTGTCTCTTTCTTTCCTCATTTACCCTGATCTCTTTTTTTATTTTGTGTCCCTCCTATTTCTTTCTCTTCATTTTCTTTAATTCTCTTTTTTTTGTGCTCCCCCTGCGGCTTTCCCAACTGCTAGTGGATGACATTTCCTTTCATGTTCGGGCTGAGCGGAGGCTTTGAATGGGGGTTTGATTCCTTTAAGATAATAGCTGGTTCCCTGTCAGATGCAGACTGATCAGTTAAAACCTTAATCACGGGCTGTCTGCTTGCATGGCACTTATTTTTAAGAGATTAATCCCCTAAGCTCCGCACTAGCATACATTCAGAGGGGAGAAAAAAGGGCAGCATTTTCTTTTTCTTATTGTTTCCTCTTCTCTTTTCTTTGTTCAAACCACTTTCCTCATTTGCCTGACCTCGGGTGGACCATTTACCATCTTATTTTCCCTGCGTCTGTCAAGCAACTTGAGGAGTACAAATATGTAGCTACATAGTCGTAAATGGAAAATTACATATGTAGGTTTTAATGTACTCCTCCCAACCCTGACACAGCTTTTTCTTTTTTTTCAAACTGTAAAAAGGATCAGAGTTTAGCCTGTTAATATCTGAACTGAATAACCATATCCGTTAGCAATACTACTTTTATCCATTTTTTATAAGAATCATTCTGCCTGAAACTCACGCAACCAGTTTTTCTGCTAATAGTTCAAATGACGACTTTATATTCACTTTGATGTGAAGACTGTGATAATACAATATAACCTTGGACTTGGTATGAACTTGTGGTTTAATTATATTTTGGGATACTTCCTTTCCTGTAGATACAACAGCAACTTAGAGGAAATCTCCTCAAAGTGAAATGTCTTTTTAAGTCAGTTGTCAGCAGAACAAATGTTCTAACCAGAAGATTTTACTATCATTTCCGTATAGGTGACCACCTAAAATTCTAGATTTTCCATTCACTTTTTCTCCTGTTGACATTGGTCCCCGAGACAAATAGAGGGTTAATGTCTCCAGTGGGACAAAGAGCAAAATTAAAACTTTTGAGAAATAATGTTTCTTCTTGTACCAAATTGTATTGTAACCATAATGTCTACCTTCACTTTGTAAAGCGCTGCGCAAACTGTTGCCGCTATTTAAATCCTGTATAATAATAATAAAGTAATACAGATTTGTTCTACAAAATGTTAAAGCAGAACAACACTGAGCACCACAAACTAAAACCGCTATTTAATTCATTTTTAATATTCAAAGCATACTGCCCCATCCATCCATGTCTACATGATTTATTTTGCTGAGAAAGCACTTTGAAACACACCTGCTAGCATTTCTGGCTGCAGCCATCTTGAACAAAGGCAGTAGCATGTAGTTCCTGGAATCCTTCATTCCTTTGCTTAGGCATGGAGGCAGGAGGGTGTCCATAGCTGAGAAATTGCCTCCTCCCCTGCTGAAGACTCCTGGGATGTATGACATCATTTGCCTAGACATGGAAAGGAAATAACTGAAATAATGTAAAAAAAAAGTTTAAAACAAGTAAATATGATATATTTTCCTAGCATAAGGATAAAAAGAATTCAGTGTTCATTGGGAGAGTTAAGTTCCCCTTTAAACATCATTCCTAGGTGTCAGCATGACATGAAACAGCACGCTCAGATGGTCTTTACTACCTAAAATTTAAATTCAAAAGGTGGTCCCCAATTGCAGTGGATTGTCTGGTTCAATGTGAACCTAGTTTGGGTAAATAGATGCATTCATCACTACTTAAAAACAGAAAACAAATTAGCGTTTAGTGCAAAAGGAAGTAATACAACAACCTATATTCTGGACACAAAGGAATTACAAAAATAATTAATCTACAAGGTGCACAAAACCAATATCTCTGTGGAGATCAATACAAAAATATGTGTAGGAAAAATACAGTTAACTCATTAAACCATAATGAACAATGTGCATCAAATAAATGGAGAAATAGCAGTCCCATAATATATACAGTAATTCACGTATGCATAACAGTAAACTTCATAGAGCAATATATAAAAGTCCAATATGAAATCTTGAAAACTATGAAAGTTCAAGTGTAAGAGTCCAAAACCGCCTCACAAACAAGTGTGCCAGTTCCCTTACAAAACAGTAATGATTTCCTAATGATAAGAGATCAACAGAGCAGAAATCATCCAACTGGGGGCCACCAATCGGAACACCACTGACTCCACCGCCTCCACGGTCCTTCAGAGGTTATCCAAAGCCAGCACCTCAAAGTAATAATGGGTAGGAAAAAGAACAAAGGCCATAGGGTAGTATTATAAAACCACATGATATATTAAAAGTTATAGAGTAACACAGAGCCACACCAGGAATCAACAACAGGTGTACAACATTATATGCCACTGGCCTCAACCTACGCGCGTTTCATCCGGTGCAACAGACATCTTCAGGGGATAAAGATGTTCCCTGAATACGTCCATGGCAGCAGACAAATCCGTGTAGTTCCTCACTACTTTGACAATATCTTTAACAAAAAGAGGACATTGTATGAGTAATACTAATTATGAGTTAGACTAACGATGAATTAACACTACGCTATTTCTTGTATATTCATTTATTTATTTCCTTACTTTCTCAGGCTGAGATATGCATTTAGGTTATTCCAGGAGGCTCATGACAAATTAACAATACTAGATATTGGAGTTCATATATTAAAGGAATATAGGCCGTCTACATTGCAAAGTCAACATGGGTAGCACAGTGGCTAAATGGTTAGCACTTCCGCCTGGAAGCACTAAGGTCCAGGCACCTGCATGGAGTTTGTGTGTCCTCCCTGTGCTTGTGTGGGTTTCCTCTGGGTACTCCAGTTTCTTCCAACACTCCAAAGACATGCTGGTAGGTTAATTGGCTTCTGTGTAAACTGGCCCTAATATGTATGAATGTGAGCTAGGGACCTTAGATTGTACGCTCCTTGAGGGTTAGGGACTGATGTGAATGTACAATATATATATGTAAAGAGCTGTGTAAATTGATGGCGCTAAATAAGTACCTGTAATAAATAGATAAATTAGTAACTAATGTCTTCAAAGCTGTGTTCACTTTAAATACTCAGTCAAGTGGAGAGGAAATTACAGCTAAAGTTTAGGTATGACAATTTTTACATAGTTACATTGGTCCAACTTGGAACAATGTAAGTATGTATGGGCTATACCTGTGGGATTCCTGTGAAAGCTGGAAATAACTGTAGTAGGCATCGGTACTGCATGGATTTTTACTAGCTCCTGGGTCCCATACCAAATGGCTACCCTGCTGCTAAGTGAACACAGGAGGTCGTTTGCTCAGCATGGACACCATTCAGGGAAAACTTTGCATTCAATCAATTAATGCAAAGCATTCTCTGATTGTACAAGGTGGAGAGGTGGGGTGGTGATATCACAATCTTCACTTCGTCCAAGCAGAAAACACTTTGTATTCTTTGATAAAATGAAAAGCGTTCCCTGAATGGCGACCGTGCTGAACAAATGGCCTCCTGTATTCAGTAAGCAGCAGGGCAGCTGCTCAGCACTGGACGCAAAAGCTAGAAGAGATCACAGCATCAGCAGTACATTTTACAGTGATTTCCAGCCTCCACGTGGATCAACCAGATATGACACATGCATACTTACAGTGGTCCAAGCTGGATCAGTGTAACCATGTAAAAACTGCCATACTTAAACTTCAGCTTTTAAAAAAAAACATTATTTTTGCTAGTACATGAGTGGTCAAATGAAATGAACCTACCTTCTTTACATTAAGAAGAGCCTCTTTTTTCTGAAGTAAACCCCACTGTGGAAGACATTTAGGCACAATCATGTTGGTAGAATTATAAATAGGAATTAAACTTTCATGTATGAGATACAGAAGTATGTAATTTAACATATGTAAAGTTATTTGGTAAGACAATGTACAGAGCAGCAATCATGTGCAAAGTGCATTAACACATATCAACCAGTATAAAATATTTTTTTAACTGATCTGTCCACAGTAAACTAAGGTCCAAGTTAGTTATGTTTTTTTTTCATTGTACAACTCCCTATTTAATAAACCTGCTAATTAATTTATTAATTTCTATATAGGCACCAACAGTTTAACACATTTCTGAGTTAATCCTTCTACAAACAGTTAACAATGCCCCAGAATTTTCAATGATTCTTCACAACATAGTAAAGACAAGCATTCTGTCCTCTGAAAACTGTCCAAGCATAACTAAGCCATAGCTGTGAAATTTCACTATATCAGAGCTTTATTGTTACAGCTCTGCAAGTTTCTCCCAGTATGCCCGAAGATTTCTGAGAATGTCAAAGGATGGCAGAGACAGCCTGGTCCTAAACTAATGCCGCAGCAGCATCCGCGGACTACAGACAGCAGACAATTAGGACACCTGATAGAGTAAAAAATACACTAAGTGCTGAAATGTTTATTTTAAAAATGCACAGCTCTCCATATTCTGATAAAAGGTGACTGTCTTGTGAACTGGCCAGGAAATTCTGACTAATCATGAAAACATTGAGAACAAGCTTTTTGTGGGAAACTGAGGTTCACGAAACCCAAGTATTAAAAGGAGCCATTTTTATACAGGCCTCCATTAATGTCAGATATCAGATCAGTTTCTAAGGAAATATCTATTTTTTATTTCATCACAAACCTAATTTAGCAAAGTGAACAAAAAATCAGTGTAAAAATTACTAATTTTGAAAATCCTTTTTAGAGTCTTAAAAAAAAAACCCAACAGATCTGATCAGCAGAATGAAAGATAAAATAATAAAAGTCTTCCATTGACCTATATAAACATATTAGGAGACCTTTGGAGCCTCTATTACAGTATCTGATAATGCTTTCTTTATCCATTGAGTAGCAGAATAATGCATTTTCTATCATAATGATCTCTGCACATCCCTTTTCTAGGAAAACAGTCTTTAATTCTATCAGTGTTGCCCATGTCATGCACCAACTTTAGCCTGATGCGTGTCACGCTGTTGTCTAAAGTTTTAATTTGTTTTTGGTTTCTACACAATTTTCAGCATCCAGCTGAAACAGGACACTGTTAGAGACAAAATATAAAATTAACTTTATATATGGTAATTTTTAACATGCTATAAATATCATATCTAGAAAATGTATTGAAAGACTTATAAAAACTCATGATTCTCTTTCAGCATCCAGTGTACCATCATTACTTTTAGTTTTCTGCTATGATTAGGATTTGATGTTATTAATGTGTAAGAGTACTAAAAACACACACTGTTGGAGTTGAATAAATTATAGACCAATAAAAATAAATCAACAATTTTCACCTACTAGGGTATTTCTCCTAATGCTATCAATAGGAGCATGATCGTTTGAAGCGTTTAAGTGATAAACAGTGTTTTAAAATATACGTATCTAAGCCCAAGACCAAAAATGAATATATTGCATCTTACCATTTCCCCTGTGGCTCCCTTACACCAGTTATTTAGGCTCCATGCAGGCTCTTATGCCCTCATGTGGCCATGAGCATGAAGCCTAACCCTCCCCTACTGTTCTGTTTCAAATACCACTTTATGCACAGATATACCTCCTTAGACCCAGTCTGTCAGAACAGTATGGTCACCTGCTGATTTGGTACTATTCACAGGTAGTTTACATCTTCAACATGACACAGAAGTTGAATCCAGCACAGTTTTACTTCAGCTAAATGCAGTACAGAGGATTTTTTTCCAGTGTTTTGAAGTGTAAGATGCCAATAACGTTCATATTCCCTGTCTCTGGATAATACGAACAATGACTGAGGCAACATGGAAGAAATGGGGGAAGGGGTCTAGCTAAAACTAAACTAACTAGAACTAAATAGGAGAGGAGGACAAATGAAGATATTAAAATCACATTAGTAAACAAGTTGTGGCAGCAAGAAACCACCATTGGATAGTTGGTAGGTAAGGTCAACCTGTGTTAGTGTGAGTTTGTGTGAATATGTCACTACCATTTCCCATATCCCTGTATACTGTGTTTGATAAGATGCCCATCTAAACATTTTTTCGAAAATATCGACATTGCTTGTTGACACCACAAACTGTGGAAGGGAGTTCCACATTCTTACCACTGTAACAGTAAAGAATCCCTCACATAATTTTAGATTAAACTGCTTCTTGTCCAACTTCATTCAGTCACCACGTGGCTTCTTAAACAACCAGAGATTGAATAGTTGTCTCCCTATACTAGAATCACCATATATACTGCTCAAAAAAATTAAAGGAACACATTTTAATCAGAGTATAGCATCAAGGCAATTAAACTCCTGGGATACTGATCTGGCAGTTAAGTAGCAGAGGGGGTTGTTAATCAGTTTCAGCTGCTTTGGTGTTAATGAAATTTACAACAAGTGCACTAGATGGGCAACAATGAGATGACCCCCAAAACAGGAATGGCTTTACAGGTGGAGGCCACTGACCTTTTTTCCCTACTCATCTTTTCTGACTGTTTTTCACTAGTTTTGCATATGGCTAGGGTCAGTGTCACTAGTGGTAGTATGAGGCGATACTTGGACCCTACAGAGGTTGCACAGGCAATCCAACTCCTCCAGGATGGCATATCAATATGTGTCATTGCCAGAAGGTTTGCTGTGTCTCCCAGCACAGTCTCAAGAGCACGGAGGGGATTCCAGGAGACAGGCAGTTACTCTAGGAGAGCTGGACAGGGCCGTAGAAGGTCCATAACCCATCAGCACGACTGGTATCTGCTCCTTTGTGCAATGAGGAACAGGATGAGCACTGCCAGAGCCCTACAAAATTACCTCCAGCAGGGCACTGGTGTGAATCTCTCTGACCACACAATCAGAAATAAACTTCATGAGGGTGGCCTGAGGGCCAGACGTCTTCTAGTGGGCCCTGTGCTTACTGCCAGCGCCATAGAGCTCGATTGGCATTTGCCATTGAACACCAGAATGGGCAGGTCCACCACTGGGCCCTGTACTTTTCACAGATGAGAGCAGAGAGAAGACAGGGTCTGGAGAATCCATGGACAACGTTATGCTACCTGTAACATCGTTCAGCATGACCGTTTTGGTGGTGGATCAGTGATGGTCTGGGGAGGTATATCCATGGAAGGAAGCACAGACCTCTACAGGCTAGACAATGGCACCCTGACTGCCATTAGGTATCGGGATGAAATCCAACACTGCCAGGTTGCATCTCAAACTGTCCAGGAGCTCAGTGATGTCCAGATCTGGGAGGAAATACACCAGGACACCATCCGTCATCTCATTAGGAGCATGCCCCGATATTGTCAGGCATGCATACAAGCACATGGGGGCCATACAGACTACTGAGTACCATTTTAAGTTGCTGCAATGAAATTTCAGCAAAATGTACTAGTCTGCTGCATCATTTTTTCACTTTGATTTTCGGGGTGCCTTTGAATTCAGTCCTCTGTAGGTTGATCATTTTCAATTCCATCAAACGGCGGGGCATCTTTATGTTCCTAACACATTACTTAGTCCATATCAGTATAGATATCCAGCATGATATTTTTTCCCATTGAGATCTGAAGTGTTTTCAAAGTGTTCTTTTAAATTTTTTGAGCAGTGTAGATACTTGTAAAATGCAATCATATTTCCTCTTAAGCATCTCTTTTCCAAGGAGAAAGTTAAATTATTGTAGTTGCTCCTCATTACTGAGGTCCGCCAGTCCCCTTATCAGTTTTGTCACCCTTCTCTGGACTCTCTCCAGTTCCAGCACATCCTTTCCAGGTGCCCCAGATGCATGGGGGGGCCTCTGAAATTTCAACCCTGCAGTTCCGGCACTCTGTAAACATGTGAAACTGTGAACATGGGGGAGCTGTCAATTATAATGACAACTCCGCCGGTAAATACAAACTGCATGTGCACAGTTCAACAGCCAGCCATTTCTTATCAGCTGAGCTTGTAATGTGGCATGCTTGAGTGAGGAGTGATGTCTTATTACACTCTGGGGTGGACCCTGTGTTTAAACATTTTGGGAGCCTGGCATTTTCCTGCCCCCAGCATGCAACTCAAAGTGCAGTGCATGCTGAGAGGGGCCACTCCCAACAGTGCCTGCATAGAACATACCAGCCAGGTTGAGTGGATAAAACACAGATCAGAAGATGCAGGGTGTGTGTGTTATCTCTCCTCCCTCCGCTGAGAAGCATGAAAGCAGTTAGATCACCTGGAGCTGTACACAGGAGTCCTGGATGCCTTTGCTCTTCAAATAGCCAAGGTAAGCCTGGCACTTTACTACTGAATACTATTTCCTTTCCAGGTCACAGAGCTCTGTATTCCTAACAAGTTTGTTGATGGAATGCTTCACTGGGATAAGGTCAGCAGAGACACGCAGACAGTGCCTCAACAGAGGAGAATGTGTATGTGTGCATAGCAGTTCTAGCATGTCTGCTCTTTCACTTTCATATGTGCTTGTTACATAGAGGTAGAAGAAGACTAGAGTGCTACTCTTACCTACTTTGGGGTAGTTTACTCTGGGGTGGTATGTGGGGGCGGGGAGTGCAGCAAACTCCTACAGTGAAAAGTAAAGTTGGCACAGAAGTGACAGAGGAAAAGAGCTGAGAGGAGATGCAAGCTCTGCTGTATTCCCCCCAGGTCCTCCCTCCAATCAGAATAGTGGAGCGGAAGATAGCTGGGAGGAGGTTCAGGCTCTGCTGTACTACCACCCCAGCTCCACCCTCCTGTCACAATAGTGCTGTAGAAGAGAGCTGGGAGGAGGTGCAGGCTCTGCTGTACTCCCCCCCCCCCCCCCCCCAGCTGCTCCCTCCTGTCACAATAGTGCTGTAGAAGAGAGCTGGGAGAAGGTGCAGGCTTTGCTGTACTCCCCCCCCCCCAGCTGCTCCCTCCTGTCACAATAGTGCTGTAGAAGAGAGCTGGGAGGAGATGCAGGCTCTGCTGTATCCCCCCCCCAGGTCCTCCCTCCAATCAGAATAGTGGAGCAGAAGAGAGCTGGGAGGAGGTGCAGGCTCTGCTGTACTCCCACCCCAGCTCCTCCCTCCTGTCACAATAGTGCTGTAGAAGAGAGCTGGGAGGAGGTGCAGGCTCTGCTGTACTCCCCCCCCCCCCCAGCTGCTCCCTCCGGTCACAATAGTGCTGTAGAGGAGATCTGGGAGCAGATGCAGGCTCTGATGTTCCACCCCCAGCTCCTACCTCCTGTCACAATAGTGCTATAGAAGAGAGCTGGGAGGAGGTGCAGGCTCTGCTGCACTCCCCACCAGCTCCTCCTTCCTGTCACAATAGTGCTGTAGAAGAGAGCTGGGAGGAGGTGAAGGCTCTGCTGTTCCCCCCCCAGCTCCTCCTTCCTGTCACAATAGTTCTGTAGAAGAGAGCTGGGAGAAGGTGCAGGCTCTGATGTTCAACCCCCAGCTTCTCCCTCCTGTCACTATAGTGCTGTAGAAGAGAGCTGGGAGGAGGTGCAGGCTCTGCTGCCCCCCTCCCCCGAGCTGCTCCCTCCTGTCACAATAGTGCTGTAGAGAAGAGCTGGGAGGAGGTGCATGCTCTGCTGTTACCCCCCCAGCTCCTCCCTCCTGTTACAATAGTGCTGTAGAAGAGATCTGGGAGGAGGTACAGGCTCTGCTGTACTCCCCCCCCCCCAGCTCCTTCCTCCTGTCACAATATTGTTGTAGAAGAGAGCTGGGAGGAGGTACAGGCTCTGCTGTACTCTCCCCCCCCCAGCTCCTCCCTCCTGTCACAATAGTGCTATAGAGGAGATCTGGGAGGAGGTGCAGGCTCTGCTGTACCCCCCCAGCTCCTCCCTCCTGTCACAATAGTGCTGTAGAAGAGAGCTGGGAGGAGGTGCAGGCTCTGCTATCCCCCCTCCCCTGAGCTGCTCCCCCCTGTCACAATAGTGCTGTGGAGGAGAGCTGGGAGGAGGTGCAGGCTCTGCTTTACTCCCCACCAGCTCCTCCCTCATGTCACAATAGTTATGTAGAAGAGAGCTGGGAGGAGGTGCAGGCTCATCTTCCCCCCCCCCCACAGCTCCTTCCTTCTGTCACAATAGTGCTGTAGAATAGAGCTGGGAGAAGGTGCAGGCTCTGCTGTTCCACCCCCAGCTCCTCCCTCCTGTCACAATAGTGCTGTAGAAGAGAGCTGGGAGGAGGTGCAGGCTCTGCTATCCCCCCCTCCCCTGAGCTGCTCCCTCCTGTCACCATAGTGCTGTGGAGGAGAGCTGGGAGGAGGTGCAGGCTCTGCTTTACTCCCCACCAGCTCCTCCCTCATGTCACAATAGCTATGTAGAAGAGAGCTGGGAGGAGGTGCAGGCTCATCTCCCCCCCCCCCCACAGCTCCTTCCTTCTGTCACAATAGTGCTGTAGAATAGAGCTGGGAGAAGGTGCAGGCTCTGCTGTTCCACCCCCAGCTCCTCCCTCCTGTCACAATAGTGCTGTAGAAGAGAGCTGGGAGGAGGTGCAGGCTCTGCTGTACTCCCCCCTCCAGCTCCTCCCTTCTGTCACAATAGTGCTGTAGAAGAGATCTGGGAGGAGGTGCAGGCTCTACTGTCCCGTCCCCCCCAGCTTCTCCTTCCTGTCACAATAGTTCTGTAGAAGAGAGCTGGGAGAAGGTGTAGGCTCTGCTGTTCCACCCCCAGCTCCTCCCTACTGTCACAATAGTGCTGTAGAAGAGAGCTGGGAAGAGGTGCAGGCTCTGCTGTACTCCCCCAGCTCCTCCTTCCTGTCACACTAGTGCTGTAGAAGAGATCTGAGAGAAGGTGCAGGCTCTGCTGTCTCCCCACCCCAGCTCCTCTCGCCTGTCACAATAGTGCTGTAGAGGAGAGCTGGGAGGAGGTGCAGGCTTTGCTGTACTCCCCCCCCCCCCCCCAGCTCCTCTCTCCTGTCACAATAGTGCTGTAGAAGAGAGCTGGGAGCAGGTGCAGGCTCTGCTGTACTCCCCCAGCTCCTCTCTTCTGTCACACTAGTGCTGTAGAAGAGATCTGGGAGGAGGTGCAGGCTCTGCTGTCCCCCCTCCCCCCCAGCTCCTCTCTCCTGTCACAATAGTGCTGTAGAGGAGAGCTGGGAGGAGGTGCAGGCTCTGCTGTACCCCCCCGAGCTCCTCCCTCCTGTCAGAATAGTGCTGTAGAAGAGAGCTGGGAAGAGATGCAGGCTCTCCTGAATCCCCCCTCCCCCCAGCTCCTCCCTCCTGTCACAATAGTACTGTAGAAGAGAGCTAGGAATAGGTGCAAGCTCTGCTGCCCCCCTCCCCTGAGCTGCTCCCTCCTGTCACAATAGTGCTGTAGAGAAGAGCTGGGAGGAGGTGCATGCTCTGCTGTTACCCCCCCCCCCAGACTCTTCCCTCCTGTTACAATAGTGCTGTAGAAGAGATCTGGGAGGAGGTACAGGCTCTGCTGTACTCCCCCCCCAGCTCCTTCCTCCTGTCACAATATTGTTGTAGAAGAGAGCTGGGAGGAGGTACAGGCTCTGCTGTACTCCACCCCCCTAGCTCCTCCCTCCTGTCACAATAGTGCTGTAGAATAGAGCTGGGAGGAGGTACAGGCTCTGCTGTACCCCCCCCCAGCTCCTCCCTCCTGTCACAATAGTGCTATAGAGGAGATCTGGGAGGAGGTTCAGGCTCTGCTGTACTCCCCACCAGCCCCTCCCTCCTGTCACAATAGTGCTGTAGAAGAGAGCTGGGAGGAGGTGCAGGCTCTGCTGCACTCCCCCCAGCTCCTCCTTCCTGTCACAATAGTTCTGTAGAAGAGAGCTGGGAGAAGGTGCAGGCTCTGATGTTCAACCCCCCCAGCTGCTCCCTCCTGTCACTATAGTGCTGTAGAAGAGAGCTGGGAGGAGGTGCAGGCTCTGCTGCCCCCCTCCCCCGAGCTGCTCCCTCCTGTCACAATAGTGCTGTAGAGAAGAGCTGGGAGGAGGTGCATGCTCTGCTGTTACCCCCCCCAGCTCCTCCCTCCTGTTACAATAGTGCTGTAGAAGAGATCTGGGAGGAGGTACAGGCTCTGCTGTACTCCCCCCCCAGCTCCTTCCTCCTGTCACAATATTGCTGTAGAAGAGAGCTAGGAGGAGGTACAGGCTCTGCTGTACTCCCCCCCCCCCCAGCTCCTCCCTCCTGTCACAATAGTGCTATAGAAGAGATCTGGGAGGAGGTGCAGGCTCTGCTGTACCCCCCCATCCCCTCCCTCCTGTCACGATAGTGCTGTAGAATAGAGCTGGGAGGAGGTACAGGCTCTGCTGTACTCCCCCCCCCCCCAGCTCCTCCCTCCTGTCACAATAGTGCTATAGAGGAGATCTGGGAGGAGGTGCAGGCTCTGCTGTACTCCCCACCAGCTCCTCCCTCCTGTCACAATAGTTCTGTAGAAGAGAGCTGGGAGGAGGTGCAGGCTCATCTTCCCCCCCCCCCAGCTCCTTCCTTCTGTCACAATAGTGCTGTAGAATAGAGCTGGGAGGAAGTGCAGGCTCTGCTGTCCCCCCTTCTCTGAGCTGCTCCCTCCTGTCACAATAGTGCTATAGAAGAGAGCTGAGAGGAGGTGCAGGCTCTGCTGTCCCCCCTCCCCTGAGCTGCTCCCTCCTGTCACAATAGTGCTGTGGAGGAGAGCTGGGAGGAGATGCAGGCTCTGCTTTACTCCCCACCAGATCCTCCCTCATGTCACAATAGTTATGTAGAAGAGAGCTGGGAGGAGGTGCAGGCTCATCTTCCCCCCCCCCCACAGCTCCTTCCTTCTGTCACAATAGTGCTGTAGAATAGAGATGGGAGGAGGTGCAGGCCCTGCTGTGTCCCCCCCTCCCCTCAGCTCCTCCGTCCTGTCACAATAGTGCTGTAGAAGAGAGCTGGGAGGAGGTGCAGGCTCTGCTATCCCCCCTCCCCTGAGCTGCTCCCTCCTGTCACAATAGTGCTGTGGAGGAGAGCTGGGAGGAGGTGCAGGCTCTGCTTTACTCCCCACCAGCTCCTCCCTCATGTCACAATAGTTATGTAGAAGAGAGCTGGGAGGAGGTGCAGGCTCATCTTCCCCCCCCCACAGCTCCTTCCTTCTGTCACAATAGTGCTGTAGAATAGAGCTGGGAGAAGGTGCAGGCTCTGCTGTTCCACCCCCAGCTCCTCCCTCCTGTCACAATAGTGCTGTAGAAGAGAGCTGGGAGGAGGTGCAGGCTCTGCTGTACTCCCCCCTTCAGCTCCTCCCTTCTTTCACAATAGTGCTGTAGAAGAGATCTGGGAGGAGGTGCAGGCTCTACTGTCCCCCCCCCCCAGCTTCTCCTTCCTGTCTCAATAGTTCTGTAGAAGAGAGCTGGGAGAAGGTGTGGGCTCTGCTGTTCCACCCCCAGCTCCTCCCTACTGTCACAATAGTGCTGTAGAAGAGAGCTGGGAAGAGGTGCAGGATCTGCTGTACTCCCCCAGCTCCTCCTTCCTGTCACACTAGTGCTGTAGAAGAGATCTGAGAGAAGGTGCAGGCTCTGCTGTCTCCCCCCCCCCAGCTCCTCTTGCCTGTCACAATAGTGCTGTAGAGGAGAGCTGGGAGGAGGTGCAGGCTTTGCTGTACTCCCCCCCCCCCCAGCTCCTCTCTCCTGTCACAATAGTGCTGTAGAAGAGAGCTGGGAGCAGGTGCAGGCTCTGCTGTACTCCCCCAGCTCCTCTCCCTCTCTTCTGTCACACTAGTGCTGTAGAAGAGAGCTGGGAGGAGGTGCAGGCTCTGCTGTACCCCCCCCCCCCCCGAGCTCCTCCCTCCTGTCAGAATAGTGCTGTAGAAGAGAGCTGGGAAGAGATGCAGGCTCTGCTGAATCCCCCCTCCCCCCAGCTCCTCCCTCCTGTCACAATAGTACTGTAGAAGAGAGCTAGGAAGAGGTGCAAGCTCTGCTGTTCTCCCCCCAGCTCCTCCCTCCTGTCACAATAGTGCTGTAGAAGAGAGCTGGGAGAAGGTGCATGCTCTGCTGTACTCCCCCCAGCTCCTCCCTTCTGTCACAATAGTGCTGTAGAAGAGAGCTAGGAGGAGGTGAAGGCTCTGCAGTTCCCCCCCAGCTCCTTCCTCCTGTCACAATAGCTCTGTAGAAGAGAGCTAGGAGGAGGTGAAGGCTCTGCTGTATCCCCCCCACCCTTTAGCTCCTCTCTCCTGTCACAATAGTGCTGTAGTAGAGAGCTGGGAGAAGGTGCAGGCTCTGCTGTACTCTTCCCCTCCAGCTCCTCCCTCCTGTCATAATAGTGCTGTAGAAGAGAGCTGGGAAGAGGTGCAGGCTCTGCTGTTCTCCCCCCCCCCCCCAGCTCCCCTCCCCTGTCAGAACAGTGCTGTATTATACATTACTGCACCCTCTGCTGTACCCTCCTGACCTCCCCTGTACTGTGTCCTCTGACACCTCTTTACTGTGCCCACCCCGGCCCCCCTGTACTCTTCCCTCCTACCATCCCTGTACTGTGCCCCCCTGCCCTCCCCAGTACTGTGCCCTCCTGCCATCCCCCATACTGTACCCTCCTGCACCCCCCCAACTGTATTGTGCCCTCCTGCCCCACGTACTATGTAAAGACATACCTAAATACAGGCCACTGATGGGAGAGGCAATTATGATGGGGACATTGTGTACAGGGAGGGGGATAGCGTAAAACAGGAGTGGAAGCAGTGTGTACAGGGGAAAAGAGGGGCAGTGTGTACATGGGGGGCAGTGTGTAGAAAGGGTGGGACAGTGTGTAGAGGGGGTGAATTTATTTTGGGATAATTCCCTGGCTGTGTTTATTTGTTGTTTTTAATCAGACTAAAAAGCCACACCCAATTTGTAGCACACTGTAGCCACACCCACTTTTTTGCTCTGGCATGTGTAGCGCATAGTTCACCATCTCCCTGGTAGGGGCATCAATGCATGGCACTGGTGATGTCAGCATACTACAGAAAAATAATAATAATAGGTAGGGCAGAACACCTATTCAAAACAAAAATGATGGCTTTAGATAAAATTTTAGCTAAACTGTAATCTGTCGATAATTTTATTCAGTGTGATGCTTAGTAGGAAAAAATGGATCCTGCACTCATTTGACTTAAAGCTTAAAGTGTATGTAAATCCTAACAATTCATTTCTCTTATTTTTCTCCTTTCTGGACTATAAATATTCAGTTGGATGCATTTTGTTATATCTATTTAATAAGTACAAGAAAACTGTTGATCTTGTCAGAAATTCAGAGCTGCTGTGCGTCTTCTGCACACATTCTGTTATCTCAAAAAGTCTTCCCAGTTCTTATCTTGGACTACACAATGGTTAGCTTTTTTGTTGTAGAGATCTGAGATTGGGAGTGGTTGAATAGTTTATTAAAATAATTTAAGGGGGGCTGATATCACTCAGTTGTGTTGTCAGTACACAGCAGTCTTAAGAATGCATTTCTGGCAGATCAAATTGTATTTTTCTTGACATTGGACACGATTGGACATTTCACCCCCTTCTTGCCCAGACTATTTTTCAGTTTTCAGCGCTGTCACACTTTGAATGACAATTACTTACTCATAAAACACTATACAAATGAAATTTTATTGCTGTTTGTTTTAGACAACTAGAGCCTTTTTTGGTGGTTTTTTTTGTTTCTATTTATTCTCTTTATTTTGCAAATAAATATTCTTTCTTCATTAACCTAAAATGTAAAACACATCTAATTTTCTGACTACCTTTCACATTTTTGAAGTCTCTGAAGCAGCAGGACAATGGAAACGCTGACAAAATGACCCCAAGGTAAGCAGCATAGTCTTTTGAAGATGTCATTTTTTGCCACACATTTTTGGAAAATGTGGAAAGAAAATGTAAATTTTTTTTCACAAAGTTTATAATTTATAAGATATTTCTAACACACAGTATATGCATACTTACAATTAAACTTCAAAAAACACTCTGCTACTCCCCCAAGTACAGAGATACCACGTGTGAGACCTTTTCACAGTCTAATTCAGGGGCAGACTGACAACTCATGGGGCCCTGGGGCAATAAGAGATAATGGGGCCCCCTGTATCTAGGCCTACACTCAAGCCACACCCACACAACACCCTACCTACATATTGCAACTCAGCTGCATAGAAAGGGCATTAAAATAATTTGAAAAATAATAAAATAATGTTGTGGGGTCCCCCCTATATTCATACCAAGCCCTTCGGGTCTGGTATGGGTTTTGAGGGGAACCCCTACACCAAAATTTAAAAAAATGGTGTGGGGTTCCCTCCAAGATCCATACCAGACCCTTATCCGAGCATGCAGTCAGGCAGGTCAGGAAAGGGGGGGGACAAGCAAGGACGACCCGTCCTCCTTTACCATAGCAGATCACATGCCCTCAACATGGGGAGGTGCTTTAGGGGGGTTCCCCCCCAAAGTACCTTGTCCCCATGTTGATGGGAACAAGGGCCTCTTCCCCACAAACTTGGCCTGTGGTTGTGGGGGTCTGCTGGCAGGGGGCTTATCAGAATCTGGAGGCCCCCTTTAGCAAGGGAGCCCCCAGATCCCGGCCCTCCCCCATGTGAATGAGTATGAGGTAGATAGTACTGCTACGCATTCAAAAAAAAAAAAGTGTAGTGCGAAAAAAGACAGGAGACAGTCTTTGAAAAGTCCTTTATTAAAAGAAGAAAAATAAAAGAATGTCCCCCAAAGTAGATCCAACGTCAATCACAATGCCCGCCGCTGCTACCTGAAAAAAGGACAAAAAAGTCTCTGCTCCTGATGCTCCTGGCTGTCTGACTGTTCTGCTGACTTGACAGTTCTTAAATATGTAAGGGGCGGGGCCACCCGGGGACATCCCATTTGTGTGACCCCACCCCTTGTGGCATCATCAACCGGGGCATGCTGGGTCAATTATGTCACAAGGAGGCGCGGCCACACAATTAAAATACTGCATGACTTGATCAAATAACTCATGTGGTATTTTGGTAGCATTTTTTGGTGAATTCAAATGTTTTTTTTTAAATGCTATGTGGTATCCTACTGCATACTCGGATGCGGTAAGATACCGCTTTGTGAATTGTGCCCAGTGAGCCTTTCACCGGGCCCCCTACTGACCCAGGCCCTCAGGCCATGCCCGAATGCACAAATGATCAGTCCGCCCCTGGTCTAATTGCATAGAGAGGCCCAAAATCCAAGGATCAGGCTTTCTAGGGGAATAAACTATGCATCTAATTTCCTTACTACCTATCACTTTTTTAGAGACCCTGGAGCACCAGGATAGTGGAAACACCCACAAAATGGCCACATTGTGGAGAGTAAATACCCCAAGATATTTTTCAAGAGGCATGTTGAGTCTTTTAAAGACTTCAATCTTTGCCACAAGTTTTTGGAAAACGCAGAAAGAAAATTACAGTTATTTTTTACACAAAATTGTCAGTTTAATAAGATATTTTTTACACACAGCATGGGCATACTTAGAATTTAATCCTAAAACATGTTTTACTATGGATTTTAATGTTTGGACTGAATATATACTGGACAATGCATCTTGTGCATCACAAAAATCAACCAACACTGTAGAGAAAACCCATTCCCCCCAAAAAAGTGCCAAATGTGGCAGTGAAGGGGGGAGGAGGTTCAAACAAGCAGAGCTTCCTCTTTTGGGTGGTGCTCCGCTTAAAGTGCTTGTTAAAGTGGAGTTCCACCCAAAAGGGGAAGTTCCGCTTTAATGCGTTGTCCCCCGCTTAAGGATTGGCACCTTTGGGGAGCGGGGGTGGAGCGGGTACCCAAATTTGACAGGTAGCCGCTCCCACTTCCGCTGCGATTGCCTAGGTGATCGGAAGCGGAAGTTGTCCTCTCCCTCCCTCCCTGTAGTCTTCTGGGACATGTGACAGGTCCCAGAATACTACGAGGCCATTCACAAAGCGCAGCGCTTGTCGCACATGCGCAGTGGGCACCCAGCTGTGAAGCTGTCACACCTGGGTGCCCACACTAAAGATACTGGCGCCAGGGAGAGAAGATGGCCGGTGAAACCAGCCATAGTGAGGACACCGCTGGACAGAGGGACAGGTAAGTGGCTGTATTTTAAAAGTCAGCTACAGTTTTTGTAGCTGCTGACTTTTTTTTTCAGCTGGATCTCTGCTTTAACCATTCATTTTCATTATTTATTTATTTTTTAACTTCTTCCTCCCCTTATTTTCTTAGCTATTTTAATGTAACTTTTCCTGTATTTCATTTGTAAATACATTCACCATGCTTTGTATCAAAAACGTAGTTGTAGCAGATTTACAAAATCTCAGAATAACATATTCACTATTTGGCTATAAGCTGCAGTAGTTTCCAGATGGAACAACATAGTTTAAGCAAAATAAAAATAGTAATAATGAAAACCCATCTCTGTTTCACTGTGCTCATTATGAAAAAATCAAAGTGGTTTAACCATGCCAAACTGCAAAGACTACTCATTTCATCGTTATTTCCATGGACAGTGAATGTTATTTTTGTACACTTTGGCATCTTCACAGTGAGTACTAGTAATGGGCTGAACCCTCCCTGTGTTCAGTTCTCGGGCGAACATTCGAACCTAATGAATGTTCAACCATGAGCTTTAAACTCAATGCAAGTCTATGGGACTCAAACTTGTAAATTAAAAAGTGCCTGTTTTTAAGGCTTATATGCAAGTTATTGGCCATAAAAGGGGTATGGAGGACTTGGATATTGCCTTGAGGGAAATGAATCAGTGAAATTTTTGTTTTTCAAGAAGTACAGTTTTTAAAGGGGCAGTCATTTTTCATTGTCTAAAGTAAAAAAAAAAAAAATTAAAAGTTCCTTTAACTATCGTGCCTGTGGGTCCCCTTAAACTACCTGCAAATTTGCATATCTGTGCAATGTATAGTACCTGCTGCAGCAGGACTGACATTTTTTTTTTAAATTAAATTCTTATAAAAAAAAACAGCATGTCAAAAACAAAAAACTGCTTGGGGTCCCCCCCCCCAATTCATACCAGACCCTTTAGGTCTGGTAGGAAAGTTAGGAGGGACCCCACAGTAAGACATTTTTTACAAAAAGTGCATGGGGTTCCCCCTAAAAGCTATACCAGACCCTTTAGGCCTGGTAGGACTTTTAAGGGGGGGGAGCAGGGGCCCCCCCTAAATTCCTACAAAACTCTTGACCCAAGCCAGGTAGGGCAGGAAAGGGGGGGGGCAATGAACACAACCCCTTACAAATTACCAGGCCACGTGCCCTTGGTATTGGGACAGTGTCCCCATGCCGATGGGGACAAGGGCCTCTTCCCCACAATCCTGGCCTGGTGGTTGTGGAGGTCTGCTGCCAGGGGAGCTCATTAGCATCAGGGCACCTATTTAACCACTTGGTAACCGTGCTATAGCTGAATGACGGCTACAGCGCGGTTACCTAGTTCTGGGAGGGCGTCATATGACGTCCTCCCAGAACACGTCCTCATACACGCCCCCAGCGGTGCGCACCCGGCGATCTCCATGATCGCTGTGTGCTATGGACACAGCTGATCCCATGGTGAGGTAAAAGGACAATCACAGTGGCCTTTGACCACGAAATCAGCTGTGTCCAATGACACAGCAGATCATGGAGTAAATACAGTTGCCGGTTATCAGTAGCACTTTCCTCACACTGTCACAGCGTGAAGAAAATACTGCCAATAACCGCCCAGCAGTGCCACCCACCAGTGCCACCCATCAGTGCCCAGTAGTACCACCCATCAGTGCCATCCAAACGTTGCACCCATCAGTGCCCAGCAGTGCTGCCAGTCAGTGCCATCAGTCAGTGCCATCAGTCAGTGCCACCCATCAGTGACCATCATTGCATAACAGTGCAGCAGCAGCATCAGTGCCTCCTCATCAATGCCCACCAGTGCCGCCTCATCACTGCCGTCTCATCAGTGCAGCCTGTCAGTGCATATTAGTGCTGCCTATCCATGCCACCTGATCAGTGCCACCTCATCAGTGCAGCCTATCAATGCACATCAGTGCTGCCTATCCATGCCACCTCATTAGTACCCATCAGTGCTGCCTATCAGTGCCCATCTGTGCTGCCTTTCATTGCAGCCTCATCAACGTACATCAGTGAAGGAGAAAAATACCTGCTTTCAAAAATGTTATAATAGAAACAAAGAACAACTTTTTTTTCACATTTTTTGCTTTTTTTTTTTATAGTGCAAAAAATAAAAACCCCAGTGGTGATTAAATACCACCAAAAGAAAGCTCTATTTGTGTGAAAAAATGATAAAAATTACATATGGGAACAATGTTGCATGACTGCGCAATTTTCATTCAAAGTGCAACAGCGCTGAAAGCTGAAAATTGGCCTGGGCATGAAGGCATATAAGTAGACAAGTGGTTAGATAAGAATGCACCCTAGTGCTGCCCTCCCCCTTGTTCACTAAAGGGTTAAATTGAGTAAAAAATAAAGAGACCAGTCTTTTGAAAAATTCCTTTATTGAACAAAAACAAAAAACAGCTCTGACAAGTAGTGTTTGGCAGGCAAACAGTTGGTGGTGCCTTCACATCGTAACCCTTCAGAGTTATTCCTGACGAGTGCAGGATTGGACCCTGCTCTAAAAATTTAAATTATATGCACCTGTCACACAGTGTGTTGAAAAAATGGGCCTTGGATGTTGGTGCCTCTCCACTGTAACCCCTTACAGTTACTCTTGATGAGTGCAGACATTCGCACTGATCTAAAATACTGAAATGATATGAAGCTATCACACAGGTGTGGAATAATTGGGCCTTGGGTGTTGGTGGTGCCTGAACACTGTAACCCCCCACAGTTACTTTTGATGGGCGCAGGAATGGGCCCTGCTGTTAAAAATTAGAATTAAAATTGTAAAACATTGAAATTACATTGAAAAATTGGGCCTTGGGTGTTGGTGGTGCTCTAAACCAAAAATATTGTTGGAAGGTAGCATAATCAGGAATAAGATAGGCAGCATAGACAGTCTTCAAGGGATCCCAGATCCCTAACAAATGTAATCAGTTACATCAGCATCAGGGGCTTGATAGCTGCTGTTGATCCAGGACTGGGGACAGACGCATGCTTTTATGTCACAAAACCCCAGCATCACTGAATGTCCATTTGGAAAGCACGTTGGATAACGGAACAGGCCAGTAGCTCAATTGCATATTGAGCATATTCTGACCAGCAGGGGTGGACTAACAACTCATGGGGCCCCGGGCAATAGGGGATCATGGGGCCCGTGTCCTCACCCACACTCAAACCACACCCAAAAAAGCCTATGAAAGGTACCAGGGACATCTCATGTGGCCCCCTACTGACCCCGGGCCCTCAGGCAGTGCCCGAGTTCCCCAATGGTCAGTCCGCCCCTGCTGACCAGTGATCCATCCTCAAGACCCAGTAACCCAGTGGATCCTCAGTTGGAAAGGTCTCCAAGTCTGCTCTTGCCCCTAAATAAGCCTGCACTATATGATGCAGGCACTGCCGATGGGTGCTTAAACCTAACAGCCCTGGGCGCTGAGGACTAAAGAATTGTTGAAAGGCATTGGTCAGCTGGCCACCTTCTCCACCGCTCTACCTTTGACCAAACCAAGCCTCAGAGACACGTTTTACAGGAAATGGTAACCTCCCAGTGTATGGATTACAGAAAATTTTCTCTAAGGCGGCCTCAAGATGTTTCATGCTCCGCTCCCTCTGCGAAGGCAGGATGAGCTCTGCAACTTTACCCTTGTAACGTGGATCAAAAAGGGCTGCCAACCAGTAATGATCCCTCTCCTTGATACCACGAATCCTTGGATCCTTTTGCAGGCTTTGCAGTATCAGGGAGCCAATGCAGTGTAAATTTGGAGACAAATTCGATTTTGAGTCTTCTGGGTCACTGAGGATGACACTCACTGTCAGGAGCTACTTCCTCCCAGCCACGTCCTACTCCTGGGGATTCTGGAGACTGAAAACCATCCCTTGAAGACTGACGTATGTTATCCTTTACTTCCATGCTGCCACAATCCTCCTCCTCTTCCTCCACCTCCTCCTGTGTATTCTGTGGCCCTGCAGGAATGGGATCTGTATAAAGAGGGCCTTGAGAGGAAAGGAAGCCCTCCTCTTCCTCCCGCTGTTCTGCCTCAAGTGCCCTGTCCATGATTCCACGCAGCATGTGCTCCAGCAGGAAGACTAGAGGGACAGTGTCACTGATGTATGCATTGTTGTGGCTCACCATCCTTGTGACCTCCTCAAATAGTGATAGGACACTGCATGCATCCTGTATCAGCAGCCACCGGCCTGGCAAAAAGAAGCCAAGCCCCCCTGAGCCTTTCCTTGCCCCATACACACACAGGTACTAATTGATTTCCCTCTGCTGTGTGTGCAGCTGCTACAGCATTGCCAATGTTGCGTTCCACCAGGTGAGCATGTCACAAATGAGGCAGTTGGTGGGCAGGTTGAATTCCCGTTGAATATCAGCCAGCTGAACACTGGCCAAGTATGACCACCGGAAATGGCCACAGACTTTTCTGGCCTGCCTCAGAAGATCTTGTAAGCCTGGATCCCTGTTCAAAAAACACTGCACCACTAAATTCAGGAGGTGTGCCAAGCATGTACTGTAACATGTATCAAGTGTCCCTGTTGGAGGCAGAGAAAAGGTTGGTGCCATTGTTGCATACAACCATTCCTGGCTCAAGCTGCCATGGCATCAACCACCTCTGAGCCTGCCCCTGCAGAGCTGACAGAATCTCTCACCCAGTGTGGCTCCTGTCCCCTAGACAGACCAGCTAAAGCACCGCATGGCATCTTTTAGCCTGACGGCTTGCATAGCCCCTTGAACGCTTACAGAACACTGCTGGTTCAGAGGACACATCTTTTTGAAGGCATGGTGGCTGAACAAACTCCAGCACTGGATCCTGTCCTGCATCCTTCCCAGCTGTCAGTTACCCAGAAGGAATGTATTGTCCCTGACCATGCCTGCTGGACCACGTGTTAGCAGTAATGTGGACCTTGCTGTTGACCGCCCTGTCCAACAAGGCCAAAACATTGCCTTCCACATGATGGTACAGAGCTGGAATGGCTTTGTACCGTGAAAATAAATTTATTTTCGGAACCTGCCACTGTGGTACAGCACATTTCACAAAATTAATGGAAGGGGGCAGTGTGCACCAGGCAGAAAGGCAGCAGTTGTAATGTGGAACATGTGGATGGGTGGGACAGTATTTTTTTTATGGTTCAGCAACTGAGGTTGTACAATTTGCCTGGTGAAATCAACAGGTGGTGTACTGCTAGCAGATTTGGTGCAAGGACCTGTGGCACCCATTGCTATACCATCATTCCTTTCAGTGGAGGCTGTTGAGACGAATTGAGGTATAGTAGGGGTAGAGATCCCAGATAAAGAGCAAGGAGTCTGCACTTTTTTATGATGTGGGTCTTTCAGGTGCTGTTGCCAACAGGCTGCATGACAGATATTCATATGTCTTGTCAAACACGTGGTGCTCAAGTGGCTGGTGTTTTGGCCATGCCACACTTGATCCACTTCAGACAGAGACTGCAAACAGAAATGCTGCAGTCTGCTGCACGTGTTTAAAAAGTCCACACCAATGAACTTTTGGAAGTCAGCGAAGATTCAGTAGCAACATGCACCGGTGGAGCTCTGTCATGTGATGCAATAGGGTAGCTGCCCTTACGCCTACCCCTGGAGGACATCCTGCCTCGTTGGAGTTGTGCCTCCTTCTCACTTACCTCCTCTGTTCTCTCAGGCACCCAAGTACAGTCAGTGACCTCAGCATTCCCTCCTCGTAACTGGAGCCTCATCACTTGGCAGTATGCTGCGGCTGAAGGAGCGACTGCCATTTTCCGTCATTGGCCCTCTCTCTAGGCTCACATCATTCCCTCCTCAACCTGGGAACCAGCATCAGAACATTCAAATTGCTGCGCATCCTCTAGCAGCATGGTACTGACACTATGTTTGAATAATTCAGGTGACTCCTCCATGCATGATGGTGGGGTATGGAAGGTGTAGTTGTGGATAAGGAGCCTGTGGAGTAGGCCTCTTTGGCAGTTGTGGTGGAAGGCGAACTAGTATGAGCCTTCGTGACAGAGGATAAGGATGGCTTAGTTATCCACTCCACTACCTCTTCTGCATGTTGTGGCTCAATAACATGGCCAGAGGATGCACCATTTCCACAACCATCATTTTTCACTGTGGACACAGAGAATGCTTTCCCTCTTTTAGCTGCCTGTGAGCGTCTGCCTCTCCTTGTTGATCTTTTGGACATGATGGGGATTTTTTTCAGGGATTTTTATAACTTTTTATTTTAGAGTGTGAGATGGGAATTTGCTGCTTGGGTGCAATACTTTCATGCTTAGTGCATGAAATAATAAAATTTTAATAAAATAAATGTAAAAAAATTAAGAAAGCAAAAAAAAACCTGTAACGCAGAAGGAAGAACGCCTGATCTAAGATGCAGAAGGAGGAACAGCAATTATGCCCAAAATATTTTTGCTGCTGTGGCAAAAAAAAATAAAATATTACTTAAATAAAAAATAATAATTCAGAAAGTAAAAAAAAAAGTGAACCACTGCTGACGCAGGAGGAGGACCACCTGCGACACAGAAGGGGGAACTGCAATTATGCCCTAAATATTTTTGCTAAAAAAAAATTAAGAAAGCAAAAAAAAAAGAAAACCACTGCTTACACAGAAGGAGGAACACTAATGCAGCAACAGAACCTGATGCTGCAAAAAAAAAAAGTAACAATGAAAAAAAAATGGGAACAGTGGTAAAATACACTGACACATCACTGACACCACTACACTGCTCTTCACAACACCGCACTACACTGACTATACTACACTCCTACCACACCACTAATTACACTAAATTCCAGCAACACACCACTCAAGGCTGCTGTGTAAGCAGACATATATAGTGAGGAGTGTGGACTTAGCCATGAGCCATGATTGGCCAAAGCAAAGTGACTTTGGCCAATTATGGCTCTCACAGTGCATTGAGCTGTGATTGGCCAAATCACAATGCACTGTGAGAGCGCAGTACATTGTAGGGTTTGGTGGGCGAACAGCCCGCCGAACGCCCTTACCGTTCGTAGAACACGTGAACTGCCAATGTTCGAATCGAACTTACATTCTACTCAAACATACAGCCCATCACTAGTGAATACCGAATTACTTTGTTCCACAATTACTGATAACATTCTGTATAGGTCCTTCCAATATCATGTAGTGGCAATTTGCTTTTCAGGTTGGTCACATGGCATTTAGGCATTGTTCTGTGTACTTCTGTGGTCTGCTAAGGCTGTTCTCCATTTCTGGTTCATGTTTTTAATCTCTTACTCTCAGTTAAGAAACCCCAGAGGCCCTGCAAAACCCTTGGTGAGGTGCTACAAACTGTCTTGACAAACACGGTAACAGAACATAGTGTTGTAATGGTAAATTCTGAAGACAAAGGACAGAAGACCTGTTTGTTACCCAAGCAGACAACATGCACTCTTTACTAGCAAGAACATTTTCAAAGAGAGAAAGGCATTGAAGCAGTCTAAATAATTTTTTGTCCTCTGTAAATCTAGACAAATGATGGAAATAGAAACAAAAACCATACTTAATTAAAAGTACACATGGCACTGTAAAATACCAATTACATTTAGTTAAATTTAGTTTTTGGCTTCCCTGTAGCAGGGGAGCAGTGATCATTTGCTTTTGGCTGTTCTGGGCTCTGCTGGTACAGGCTCAACTGCTTTCCCCTGCATCCTACTGAATTGTGGGATATAGTGGGTGGCAGAGTCTGTCCCTGACCTGCATATTCATGTATTCTTAGCCAATCCCTGGTCAAGAGAGTAAGTTGAGGCCTAGAACAGCAGCCTCTTGGGGGAGTAAAACCCAGCTTGAGGGCTGTGGCACCCCTGGGGTGCCCAGCTACAGCAATAAAGAAATCCTTTTGGGGTCCCAGCTGCAGTTAGAGCTTGGGGACCTCTGTCCAGATTAACCTGAAGCAGTGCACAAAGCTCCACAGGGGATCCAGGCTGCAGGCACCAAGTTCAGAGGCTGGCTGGTACTGCAGTAGGCATTACAGTACCCAGGGCTTGGTGAGTACTAGCCTAAAGGATCCTAGAGACTTTCCATGCCACCTTTGAGAAATCATTACATTACCATAACTCAGGATCATACCCCTATTGAGTTCCTGCATTGAAGTTCATTTAACCTTCACATTCAAAAGGGTAGTTACACCTGAAGGAGCAGATACGTTTTAGTGTCCTCTGTTTCATCTTTGCTAGTTGTTCTTTGGAGTACAGTTGTGGCCAAAATTATTCAACCCCCACTGAAATTGAGTGTTTTGGCCAGTTTGACATTGCTTTTGATCATTCAGTCATCTTGCTTACATTTACATTAAAGAGGCACTTGTAGGTCAGACAAATATAACATAACAGTTATAATGAAATAACCACAAATGTCTTTTCTGTGCTCACAGCATTATCAGTTTTATTCAACCCCCAAGTGACATTCAATCTTAGTACTTAGTACAGCATCCTTTTACAGTTATAACAGCTTTTAAACGTGAAGCATAGCTTGACACAAGTGTCTTGCAGCGATCTACGGGTATCTTCGCCCATTCTTCATGGGCAAAGGCCTCCAGTTCAGTCACATTCTTAGGCTTGCGCACTGCAACTGCTTTCTTTAAGTCCCACCAGAGGTTCTCAATCGGATTTAAGTCTGGTGACTGCGATGGCCACTCCAAAATGTTCCAGCCTTTCCTCTGCAACCATGCTCTAGTGGACTTGGAGGTATGCTTGGGATCATTGTCCTGTTGAAAGGTCCAACGTCTCCCAAGCCTCAGGTGTGTGACGGACTGCATCACGTTTCCATCCAATATCTCCTGGTACTGAAGAGAATTCATGGTACCTTGCACACGCTGAAGCTTCCCTGTACCTGCAGAAGCAAAACAGCCCCAAAGCATGATTGACCCTCCACCATGCTTCACAGTAGGCAAGGTGTTCTTTTCATCATAGGCCTTGTTCTTCCTCCTCCAAACATAGCGTTGATCCATGGGCCCAAACAGTTCTAATTTTGTTTCATCAGTCCACAGAACACTATCCCACAACTTTTGTGGTTTGTCCACATGGCTTTTGGCATACTGCAGTCGACTCTTCTTATTCTTTGGAGACAGCAAGGGGGTACGCCTGGGAGTTCTGGCACGGAGGCCTTCATTACGCAGTGTGCGTCTTATTGTCTGGGCTGAAACTTCTGTACCCACATCTGACAAATCTTTTCTCAGTTCCTCAGCAGTCACACGGGGACTTCTCTCCACTCTACGCTTCAGGTAGCGCACAGCAGTCGAAGTCAGCATCTTCTTTCTGCCACGACCAGGTAGCGTTTCAACAGTGCCCTTTGCCTTGAATTTGCGAATGATGCTTCCTAAGGTGTCTCTTGGTATGTTTAACATCTTTGCAATCTTCTTATAGCCATTGCCCTTCCTGTGAAGAGAAATCACCTCTTCTCTTGTCTTCCTGGACCATTCTCTTGCCTTCACCATGTTTGTAACCACACCAGTAAATGTCTAGAAGGAGCTGAGTATCACAGTCATTTTAAAGCTGCCTAATTGGTGCTTATTATGCTTGATTGCTGCTCGGTGACATCCACAGGTGTTTTCAATACCTGATGGAAAGCACCTGTATGAACCTCTGTTCTTCAGAGTGGTAGTCTTTAAGGGGTTGAATAATTGTGGCAATGAAGAAACCACATAAGAACCATTTACTACTGTATTACATAAACAATTGATGTCATTTTAGTTGCATTTGGGTAGTTACAACGTCCTTGTAGGATTTGATTCTGAATACAATTCCAAATGTACACTATAGTCCCTAAACCCCTTTACAGCATTGGGGGTTGAATAATTTTGGCCACAACTGTATCCCAAGGCTCACCCTCACTCTAGTTTTAACCAGCAAATAAACTGCAAAAAGACCTGCACGGCTGTTGTCTGTCTTGAGTGACTGGGAAGTACCATGTGCCTGGCTCCCATGTGCCTGTCAGGGAGTTGAACCAGGGATCAAACAGCCAGCCCGGTCTGGGATCTGTGCTAAGTGAAAATGGCTTGCAGTAGTATAGTGCTATGAATACAGTGTGCAAGAATCACTGTTCGTCCACCATGAGACAAATTGTCCTACAATTTAAGAGGCATTGCAAACATACAGTTTTGCTCAAAAGTTTGCATTAATATTGAAAATATGACTGATCATGCAAAAAAAATTATTTTATTTAAGGATAGTGATTATATAAAGCCAATTATAATCACATACTGTAGTTGTTTGGCTCCTTTTTAAATCATAATGATAATAGAAATCACCCAAATGACCCTGATCAACAGTTTACATACCCTGGAATGTTTGGCCTTGGTCCAGACACACAAGGTGACACATATAGGTTAAAATGGCAATTAAATATTAATTTACCTGTGGCTTTTTAAATTGTAATTAGTGTCAGTGTATAAATAGTCAATGCGTTTCTTAGCTCTCATGTGGATACACTGAGCAGACTAGATACTGAGCAATGGGGAGCAGAAAAGAACTGTCAAAAGACCTGCGTAACAAGGTAATGTAACTTTATAAAGATGGAAAAGGATTTTAAAAGATATCTAAAGCCTTGAATATGCCATTCAGTACTATTCAATCATTTATTAAGAAGTGGAAATTTCTGGGATCTCTTGATACCAAGCCAATGTCAGGTTGACCAAGAAAGATTGCAGCCACAGCTACCAGAAGAATTGTTTGGGATACAAAGAAAAACCCACAGGAAATCTTGGGAAAATACAGGCTGCTTTGGAAATGCAGGCTGTGTTTAAATATAGGCATAGTGCTCAAAAATGTTCAAAAGGAGGTGAATTGGGAGAAAATGGAGGCGCTAAATATAAACCTGGATGAGGATGTCCTGTTAAGTTTGAAAAGACAGTTTAATTTTTCCTGGCAATTGTATGCCCTCCTCTACTTTTATTTACCGTATTTTCCGGCGTATAAGACGACTTTTCAACCCCTGAAAATCTTCTGAAAAGTCAGGGGTCGTCTTATACGCCGGTGAGAGCCGGTGTCAGGGCGGCACTTTTTCGAGGGGCGGCGCGGCGCCACCCCCCCCTCCTCCTCCAACAGACACAAAGTACAGGGGTGGGCAGAGGGGCTGCTGTACCTTACCTGGCTCCGGTCCCACGACGATCCGGACCAAGAAGCGCGACTGCTCCTTCTTTCAGTTCGGCCACTCGATGGTCACGTGGCCGCTCGGCTCCGCCTCCTCACCGGTGATTGGGCGCCAGCACTGGAAAGGCACACAGGCGACCAATCACCAGCGAGGAGGCGGAGCCGAGCGGCCCCGCAAAAATCAAGCGGCCGAACTGGAAGAAGGAGCAGCCGCTCCTCTACCCCACTGACACTAACGATGGGGCACTATTCCTCCCCCACTGACACCAACGATGAGGCACTGTTCCTCCCCCACTGACACCAACGATGAGGCACTGTTCCTCCCCCACTGCCACCAACGATGAGGCACTGCTCCTCCCCCACTGACACCAACGATGAGGCACTGCTCCTCCCCCACTGACACCAACGATGAGGCACTGTTCTTCCCACTGATACCAATGTTGGGGCACTATTCCTCCCCCCACTGACACCAATGATGGGGCACTCTTCTTCCCACTGATACCGATGATGGGGCACTATTCCTCCCACTGATACCAACGATGGGGCACTATTCTCCCTACTGACACCAATGATGGGGCACTATTCTCCCCACTGACACCAATGATGGGGCACTATTCCTCCCACTGATACCAATGATGGGGCACTATTCCTCCCACTGATACCAACGATGGGGCACTATTCTCCCCACTGATACCAATGCTGGGGCACTACTTCTCCTCCCCACTGACACCAACGATGGGGCACTATTCCTCCTCCCCACTGACACCAATGATGGGGCACTATTCTCCCCACTGACACCAATGATGGGGTACTATTCTCCCCACTGATACCAATGATGGGGCGCAATTCCTCCCACTGACACCAATGATGGGGCGGAATTCCTCCCACTGACACCAATGATGGGGTGCAATTCCTGCCACTGATACCAATGATGGGACGCTATTCCTCCCACTGACACCAATGATGGAGCGCAATTCCTGCCACTGATACCAATGATGGGGCGCTATTCCTCCCACTGACACCAATGATGGGGCGCTATTCCTCCCACTGACACCAATGATGGGGTGCTATTCCTCCCACTGATACCAATGATGGGGTGCTATTCCTCCCACTGATACCAATGATGGGCCGCTATTCCTCCCACTGACACCAATGATGGAGCACTATTCCTCCCACTGACACCAATGATGGGACACTATTCCTCCCACTGACACTAATGATGGGACACTATTCCTCCCACTGACACCAATGATGGGGCACGATTCTTCCCACTGACACCAATGATGGGGCACTATTCCTCCCACTGACTAATGATGGGGCACTATTCCTCACACACTGACACTAATGATGGGGCACCATCATTGGTGTCAGTGGGAGGAATAGTGTCCCATCATTGGTATCAGTGGGAGGAATAGTGCCCCATCATTGGTGTCAGTGGATGAAATAGTGCCCCATCATTGGTGTCAGTGGGAGGAGTAGTGCCTCATCACTGCTGTCAGTGGGAGGAATAGCACCCCATCATTGGAATACCATACTGAAATAGCATACCATATTGAAATCAAATCTGATGTTTTTTCATTTTTATTTGGTGTGCGTTGGAAGAGGGGTGGTCTTATACGGCGAGTATAGCTCAAACCCTATATTTTAACAGGAAAAGTAGGGGGTCGTCTTATATGCCCAGTCGTCTTATACGCCGGAAAATACGGTATTTATTTATTACAGGTACTTTTATAGCGCCGTCAATTTACGCAGCATTTTACATATATATTGTGCATTCACATCAGTCCCTAACCCTCAACTGGTGTACAATCTAAGGTTCCTAACATACATTCATACATCCTCATACTAGGGCCAATTTAGACAGGATCCAATTAACCAACCAGCATGTCTTTGGATCAAATTAACTCCATCCATAGTATCTCTATATTATTATTATTATTATACAGTGTTTATATAGCGGCAAAAAGTTTGCTCAGTGCTGTACAATATAGTGGGGGACAGTACATGAGACAATACAGTAACAAAACAATATACGAGAGGTTCGAGGGCCCTGCTCTTTCGAGCTTACAATCTAGGAGGGAGGGGATAGTGGTACAGGAGGAAGTGGCTGTGGGGGATGGAATGGTAGGAGGAGTGGAGGAGATCGGCTGTTAGGTGAGGGTGGGGTAGGCTTCCCTGAAGAGATGGATTTTGAGGGTGCGTCTAAAGGTGAGGAGGGTAGGTGACAGTCTGATGGATTGGGGTAGTGAGTTCCAGAGGATGGGGGAAGTCCTGGAGAAGTCCTGCAGTCAGGCGTGGGAGGAGGAGACCAGGGAGCTAGAAAGTAGGAGGTCTTGTGAGGAGCGAAGAGTACGGGTTATATATATATATATATATATATATATGTGATTCTGTGCAGCCTGCCCACAATGTAGCAGTAAATCTACAGTGCCAGGTCAGCAAGTGGTCTATTCTTTTGATGTATGTCTATGGCATTGCTAAAAATTAACGTTATAGTAGTTAGTTTTTGCAATTCTTCACATTCTAGAAAGCAGAAGAAAACAAAAAAAATGATGAGGAGAAGGGGTGATATGTACATGTTTTCTGGTTGTATTTTACAGAACATCGGTTCTGGCAAAACCATATTCACAACATACACTTTTAGTGCTGTCATTGCAATGTAAAAAGGTCCAAGATTTATCATATAGACTGGGTTTATGTAGGTCACACATCACATATCTTTAAGTTTTGAGACTTGACTAGAAGTGTAAATCACAGTCTACCTTAACATTTATGGCATTTTGTTATTTCTTTTGTTTTTATGAACTCCATCAAGCACCCTTATGTTTTAACATGTTTACTGCCCTGTCAATTTCCAAAAAAGTGCCAAAGCTTGCATTTGCCTTACTAATAATGTTTAACTAATGTTTAAAACCTAGTTGTAAATACAGTGATAGCACCAACGTTTGTGAAAGAACTGAGCTGGAGAAAAGTTTTCCAATCTCAATTAAAGCCTACTGCTAATCAAGTATATATAAACTTAATTATAATTAAACGTAATTATGAATTAATTAATTAAACTTAATTATTCATCTTACTACGGGAAGTGGAAGTATGGTCATCCTTGAGACATCTTTTTTGGATGGGTAAAGTCCTGGCCCTTAAAATAGTGCTTTTACCCAGAATTTTATATTATTTGTGCACTTTGCCCATGGCAATTCCACATGCTGATTTACAGCGATTTCAAAATCAACTTATATATTTCTAGTGACAACCCCTAGGCTACCGCGGCGCACGCTATACTGCACACGAGAGGCCGGTGGCTGGGGGGGTCCAAGATCCCTGGAAATACTACTACGGAGCCCAGATCCCACAATTATCTCAAATATATTCCAAGGTTTACAGACCTGACTGAGTAGTACTGGAAGCCCCCCAGCCTATCGACCTCTTGATGTGGTTACATCCTAGATATTGACGGGCAATTGTTTGTCCAATGCTCTCCCACTCTATGTGTTTATGGGATTTAATAAGTAAATCAGTGTCTCTTCGGTCACACCCCCGTGGTGGCTATTTTCAACAATCCAATGTTCCCACCTGGCCTTCAACCCCAGGAGTTCCGATGGTGGATTAATAATGGCCTTTATCACTTCGATCACTTTCTGGACCACAAGGGATTACGTCCCGTGTCATATTTTAGCCAACAACTCGAGATGCCAGTCTCTGAGACTTGCCGCCTACAACAAATCATACACTTCCTCCAGTCTGTGCGTAGCCTCACTCCGGATATAACAACATGTACCACCTTTGAAAATAGATCACAGGGAACACCAGAAGGGTAGTGTATCGGAATTGTACAAATTTCTCATTAACACACCGTGTAAAATACCCTATATGCAGGCCTGGGAAAATGACTTGGGAATGGAAATTCTGGAGGAGGATTTGAGGGATTGGTCAGCGTGAACATATAAGGGTATCTTGAATGTCTCCTTAGTCACGGCTGCTTACAAGGTGGCCTCTCATTGGTACTTAGTACCCGAACGACTGCATAAGATGTACCCAGACTCCTCAGCCCTGTGCATCAGGGGTTGCAGTCAAGTAGGCACAACGTTTCACACGTGGCGGTCATGTAGCAAAGTCAGACGATTTTGGATTAGGGCCCACTCGATCATATACTCTGTAACCATGGTGAATATGATCAAGTACCCCAAAACAGCCCTGCTTAATAAACCAGTGGAGGGATTCCTTGATATATGAAGACCTCAATTCACTCTATGTTTCTGGTCAAAGATTAATGAGAAGCTAGTTGGTATACTCTACGTGACACTACAACAAGGTTTGAGAGAGTCTGGAATCCTTGGATACAATACTTACAAACTCCATGAAGAGTGTTCCGATGACGACCTGAGGGGCGGAGAACCCCTTGACTTTGCTTTTCTTTTTCATTCTTTCTTTTCTTTTCTTTCTCCCTTCAATCCCTTTCTTATTTCCCTCTCACACCTTTCCTTCTGTAAGCATGGCTTCTACCAGAGGCCCAGTTCGCAGTATTTATTTACTCAGTTTTTTAAGATTGTTTCCCTTTGGGGGTTCCCTTTTCCCCTTGGCTCGGTTCAGCTTCATAAACTCATTTGACATGGATTGTATGCCAGAGGAGGATGTGCTCTGCTCTGCGAGAGGTAATCTAAACTGTTTATACCCATGCCCCTTGTCACAAAGCTTTATCACCCTATGGCAACCTCGCTAGTGATATGATAGCATAGCTGTTGATAATCTTCCCTAATACTTTATGATCACCACCTGGTTGGTTTTAAGGTTGATTATTGTTTTAGTTTCTATGTACCCACTGTATATCGCCTGTGAAGCGATACCATCCCTCCTTTTATGGTTGGATACCTCAAACTGAGCAAATTGATGGCCCCTCTATTGTTTCTTATTTTTTGTATTGTATGTAAACTTTCAATAAACATTATTGAAAAAGAAAAATGTTTAAAAGGTTAAGCTATTGCACACAAAAATCTAGGCTCAGAGATAGCCACTGCACCAATTACTGCTCAACTAATAAAGCAAGTATTGCAAAGAGAAGGATAATTTTAAAGAAATTCTGTTTAGATTCTGTCTGCATTTTATAGATCCTATCAATGCGATCAAACAATAGCATTTCTCAGTTTCCACCTCAGGGGATATATCATTCAAAACAAAAAACCTAGCTGCTGGCAAATAAGTCTAGAAGAGCCAATAAGACGACATGACCCTAGATTGGTTGACCAAACATGGGATTGATAATATTTTGTGCAAGGGTATGTAAACTGTCAAAAAAATCAACATAAAGTTTAAATGATGCAGGAACTAAGAAAAGAACTGAAACTGATGGAACATATCATGTCTTCAGAAAAATGTGAAGCCTGATGATAGCAAAGTTTCAGCAATTTGAAACATACCCACACCACAGGACAAAAAGGGTTTAATGTGCTTCTTAGACATGACAAAGTACTTAGCATAATATATTACCCGTGAAGCATCCAGTGTTAAAACCCTAGCTGGAAAAAAGTGCTCTGGCAATGGGCACCAGAGCAGGACAAAGCCTTAAATTTACTGAAAGCCAATCTGACAGTAGCACCTGCTTTAAGTTTTTATGATCTGTCAAAACAACTGGAAATACAAAAAAAACATTTCAAAAGCTGGAGCATGTCTCATGCCTTAAGGAATATCACCATTTATGCATCAACACCATTAACATATTTAGCAAATGCACACACTTTAAAAATAAACCCTTGTAACTGTGTATACAAAAAGGAAATATCACCACAAGCTATTCTTTTAAGATCAACAAAGATTATCTCAGGTGCAGAAATATAACTTTGCTGTTGCATATTGTATAACCCTTGAAAACTGATCGAAACTGCTGGCACTTTCTCTATAGATGTTAACCAAACACAGGGATTATGGACAAGAACATTTTGATGAGGAAGTGATTTATGGTATAGAGTCTACAGAACCAATAAGTCCTGGACTGTTGCAAACCATGAACTAAAGTATGTGGCTGTAATTTGACTGCAGATAGGAACTCACATGAAGATATGACTTATTCAGATCCGATGTCTCTTAACCACTTCAGCTACAGAGGATTTTACCTTCTTCATGACCAGGCCATTTTTTGCTATTTGGCACTGCGCTGCTTTAACTGGTAATTGCACAGTCATGCAACTCTGTACTCAAATTAAATTTTTTTTCTCACAAATAGAGCTTTCCTTTGGGGGTGTTTGATCACCACTGGGTTTTTTCCCTTTTTATATATAAACGAAAACATTTAAGAAAAAACCCCCAATATTTTTTACTTTCTGCTATAAAACATATCCAATAAAATGTTTAAAAATCAAATTTCATTAATTTAGACCAAAATATATTTTGCTACAAGTCTTTGGTAAAAGAAAAATCCCAATAAGCGTATATTAATTGGTTTGCATGAAAGTTATAGTATCTACAAACGAAGGGATATATACTGACATTTTCATGTATTTCTTTTTTTTATTACTAGGGATGACGGTAATTAGTGAATTATAGTAGGACTGTAATAGTGCAGGCAATCTGACACTAACTGACAATAACACACCATGGATAAATTTTTTATGCGTTTTTGTGGTGTTTTCCTTTGTTTTTAATGGGGAGGTACATTTTAGCAAGCAGGATTTTTAAAAAACGCACCTGACCCGCAACGGATGAGTGTGAAGAGTTCCATAGAAATACATAGTCACATGTTTTTCTTCTACTTTTTTAACACAAAAGCAGAAGAAAAACAGATCAGTGTGAGCAGCCTTAAGAATGTCATGTAACTGCTGCTAGAGTACGTGAATTCACGTAGAAAGTGGTTGCAAGAAAACAGCAGCACTGAGATGCAGAATAGTTAAAAAAAATTGAAACAAGTATTTCTACTAGTAAGAAAAAACATAACACTTGTTTCTGATACAAGGTGCTTTAGCAAAGGAAATGTTGTCATGCTAGAGTTTACAGCTAGTTTAGGCTCTCAGCTTTGTACAAATTGTCCAGTGGAACAACAGTTTGATTGTATAGTTTGTCTACTTTTTTCCCAGTACCACACTGCTTTGTCCTAAAAGTTTAAGAAAATGTAAAAAATTTCAAATGTGCAAATTTCAAAATCACAATTCAACATTCCCTGAACCTCCTCCAATACCCCCAATTATTTCATAAATACCCTTCCAAAATGGCTGCTTCCGCACTTCCAGCATATGCGATTGCGTTAATTCCGTTGTCTGACTTCACGTCCGACTGGTTTCATCATCGAAACTTCTTCCAAGGATGTAGATTAGTATTATTATATTATTATACAGGATTTATATAGCACCAACAATTTACAAAATGAAGGCAGACATTACAGTTACAATAGAATTTGGTACAAGAGGAAACAGAGGGCCCTGCTCGTTAGAGCTTACAATCTAGGGTAGATAAAGAACAACACTGATGAACAAATATACTTATGGTTTTTTATTATAAATGTGAGCCCATTGGACAGGATTTGAACATACTGCACTATATTATATTTCTTTTTTTTGGAGATCACTGTATGGGAAGATTGGAGTCATAGGAAGAAGTTGATGGATGTATGATGTCTCAACTTCGGATATACAGAGACAATATTGAACTTATTATTTTGAGAGCACTGGTGACTTCTATCATTACAGAAACTTAGATTGGGGCAGTAGTTAATGTTAAGGTCAGTTTACCCTTTGAGCCCGTTCACATGCTATATGCGAATTGGATGCATTTTGAACCCTTTTAGCACCTGATAGATGTACTAGGTATTGTGATTTGAGCACAGGTATATCTTGTTTGTTGTATTGTGGATCAGTAGCCAGACCTAAACCTGGTAGCTCTCCCCCACTTTGTCTTTTCCCCTATATTGGCATTGTGTCCACAGTAGCATTTGCCTAGGCAGAGCAAAGTAGGACTGGCCATAGAGGGATTACTTTGACGCAGATGTCCAGCTTAAACATGTATTGCAATATGTGTGAACTAAATACCCCTAGTTTTTATTGCAAAGTTTGCTGGAAAGGGTATATAACAGTGTGCAGAGGGCCCTTCAGAAATTCTTGAACTGCATCCGATTTGCATGACATGAGAAATAACATTGGTTTCCATTGTGCCTGTTCACATATATACGGTGCGACTGGAGTGCAGATTCAGTGTAAATTAAAAAGAGTTCTGTCAGTTTTCTGAGCAGGGCAGTCCACTTTAGGTGAATATCCAGCCTCACTGACTTCCATGGGAACGCTTCTGAATTGCACATGTCATCAGTTGTGAACAGAATAAAATCCAGACTCAATCCTGATCTAAAACTGACCTGAACCACTGAACAAGTACTTTATCAATTAGCTGTGAAAACGGAGCTTCAATTCACATTTCACATGTGTGAATCCACACTTAGACTGTATTAGCCCCACTGATGTCACAGACAGTACAAGGGAAAACATCTGAGTGCAGTTTTTTGGATTTGGGTGTTGTCGCTTTTGTGTTTTCTATATTGATGAGATATGGAGCACTGTGATAATATTAATTTTATTTTTATGTAATTTAATCTATTTGAACAACATTTTGCACTAATAAACTTTACATTGATTTATGTGTCCTATCGAAGTCACATCTGTCACTTTTAAGTAACTACTTTTGTTCAAGACAAGGTCCTCTATGCCCTGTTACTTGAACATACTGTTTTTTGTGTAAGCAGTCTTTGTTACAGTGTCGGCACTTATTAAGTGAGTTGAAGCACTGCTTGGCGGTTTGATTTATTTATTCCCCTATATATTATTTTTTCTTTTTTAGTTATGCCATAGTTTGGCTTCAGTCATTTGGCATATTTGTCAAAACCTGCCCACCATGTTGGAGATTTCTTCCCACCCAAGGCACTTCGAAGTCACCAAGCTCCAGACCCTAATCCAGGAATTAAAACCTGGAGAAAGATGAAAAACACCTCTCTCTGCTCAGAACTGGCATTCTGTTTGCATTCTGTGTGCAAACCCTGTATCACTTTCTCCTCCATTTTCATAGTGGCAGGGCCTCTCACTGTCACACAGGGGGGATTTACTAAAACTGGTGTTCCCAGAATCTAATGCAGCTGTGCATAGTCACCAATCAGCTTCAATGTTTTAATATTAACACCTTCCCACCCAGCCTATAGCAGATTGACAGCTGGGCGGGACACTCCTCATTGTGACTGGGCGTCATATGACGTCCTGTCAAAACGAGCCACTCACGTGGCCGCGGGCCACGCAGTGGCACAATCTGTCACCAGCAGGGGCGGACTGACCATTTGGAAACTCGGGCACTGCCCGAGGGCCCGGGGTAAGTAGGGGGCCCTATGAGATGCCCCTGGTACCTTTTTCATAGGCTTTTTTTGAGTTTGGGCAAGGCCCCATGATCCCCTATTGCCCATGGAGCCCCATGAGTTGTCAGTCCGCCCCCGGTCACCAGCTGTGTCCACGGGACACAGCCAATGACATATCACTACACCGGCCTGTTGCCTGTGTCATGTGACTGCTGTGACCAATCACAGCAGATCACATGTCAATTGTATACAATGGATGGCTTCCTGTCATTGTTGTTAGCTGTGACTGGTCAAGGCAGTCACATGATACAGACAAGGCCAATCACAGCCCATCTGTATCATGTAATCAGCTTTGCCCAATCACAGCTAATTACAACAAAAGACTGAATGAATCAGTTTCATTCAGTAACAATGATTGCAAATATCAATGAAATACATTGGTATTAGCAATCATAATGTGTTAAACAAAAAATAAATCCTGATCACTTGCCCAGAGTAGTTCAATGTTACTATGGCAACATTGTATTGCTTTGGTCACAGTGTGCTGAAAAATAAAATAGTAAAAAAAAAGAAAAAATGTAATAAAAAAATAATAGAAACATCTGAAAATTGTCCTGGGCAGGAAGGGGGTAAAAGTGCTCAGTAGTGAAGTCGTTAAAACTTAATTGAACAAGCTGAAGTTAGAAGCTGATTGGTGACCTTGCACAGCTGCACCAGATTCTGAGTGAACCAGTTTTAGTAAATCTCCCCAACAGTGTTATGTAGAAGTAATGTGTATTGTTGGTATAACACCAACTTTCTTTCACTGCAATGGCTGTGTGATCTTTCTCTTTTCTGTTATGAATGAATGCACTCATGACAGCTGTGTTTCTTATGCTGTGATTGTCCCACAGCTATTATATGGTACCTGGGCAAATCACAGCACCCTGTACCATGTGATTAGCTGTAGCCAATCACAGATCACTAGTGACCACAGCTGTCATGAATGCAACCCATTCATGACAATTTGAAAACTTTGCTGTTACAGCAAACATCTTCACAGCAAACAAAGTGGTAAAAAAAAAAAAGAAGAATCCCTGATCACCCTCTTAGGAGTGGTGCAGTGTTACTATGGTGGCACCGAACTTCTCTCATGAAAGTATGCTAAAAATTTGATAAAATGGAAAAAAAAAGTTTAATAAACTGAAAAAAAAAATGTTTAAAAAATTTAATTAAAATGTAGGTATTTATTTTTTAAAACATACTGTCACTAGTCAGTGTCCCTGATCACTGCCACACAAGTCATATGATGCTGTACTGCAATGGTGACAGTATGTTACAAAAAATTTTTAAAAAGTGCATTTTATTCAATTTCTTCATTTTCAAAAAATCGTGACAAAAAATTACAACTTCAAAAAACTCACCATGCCTCTTACTAAATGCCTCAGATTGTCTGCTTTCAATTTTCAGATATACAGTATATACCATAATTTGTAGATGCTATAACTTTCACACAAACCAATTAATATAAATTTATTGAAATTTTATTTACCAAAGACATGAAGCAGAATACATTTTGGCTTAAATTTATGACAAAATTTTATTATATTGGATGTTTTTCAAATGGCTAAGTTATTGCTTGTTTTATGTCATATATGGAGCAAGCAGTAAACGTGTCTTGTTTTTCAGCAGAAGCCAGATATGGACGCTTACTTTAGTCAATGATATCTCCGTTAAATAAAAAAAAACAGTTAAGATTTGATTAAAAAGTGCACATTAGAGGACTGACTATTATGTAGAGATTGTTTTGAATGTACAAATCTAGGGATGGTTATATGCAGTTTGAAATAGATGAGAAGATGGATGGATGGAGGTTAGGAAATTAACTCGTAAAAAGTGGATGGATCTGGATCTTTTCACTTCTGAATGTGGTCTTTTTTTTCTTTTAGAAATTCTAGTTATACAGATAGCTATACCAAATCATACTTAATTTGCACCACACTACCTTAAAGTGTTACTAAACCCACAACAGTAAAATCAGTCTGCATATGTAGTAAAGCATGCTTCTTACACTCACTGTGGAACCTAAGAGGTTAATCGTCTGCATTGCGTAAACACGCTGTTTGGCCCTGACTTCTCTGATCCTCCCCATCTTACAGTGTCCCCCCTCTTATTTCCTGATAATACATATCATGTGGAGCCACGCTGCACATGCTCAGTTTGGTGTGTGGTGCTAGAGGTTTTTCTTTTTTTCTTGGGAGAGTGCATGTGATCAGCACAGGGCCAATCAGCACTGTCCAGACAGAGGTCAAGGTTTTTGCATCCTCCTAGAGCAGAATGAGTACTCCTCCTACAAGCTTTAATCAGTGTTCTACTGGACACTGATCGAAGTCACAAGACTGCTACATACAACATACATACAAAAAACGATACCAGGATGATGCCTGTAGCTGCAGGCATCATCCCGGTATAATCCAGCAACGTACCAGTATCTAGAAGTCACAAGACTGCTCTAACTGCTCATGAGAGAAGGTATTTAGCAGTTTATATTTACTAAAATAATTGCATTTCCATGTTGTGTGTACTGTGGGAGACCAGATAGAGTGAATGCAGGGTCCTGGGTTTAGTAACACTTTAACTTTGCAGCTCATTGCAAATATGAAAATTATTACTTTGTTACTGAATAAAAAAGAAACAAAGACCGTTGTAAACAAGTGTTCAGGAAACAGGGTCCTTACCTAGACTGTAAGATTTTTCATGGTGTGATACACTGGAAACAGCTAACCTGTTTGGCATCTTCAGGCTGATGAAGAAGCCAATTGGCTTCAAAACACGTCCTGTGTCTACAGCAAGAATGGGGATCCCAGTCCTGGGTTGAACTCCAGCTGCAGTGACACCGGCTTCCTCCATCTTCAGCATGCTTCATCCCCATCTGGTGTCCAAGGCTGGTGGTTCTCTGGCTGCCCCTCAGATATTTCTGGCTACCAAGTCACATTTATGTCATGCCCTGCAAATGCGTACTTTTGTGAGTGCATATCTATTTTTTAATATATTGTCATTTTTTTAGTGATGCTACACTATGTTTAGCGTGTTCAACCCATGATTCTCTGCTATAGACAGAGTCAAATCAAAAAGGTTTACACTCTGATTTAAAAAAAAAAATAAAACGACAAACACACTTTAGTGAAGCACTAATAAAAGGTAAATTTTTTCAGATAAACCTGTCCTTTTTTAACAATAAAAAAGAGCTGAAGTAATTCTTATATTCATGTAGACATTATTTCAGAATTACAAACAAGTTGTCCCCTTTTTGACACACCACAATTTGCCTAGCTTTCCATACAGTAATGAATGTAGTTTTTTTTGTTCATTTTCTATACAGAAGTATGATATTAAGGAATACATATATTTTGTCACCTCTAATGTGGAGTACCTTATTGCTTGATTGAGGTGCAAGATACAACTTTTATGGAGAATTAGGCGAATGCAACAATTCAGATTCCATACATCTGTCCAGTACTCCCAGTCGTTTTCTATTTGTGTATTGAGGAGACATCTTAGGCTAAGTATTTCAGGGGGTCGCAGCATACATCTTAATGTCTGAGGGAGAGACCTTAAGAAGAAATTAAAAAATCGGGAAGAAGCTTGGATACGGAAACTGAAGACATGTGATCCTATGTGTTAGACTTTAAAGGGTAGCTTCACTTTTGTGAAAAAAAAATAGAAAAAAAATTATATATATATATATATATATATATATATATATATATATTGTATACAATTGTGACACAAGGCATATTGTAATTTAATGTTATTAAAAATTACATTTCCCTTTCAATCTGTAGTGCTCTAATTTTCTGTAAAATGCAGTTCAATATGGCTACCTGGAGGAGTTCTATACATAGATGGTGTACAGAAAACCCACCAGAAATGTCATTTGTGCAAATGTCTGCACTAATGTAGTCACATTTTTTGCATCCCCTGCAACAAAATGTAATTTTTGGTGAGATATTACCAAAGGGAAGTCATATCTAAAGGGATGCATACCCTGCAGTTTTCCTTATTAGAGCCCTGGAGGTGCAGCAGCTAATAAATCATTATAAAATCACTCCAAAAACCATTCACTTTGCACATGGACACAGACAAACAAACAGCTATTTCTTCAGAATAACAAAAGGTAGGAATTTGCAACAAAGTTTGTAAAAATCCCTGCAATGTACATTGATGACCTAGAGAGGAATGTTTTTTTCTCAACAAAGGTGAAGTTACTCAGTCTGCTAATTTCCTTACCTTGATTCTTTCTGGCCTGGACATTAGTCTGGGTCCCCAGAATACATGCATGCATTTTTTAATACTGTTTAATACATTGTTTTAGAATGTTCATCTTTTATTGTATGTGTTATATTTAAACAGTCTATTCCAGAGTTTGTATATATTCTTCTTATGTGTACATAAGAATTATTTCAGTTGAGAGTTGGAGAAAAATATCTGAAACGCGTAGTAAAGCATTCATTTGCATTTTAACCAGTCATGTCCAGGTATTGTAAAGAAAAAAAAAAGAGTAGCAGGGTTTTGCTCAGGAGGGCTTTAATTTGACTGTAAATAAACCTTTTGGCTGAGAAAAATGAAGTGCAGGCAGGGAAGAGGCTTAAAGAATGGTGATATAATTAAAATGATGAACTGATTATTCTAATTTAGCCATGGGCTCTCCCTCGGTTGGGCAGCTTGATTGCTATTTCACTGATAGTAGCTATTAATTACTCTAGTGTTTCAGCAACTGCATGGCACTCACTGAAAAGACTAAAGCGTTTGATGCTGGAGGTTTGTCCCAATAAAAGATTAAGATTGTAACTTTTATACAAGAAAAAATTTCTCTGCCTGTAAATTATTCATTATACAGCACAAAGGTTTGTTGCGCACAAATAAACACGACATAAATCTGAAATGAGATCAGGGTTGACAAAACTGCAGCCAGGATGACTGGTAGTCAGTATAATCAATGTAAGAAAAAATTTGACTGTTAGGGCTCATGTACACTGCAGATGATAAACTCAAATTTTCTGCATTTTTATCAGCAGCCCCTGAACTCTCCCTAATGTTTTCCTATGTGTCCATGTACACTATGTCGTTTACAGTCATTTACAGGCAGTTTAGTTTACAGTCGTTTTTTTTAACACACCAAACTTGCGTTCAGGAGTAGATTTTATCAGCATTGTAAACGCGGCTAACTGCGTTTATAAGCATTTGCGTTTTGAAGAGGTTTTTAACTGTTCCATATCCAGATGCTGTCCAAAGCCTTTTTTCATCATCAGAAATGCATGCAAAGTGTTTTCCATGTATTCAAATGGACCTAGTACAACAGCGCAGTCAGTTGCAGATTTTGCGTGAAGGAAAAAATTGTAGAACGTGCTGCATTATGCTCATGATGGGATCTATAGTGAATACAACCAGAAAAGACAGATAATCTCAATACATACTGCTCTCTCTGCTTCTATTCCCTCTATTTCTCTCAAAATGTCTGATATAGTTAATTTTTTACTATTTTTCAGTGCATTATGGGCATTTTGGAAGGTCTCCTGATGTTATCTTTAAAAAACGTTTCTTATATAAGGTTGAATTGTGGTTTTCTTGTCTAAGTGGACAGAAGATAACCTTTTCTATGAAATATGACACATGCAGTTTGCGGAAAGCACCAGTCTGAAATTTGCTTGTAACATTCAACAACACTAACACGCAATAATGGACTTCACTAGATTAGGAAGGATATTATACCAGCCAAAGAACCATTGAGTCAACTGCAGTGGCAGCACAGCTTAATTAATGCAGCCTATTGAATGGACAATTAACTGTCTCCCATTGCACATAATGATCTTATCCTGCGACTCCCTATGTCACAGAGTCTACCTGGCTCCTAGTGGTGACCCATCTTCTCCCAGTATGAGTGCTGCTGTGCAGAGAAATAAAGGAGTCTGATGTGAAGACAAATCTAGGTATTTACACTAGTGAATTTTGTACTAGTTTAAAAATACTGTGCATTCAATGATTATCGAACCATAAAATTACTGCATTAACTGGTGTTTTTATATTTTACGTAAAACGTTCTTTAAAAATGGAGTGTGCCACATGGGGCACTTTCTAGGTGTCTTTAATTTTGGAGCTAAATTTGTAGTTGTTTAAAGTGACATTAAAGACTTAGTTTTTTTCTAATAACAAACATGTTATACTAACATAGTTATATAGTTAGTCTGGCTGAAAAAAGACAAACGTCCATCCAGTTCAACCATAAAAATCCATCCAGTTCAACCATAAGCCATATACTTACCTGCTCTGTGAAAAGGTTTTGCACAGAGCAGCCCTGATCCTCCTTTTCTCATGTCCCCTGCTGGCTCTCTGGGTAACTCCCTCCTGCCGAGTGCCCCCAGAGCAAGCTGCTCCATAAGACACAGAACGGGGCTTGACCTCGCCTCTGCACGCTCTTCGCTGGCTGTTATTGACAGCAGCGGGAGCCAATGAGCCAATGAGGAGGCAGAGAGTCGGGAGAGCAGTCACTTTTGTGCATATCTCTGGATCGGGAAAGTATTAGGGGGCTGCAGCAGGGAGCATTTAATGCATGAAGCTAAAACAAAAAACCTTCAGGCTTTATAACAACTTTAATTTTTTTTTTAGTCTGTCAAGTTTAATAGTACATTTATAATAATAGGTGTCTGAGACACACTTTGTGCCAACTGGAGCACAGACGAAGAGCTTTTAAATGTTAATTTTCTAAGTGGTGTGTAAAAATTAAAGATAGAAGCTGATTGGTTGCTATGGACAATGGCACCAGTTGAGATAAAACTTAGTTTTTATTTATTTCAGGTACTTGTATAGCGCCGTCAATTTACGCAGCGCTTTACATATATATTGTACATTCACATCAGTCCCTAACCCTCAAGGGGTGTACAATCTAAGGTCCCTAACTCACATTCATACATACACATACTAGGGCCAATTTAGACAGGAGCCAATTCACCTACCAGCATGTCTTTGGAGTGTCGGAGGAAATTGTTTTCTTAGTATCACCCCACTGTTGTATCTCCCCTCTAATGCCTAAAACCAAATGTGCACGCCTTATAGGCCCATGCACACTGGACTTAGAAAAGCTGGTTCTACAGTTTTGCATTTTGGCTGTAGAAGCAGTTCAATGTTATCCTATATGTCTATACACATTAAGATGTTTCAAGGCATATTTTAAGCTTAATGTTTAGAGGCAGAAAAAAATCCTTCTGGTTTGCGTTACTAAAAGGAGTTTTCTGGCAGAAAAAAACACTAAACGCTTCTAAATGCCTGTGCAAAAATGCTCTATATTAGTGTTTTTTTCTGCCAAAATCACTAGCATTTTTTTAAGCCCATTGTGCATGGACAATTAAATAAATGTAAAATGTGCTGCCTCAGCTGTACTTTCTATGGAAAGATGGCGAGCCAATAGTGTGCCTCACAATTACCTAAGCCAAGAGAGAGTAACACTTTTTGTACCAACCTTTTTTTTTTTTTTTTTAGGAAAAAAAGCACACCATAGACACAACACCACTTCAAATAAAACACCATTTCAAAAAAAGAAGTACAAAACATAAATTCTTAATGTGTAAAGGCACTTTTTATGTATTTACTGACACTTACATTGGTCAGAGTTAGCAAGAAAGTGATACGTCAGAAAAAAAAATCACCTTAACATGCTTGGACTTATTTAAAATCTGTGCTGTTATACTGTATACCAGGGGTCCTCAAACTATGGCCCGCGGGCCACATGCGGCCCACCGAGGACATTTATCCAGCCCATCGGCAGGGACGTATTTGCCGCGAGGAAGGAACACTAAGTACAAGGGCGGGCAGGGGGCTGCTGTATCTTACCTGGCTCCTGTCCCAGTCCCACAACGATTCAGTCCAGGAAGCGCTGCTTCTTCATTCACTCCGGCCACTCCCCCGCTCTATGTTCTCGCTGCCGCTCGGCTCTGCCTCCTCACCGATGATTGGGCGCCAGAACTGTAGCTCAGGAAAGGCACACAGCGGCCAATCACCTGTGAGGAGGGGGAGCCGAGCGGCCCCCGTGAACATCGAGTGAGAGAGAGGCCGGAGTGAAGAAGCACAGCTGACAGGTAAGTGTGCCGTGCAGATGGTGCTGCTGCAACCAGGTATGCTGGCTGCAGCAGCACCATGCTGGAACAGGGGTCAGCAAGTTAAGTGTCATTGGGTCAGTGGGAGGAATAGTGCCCCATCATTGGTGTCACTGATACTAATGATGGGGCATTATTCCTCCCACTGACACCAACGATGGGGTACTATTCCTCCCCCTCACTGACACCAACGATGGGGCACTATTCCACCCCCCACTGACACCAACGATGGAACACTATTCCTTCCCCCACTGACACCAATGATGGGGTACTATTCCTCCCACTGACACCAATGATGAGACACTATCCCCCCCCACTGACACCAATGACGGGCACTATTCCCCCCCACTGACACCAATGATGTACTATTCCTCCCACTGACAAAGATGGGGCACTTTTCTTCCCACTGACACCAATGATGGGGCACTATTCCTCCCACTGGCACCAATGATGGGACACTATTCCTTCCACTGACACCAATGATGGGGCACTATACCCCCCCCACACTGACACCAACGATGGGGCACTATTCCACACCCCAATGACACCAACAATGGGGCACTATTCCTCCCCCCACTGAAACTAATGATGGGGCACTATTCCTCCCACTGACACCAACGATGGGGTACTATTCCTCCCCCTCACTGACACCAACGATGGGGCACTATTCCACCCCCCACTGACACCAACGATGGAACACTATTCCTTCCCCCACTGACACCAATGATGGGGTACTATTCCTCCCACTGACACCAATGATGAGACACTATCCCCCCCCACTGACACCAATGACGGGCACTATTCCCCCCCACTGACACCAATGATGTACTATTCCTCCCACTGACAAAGATGGGGCACTTTTCTTCCCACTGACACCAATGATGGGGCACTATTCCTCCCACTGGCACCAATGATGGGACACTATTCCTTCCACTGACACCAATGATGGGGCACTATACCCCCCCCACACTGACACCAACGATGGGGCACTATTCCACACCCCAATGACACCAACAATGGGGCACTATTCCTCCCCCCACTGAAACTAATGATGGGGCACTATTCCTCCCACTGACACCAATGATGGGGCACGATTCTTCCCATTGACACCAATGATGGGGCACTATTTCTCCCACTGACAGCAATGATGGGGCATGTTTCTTCCCACTGACACCAATGATGGGGCATGTTTCTTCCCACTGACATCAATGATGGGGCACTATTCCTCCCACTGACACTAATGATGGGGCACGATTCTTCCCACTGACACCAATGATGGGACACTATTCCTCCCACTGACACCAATGATGGGGCACTATTTCGCTCCATAAGACACACTTGGGGGGAAATGTCTGTGTGTCTTATGGAGCGGCCGGCCCAGTTTTCCCGCTGCCGTTGTATGTCTCTGGTCATCCCCTGTACTATGTCCGCAGTCTCTGGTCATCTCCTGTACTGTGTCCGCAGTCTCTGGTCATCTCCTGTACTATGTCCGCAGTCTCTGGCCATCTCCTGTACTGTGTCCGCAGTCTCTGGTCATCTCCTGTACTGTGTCCGCATTTGTTCATACCACTTTATTAGGTACAACTTACTAGTGCCAAGAAAATATTCCCCACACCATTACACAACCACCACAAGCCTGAACCGTTGACACAAGGCAGGATGGATCCATGCTTTCATGCAGTTTACACCAAATTCTGACCCTACCATATGAATGTCGCAGCAACCAGTCTGCCCATTCTCCTCTGACCTCCGACATCAACAAAACATTTTTTTCCACACAACTGCTGCTCATTAGATGTTTTCTCTTTTTCAGAACATTCTCTGTAGACCCTAGAGATGGTTTTGCGTGAAAATCCCAGCAAATCAGCAGTTTTTTAAATACTCAGACCAGCCTGTCTGGCACCAACAACCATGCCACATTCATAGTCCCTTAAATCCCCTTTCTTCCCCATTCTGCTGCTCAGTTTGAACTTCAGCAAGTCGTCTTCGCCGCATCTACATGCCTAAACGTATTGAGTTGCTGCAATATGATTGGCTGATTAGCAATTCGTGTCACCAAGCACTTGAACAGGTGTACTTAATGAAGTGGACGGTGAGTTTATATACACAATCCATTAAACACAGTTGAACCAGAGGAAGCCAAAAAAACCCAATAAAGGATGATCCAATTTGCACCAACAGGGGAAATAAATCCTTCCTGATCCCCCAAAGATGTATGTCAAGGGTGTCATACTGGCGGCCCTCCAGCTGTTGCAAAAGTCCCATCATGCCTTTGTTTTTGGGAGTCATGCTTGTAACTGTCAATCTTGCAATGCTTTATGGGACTTGTAGTTTGGCAACAGCTGGAGGGCAGCTAGTTTGACACCCATGATGTATGTGATCAACCTAAAGGTGGCACAAAAGATTGCTGGTTGAAATTCTTTCTTCATAATAACACAGACATAGGCTCTGACAACCTTATCTAAGTCAATTGTAATTAGAACAAATCAGCTGTAAATGATAAAGCACCTATAGTAGGTATTCTGCAACTTTTCCTTTGTCTAGGGCCACTTAACCATCAGTGCTTTGTGACTTTGGGGGGCTCTTCCTGTTCCTAGATCTGCCCTTCTGATGACATCATCATGTAATCCAGTGCTTGATAGCAGAAGTAGGAAGGATATGGCCAATGATGTCCTCATAAGAACCTATGAGCTTGAAGAACTGATGGTGCCTAGTCACTATCACATATACGCAAGTGCACTGCTGCTTCTAATCAGGAAGAAACATGCCAAACATTTTTTATGGATTGCTACACCACATAAAAGTGTGGTTAAGGATTCCTGTTAAATAGTCAAACTTTAGATTTGAAGCATTGATCTGCTTTAAGAATTGTTAAAATCCCATGCACAACAATAATGAAGTAGTGTAAGGAGCTGGTTTTGTACTGAGCATCCTGAAAGAAAACAATAATTTTGGTTGCTCTAATTTTTGAGGGAAATACCTGGAAAATGTGTGCTTTAAATGTTGCTGGTCTGACCTTTGCTAGCTCTGCTCTCCATAACATCCTCAAGAAAAAGATGTTTTATGGATATTTTGACATTTACTTGAGAAGATTTGTAGTTAGACTTTCAAGCCCTGAAAGCTTCATTACACACCCTAAATTATATGCAGCAGAAAAAATGTAACACATGGCAGCTAAGGTGTCACTTATTTGATTGCTGTAGTTCAGTGTGTGTGTTGCTAAGCCACGTGGAGCTGTAATTATATCTGGAATTCCCAGGTCAACAAGTGTCCAGCAGGAGGTCAAGCAGTCAGTTTGAGGTCAAGGAAATTTTTTTTTTCCGGGTTCCAGTCCATGTGCCTGGTGCTGGACAGCTCACACAAAGGAGATCTGTACTGATCAGTCTGACCGCAGCCTTTCCTCCTCCTCCCACCTCAGACAGCAGCAATTAACATAATCAAGCAGTTGACTCCAATTAAGGCTTCCTCTTATTACTGAGGATGGAAGGGCCGCGGCAGGACTGAGAGAAAATTAGCAGCTGACTTGGTTTTGCATATCTTAATTTAAAATGACAGGGTGTGTCACAGGGGGACGGTGACCCTGCCAGCGCTGAGTAGCTCTCGTGTGGCAACAATTTCCAAAACTGAAATTACTCGACGCAGCTCTCGGCTGGAGGATGGAGGCCATCAGAGACAGCCAATAGTGGGCTGAGACTTGCCTCACCTCCCACCACAACCTCATCTGCATGACGACCCCCTTCTCATTTCTTCATAATTAAAAATGATATTATCATTCGCCTGTGTATTTATAAGATTACCCAGGACACATTTCTGCTCATCTCATTGTGAGAATCTGGAGATTTATAACTGACAGAAGTGTATCACAGCAATCACAATGGTAGGAAAAAAAAAACTTCCTTGTGTCTAAAACATCTAGTTAGAAGATTAGATATTCTGTCATTGCAGAAATGTCTACCTGGTAATTGTATGTCGATCAGCTAAGTGAACGTGGACCATTTATACAAGGAGAAAAAAAAATGGGATACTGCTGGTAATTTCTAAGGGATGCAATGAAAATGACAGCAAGCCAGCAACCATGATACTATTACTTAAATTGATACCATTGTATTTTAATGGGAAATTACATGTGGGGACACAAACGTTTCATGGGAGGGGTATTATATTCAGGAGAGGAGTGCAGAGGCCATGACAGGTGAGTGGGTAGTATGCAGAGGCTATGGCAGCAGGTAGTATGTGCAATACAGATGTGTGAAGGCTATGATGATGGCATGAGAGGAGTCGGAGGATATGAGAACAGGCAAAACAGTTAAAACATAGCTAAACCCAAGAACAGAACTTTATGATTAGCGTACTAATCCGTAGAAGTTTATATTTCATTTTTTAGGCTAAGAACAAGCAAATATGAGTTGATCTTGCCAGAAATGTCACTCTTTTTTTTTAGATGAACTAAAAGCATAAACAATGTTACTTTTCTTTTGTAAACTAATAAGCTCCCCATCACCCATGTAATAGAAATAAACAAAGACTGGTGTAGCGCCACCCCTGAAAGAGCCGCTTGGTAATTCTGGGTCCTCTGTTCTCAGCCTTGACTCCAAGAACAAACTCGGCCCCTCTGACACACCTGGTCTGTAAACTATTACTACCAGTAAATAGACGCACACCCATTTGGTGGTAAATGCGCTTAATCTATTGATAAGGGTTAGAATAAATAGCAAATTAAACATACTGTCATGCCTTCAGCAATTTGTTCTTTGTTAATTAGGCATTATTAGTATGCCTTATCAGTTTGTAATTCTCTGTTCATTGTGTAACTGCTCCATCTAGTGGCTGTTTGTATACACTGCATCTTTTCACAGTAGAAGTTTGACCCATTTCAGCTTCCATAGCTTGTAGCCTATGAACTCTGATTACATCATCAGCCCTGCTCATAGCAGCCATTTCCTCATGACAGACTCCATTCCTGTGGTAACCACGCTGCTGGTAGGATCCAACCCTCACATTCAGGCTCACAATAGCATCGTCGGTACGTCTACACACATGTCTATATCTTATGCATCTGTGTTTTATGTAACCTACATGTCTTACATGTGTTTATATGTGCATTGCCTTACTGTAATGTATAATATGCTTTGTCACATGGCAGACAGTGTTACTAAGCGCCTTATTTTCTGTTCCTCAGTTTCACCTCTTATATCTTTGCAATAAAGACAAAGTTGGACGTTGCTTCTTTGTCAACTCATTGCCGAGAAAGGTTTAGCTGTCTGTCAAGCTATGTACCTTCACACATAAGGAGGACAGAACACATACAGTAAATGAGCACACAGCTTATTGATTATAACACAGTCTGCCAAACAGAGTAATAATGCAGGCCATAGATGGGCCATTTTTCGGCCGAATTGTCGGCCGATAAATGAAAAATCAGTCGTTGCAGATGCTGCCACCAATGTCTACGAAAAACGGTCATTTTTCGTGGATTTTCCAGCATGACTGATAAAAAGAAACGAGAAGATCCACGAAAAATGGCCGACGGCATTGCCCCACTAACGGCGTGAATATCGGCCGATTTTCGTGCGAACGAAAAGTCGGCCGATAAATGACCCCTCTATGGCCTGCATTACTATGTTAAATTGGCAATTTAAATTGGTTATACCCCTAACTAGGATCAGAAGGGTAAATCAGCAATAAACAATATTAGTAAACGTAATATAAGTGATGATAACACTACAATAGGTTTTGGGTGCACTCTTACCCCCTGGTCACATCAAGCTCGACTTTGAAATCGTGCAACTTACAGTGAAGTTGTACGATTTCAAAGTAGGGGGAAATGCAGATTTCAGGTGTGATTTGTAAGACATCTGACACAGATGTCTATGCAAATCGCACCAAACGTAGTACATGTACTGATTTAGAAATCGGTGTGGCTCTGGCCAAGTCGGAACCGCACCAATTTGACTGCTGTAATTGCGGACAATAGGGTGCGACTTGGCATACGATTTACAAGTCGCATGGCATGCAAATCGCATGCCAAGTTGCACCCTATGTGACCGGGGAGTAAGGGAATGGTAGGATGCAGTGTTGCTTAAGAGGTACTGTACTTCTTTAACTGAAAAAAAAAAATCCAAGCCTCAGGGCAGCAACTGTTGGAGGCAGTCTTTAGTCTTGACACTTCAGCTGGCTAAACTTTGGGGGCCCATTAACCCCTTCAAGCCTAAGGGTAAAATAAATCTTAATGCCTAAGCACAATCTTGCAACTTTGACACGTGTTAGTAAAACCGCACATATCATCACAACTACTTTGTACGTCCAGGTGGATTAAACTTTGTTTTTTTTCAGGACAAATTGTGCTTTCATTTGGTGGTAAATGGTAATGGATATCTCCTGTTTTTTTTTTATTATCAAAGGAAAACTGGCCCAAAATAGTAAAAAAAAATATATTTTTTAATTTAGCTGTGTGTTTCTTGTTACAACCATAACCTACCACTAAAGAACAACCCAAGATACATTTTCCAGCTCTTGACAATCGCAGAGATACCATATATATGTATTTGTTGTTTGTACCCACAGTTCAGCCCAGAAACAATAGTGCGCATTTTGTTTTTTCATTTTTTTTTTTTTACCTAAAACATTGACACTGACACTAACTGACAATTAAAGTTTTTTAAAATCCTGACCTTTGACCCTGACATTTGACCTTGACCTTTGACCCTAACACTAACCCTGGCACTGAACTAGATCAAACCTTGATCTAGGTATTTTTTCTTTATTTTTTCCTTTATTTTTTAATTAATTTATTTATTTAATATTATTTTTTTTAACAAACAGGCTTTTTTTCCCTCTATTCAAGGAGAGAGAGAGAGAAACAATGTATCAATCTCCTTCATTCATGCAGAAAAAAATAACAAGGGGGGTGAGCTGTACAGTGACTGATCACTGTGATAGCAAATCAGAGGCTATCACAGCGATCATGTGACCCGGAATCCGGAGTCCCAGGTCCAGATCATTAGAACGGGACCCGGGGCTCTCAGTGACACCCCGGCCTTTGTGCTGGGAGCGTGCTATGCGATGCGCTCCCAGCACAAAGACAGGTACGCAAATATGTGGCCCAGCGGAAAAAAGCTCAGTTCTGTGAGGCCGCATATTTGTATTACGTGTGAAGGGGTTAAGGTTGTCAAATAAGACTTGCAGACAGTATTAGAGCTATAGAGTAGCTGTAGGGTAGTTCCTAATGGCTCAGTCACTAACGGTGGTAACAACTAGTGGCCATAAGGCCTTCACACCAGACCCAGCGACACAGCAGCAGTGGTTTCTACGATCAGGTATCCACTCACTCTGGGTTGCCCATGACACTGGTAGGTAGCTTTGTCCCTCCATACTTGAGTCACACTCTGTACCCTCTGGCTGTCCCTCACATGTCTGTGGACTCCGCTGACACAGGCTCTATTTCTGTTAGGTGGAGTTCCCTGACACGGTCCTGTCACATTCTGAGAAGAATCCACAAGTGGCACAGGCTCTTTCTCTGTTAGGTGGAGTTCCTTGACACGGTCCTGTCACATCACTCTCCTGTCACATTCTGAGGAGAATCCTTTTTCTGGAAACATCTGGTTCTCTCCTCCTTACTGCTGATTGGTCTTTGCTGTTTCTAGTAGAGGGGGGAAGAGAGTCCACACACACAGTCCTCAGTGGTTAGGGGAGTAGTGCCACATATGGGGGCTCGTCTGGGATATCCCTGTCCAGAAAACCTGTGAAACCCAGAAAGAAAGCATGGAACCATCTAAGATCATTGCCTGATACCAAGAGAAGAATGGGATCCCAGAGCGGTGTGTGGTGCTGAGTCTTCCTGTGGATGACTGGATGGATGAACAGGTGGAGCAAATGTTAACAGCCCGCATACCAACCCATAAAGGAAACATCATTTATATCAGAAGCAATCCAGATGCACCAAATATATTGGTGTTGACCGAATGGCAAAAGGGATCCCCTCTTTGCTTGAAGAACAGAGTAAACATTTGACTGACACAGTAATGGCACAAGTGTTCCGATCTGGTGCTACTGATTCAAGTCAAGAGAGTTCACAGAAGGGTACCCCTGAGCCAGAGTCATCCACTTCCACTAATCCTGGAGGAGACATCCACTGCTTCAATGGCCAAACTAGGGAAGTTTATAGAGACCTTTCTAAACAAAAACTCTGCATCTATTGCTAGTCACAACTATCGGAGCCTAAGATTCCTCTCAGGAAAGACCCCAACACCCTTAGGGGAAGATGACTTAGACACATTGGGCGAGTTGAGAACTGTACAGAGTTGACCTATCTATTTGAGCACACCTATCAACCAAAAGGAGAGAAACTGTCAGACTATGTTCAAAGTTTGGACAAGATTCTGCACCAGGTGAACGTTCACGAAGGGGTGAAGGCAGAAAGTGTCAGCAAGGCTCTATGGACCCAAGTACAGAAGGCAGCCCAACCTATGGATCTGTTCAAGCAGGGGTGAAGGCAGAAGGTGCCAGCAAGGCTCTATGGACCAAGTACAGAAGGCAGCCCAACCTATGGATCCAATTGTACAGAAACTTAGAGTTAGTTACCCCTATGCTCAGGTGAAGCACTCCTGTCTGAGGTGCAGGTCATGACCACCAAGGACGGTATAGTGCAGACCCTGTCCCAGTTGGACCAGGCCCAAGCCATGATACAACAATCTTTTTGTGAAGTCCAAAAGACAGTGGGACACAGTAAGGAGGCTCACATTGCTATGGAGGAGACCATGTCAAAGATGGAGCTGACAGTGTCAGCCATGTCAGTTGGAAGAGGGAAATCCAGACCAGGGTACCTTAGATGTTTCCGGTGTGGAGAACCCAGAAATGCTTGGGCTTAATGCCCACAGACAGAGCCAGTGGCTGACCTAGACAGCTGAAGTGATACAGTATTTAAGAGGCTATTCATCCCAAAGATGGCAGAAAACTACCAGGGACCTCAGTGAAGGAGCCAGCTGAGGGCCTTAAGAATATTCCGAGCTCCAACTCTCAAGGAACACAAACTCTAGAGACCAAAACCACACAGACCCCTGTTGTTAGCTTTCCCCCAGACCCAAGTCAACTCCCAACTACTCTGACTGGGACTCTCACATGAGAAATCAATGCACACCACTCCAAGAAGCTGGAAAAGCCAACTCTCTAGAAGCAAGTGACCAGACTTGGGAAAGCTCGCATCAGAAGTGCCAAGCACAACACGACTCCCAGACCAAATAGTAGGCCTAACCCCAGTGGTCTCCATCCAAGTGGAGGGAGTATACACTAAAGCACTGCTGGACACAGTGGCCCAGGTGACTCTATTCTATAGGGATTTGTATGACAAACATCTGAAGCATGTCCCCATCCAGAAGTTAGAGGAGCTGGAGATCTGGGGAATCGGGACCAAGAAGTGCCCCTATGATGGTTACATACCTATCTGTTTGACCTTTGGGCCAACCTTGACAGGAATAATGGAGACTTTCGACACTCTTTAAACAAAGGCTTAAAGGGGAACTTCCTCTTTTGGGTGGAGCTCCGCTTTAAGCAATGTTTAATGCAGGTCCCTGTGTTGGTTTACACTGACCCCTCCAGGCCATATGAAGTTGGAGCTTCTTGCCTTGGAGTGGGCCGTGGTGGACAAGTTGAAGGATTATTTTTATGGGGCTGAATTCCTTCTGAAGATGTATAATAATCCCCTAACCTATGCGCTCACCACAGTTAAACTAGATGCCACTGGAGACGGATGGCTGGCTGCGCTATCTGGCTTTCATTTCAGCCTGAAGTACAGACCTGGAACAGGGAATAAGGATGCAGATGCTCTATCTAGAAGACCCCATGGCCACCATACCACTGGACCAGACTGGTTGCAGGTATCCCTGAGGAGGTACAGGCCATGAGTCAAGGAGCTGAGTACGTAGCCAAAGGGGTGGTGTATGCTACAGTGGTGGGAGCCCAGAGTGCCTGCATTCCACCATATTATTGCAACATCTCTCAGTTGAAGGTGAAGAGTTGCCACAGCTCACCACCAAAGATATGCAAGAGGCACAGGATCAGGATTCCCTCTGTCAGCTTACGAGAAGCGCCCTTATGAGGAAGCAAGCCGATCTCTTGTGGGTGGAAGGAAGATTGTGGGATAGATTGGAACTGAGGGATGGGGTGATCTACTAAAGGGGCCTCTTGGACCAAAGTCAAGATCTATGGCAGCAATTTTTACCCACAAAATTCAGGAAAACAGTGTTGAAGTCTCTGCACAATCGTGCACCTGGGGCAGGAAAGAACCTACCTGCTGGTGAGAGCGGTTCTATTGGCCATATATGAAATCTGAAGTAGAAGAGTATTGTTGCTCCTGTCTCAGCTGTATACAAAAGAAGACATTACAAAAACAAACCGCCCCTTGGGTCACCTCCAGAGCCAAGGACCAATGGAGCTGTTGTGTATTGATTTCTTGTGTCTGCAACCCAATTCTAGTGGATGGGGGAATGTCCTAGTAGTGACAGATCACTTCACTAGATATGCTCAGGCATTCCCTGCAAAGAACCAGCAAGCATCTACTGTTAGTAGAAAAGTCATTTGTGCACTATGGGCTTCCACAGAGAATCCACTCAGATCAGAGACTTTGCAAGCAAACTGATTAAGGAATTATTGACCTTGTTAGGAATCAAAAAGTCCAGAACTACCCTTTACCACCCTCAAGGTGACCCTTAGCCAGAACGTTTCAAAAGAACTATTCTGAACATACTAAGCACTCTACCATTGGAGAAGAAGTGGAGCCAACACATTGCCGCAGTGGTTTTGAGGACCTACAGTGAGCTAATCTGTTTCTTGATAGTTGTTTCTGCTCACTGGGGATTCAGCAGTCTCCTCAGACTGGAGGCAGTGGATTATTTCTGAAAGAAGGCCTGCTAACAGTTATTGTTGCTTCACTGTGAATGCTGTTACTTTTGCTCACAATTGACAAAAGTGGTTATATTTGCTACATTGATCAGTGTCATTTTGTTCTTTTTGACAAAGTTACCTTCATATTGGTTTACACCAACCTGTGAGTCCATTTTACAGCTGTGATTTGTTTTCGTCACAAGAGCACGGTGGTGTCAGCAGAGGTTGGCCTTTCAACAAGAGGTTCAGATTGACAGGAAACCCAAAAATTACTAAGCAACCCTTAAGCACAGCCTGGGACACAGAAGTCATGGAGCAATTGACCAATAAGCAGGACTGTCCAGCCAAATCTGGCACTGTTGGTAAGTATAATAAGGCTTTTTTTTTTAGAAAAAAATGTCTTTCCACCGCTAAGTAAGACCAATCACATCCTTTGTATTGCCAAGCCTGAATAAGCTACATTGAAGTCTTCAGCAAGTCTTGGTGAGTTGGAAACTGCCTCTGGTTTCTACAATCTCAGCAATTCTGTCCATAGACTGGGTCAGGAGGTCTGTTTAACTGCATAAAGGGGTATTTGAAACAGAACAGTGGAAGGTTGGAATTCTAAAGCCTTTCTATACATTCTGTATTATCTGCTGTGAGATTTTACAACCCCAATTCCAAAAAAGTTGGGAAGTTGTGTAAAATCTACATAAAAACAAAATGCAATGATATGCCAAATTCCATAAACCCATAGTTTATAGTTAGAAAATAGAAAAATATCAAATATTTAAACTGAGAAAATTTTTAAATTGATGGCAGCAACATGTCCCAAAAAATTTGGTACAGGGCAGCAAAAATCTGGCAAAGTAAGTGGTACTAACATGGAAGAGCTGGATTAACATTTTGCAACTAATTAGGTTAATTAGCAACAGGTCAGTAACATTATTAGGTATACAAAGAGCTTCTTATGGAGTCACAGTATCTGAGAAGTAAAGATGGGAAGAAGTTCACCAATCTGTGAAAAGCTGCTTCTAAAAATTTTAGGATAACGTTCCTCAACTTAAAATTGCAAAAACTTTAAATATATTATCACCTACAGTATATAATATCATCAAACGATTCAGAGAATCTGGAGAAATCTCTGTGCGCAAGGGGCAAGGTCAAAATGCAATATTGGATGTTGTTGATCTTCAGGCCCTCAGACGGCCCTGCTTTAAAATAGACATGATTCTGTGATGGAAATCGCTGCATGAGCTCAGGAAAACTTCCCAAAATCACTGTCTGTGAAGACAGTTCACTGTGCCTTTGGGGAGCATTACCACCCTCTTCCCCTCCCCCCCCCCCCCCGTGTGTCACCTTTGGGGCTGTGGGCTGGCTCCTGACTGCCCTCCCCGCTGATAAATATTATTATTATATCAAATTCATAATTCGGCACTTATATCATATTGATGGCAAGCTTGCTAAATATTTGGTTTTTATGATTAATCATAATTAATATTAAAATGTGTGAATGGCCGCCTTGAACCAGTGATGTTGTTGATTTCTTCAGTTATGGCTGAGGCAGAAAAATAAGAAAGGAAAGGAGTTAGTTAGCTGAATTAACTAGCTGAGAGCTGAGTATTCTATAATAGGGCATAGCTGGTTACAGGACTCTGGTGTAGAATGTCAAGGGTATTAGAAGTGAATCAAAATAGAATAAGTATTATATAATATATACTAATAGTATCTGTATGTATTTAGCTTATGTTTTAGACCCCGACCGTTACAACCTTGGCAGACTGACGACACCAGAAATCTTAAACAACATAGTCGTGCGCTGGAGCGATTGTGGCGTAAAACCAAATCTCAACAAGCATTCACCCTATATAAATCTGCTTTCTTAACATACAATGCCTCCCTTCATGCTGCCAAACAAGCCTACTTTGTCACTCTTATTAATACCTTGTCATCCAGTCCTCGTCGTCTCTTCTCTACTTTTAACTCTCTACTTTCTCCACCTCCACCCAGTACTTCACTCACTGCTCACGACATTGCAAATCATTTCAAAAACAAGATTGACACAATTCGTAGGGGCATCACCACTGCACAGACATCCAACCCACTTAGCATACCGTATACTAAACCTCCCTCAACACTTTCCTCTTTTGACCTTGCTACTACCGAAGAGGTCACTAAGGTTTTCTCAGAAGCCAGTCTCAGTACCTGCTCCCTGGATCCTGTCCCCTCACAACTACTACGGTCACCCTTTTCTTCCATTCTATGCTCCCTCACTCACATCTTCAATCTTTCCCTCTCTCCTAGTGCCTTCCCCTCCCCTCTAAAGCATGCACACATCACTCCCATACTTAAAAAGCCCTCCCTGGACCCCACCAACCTGAATAACTTAAGACCCATCTCCCTGCTGCCATTTACCTCTAAACTCCTAGAACGCTTAGTCTACAACAGGGGCGGGCGGACTGACAACGTCTGAGCTCCTACCTCACTGACAACAACCTTCTTGACCCTTTACAGTCTGGCTTTCGCTCACTACACTCCACTGAAACTGCCCTACTAAAACTCACTAATGATCTACTAACAGCTAAAACCAATGGCCACTACTCTATACTCTTACTTCTTGACCTCTCTGCTGCTTTTGATACGGTTGACCATTCCCTCCTCCTCAAAAAACTCCACTCTCTTGGCCTCAGAGTCTCTGCTCTCTCCTGGTTCTCCTCCTTCCTATCACAGCGCTCCTTCAGTGTTACCTATAACACTGCCTCCTCCTCTTCACTCCCTCTTTCCGTAGGGGTCCCTCAAGGTTCTGTCCTTGGATCCCTTCTCCTCTCCATCTACACCTCCTCCCTTGGTCACTTGAAAAACTACCATCTCTTTAAGTACCATCTCTATGCTGATGACACACAAATCTATCTTTAACCTACTAAGTGACATATCGGCATGGATGTCACTCCACTTCCTCAAACTCAATCTTTCCAAAACGGAGCTCTTAGTATTCCCCCCAGCCCGTGCCCCCTCCCCTGACTTCTCCATCAAGATCAATAACACAATCATCAGACCCTCCCCTGACTTCTCCATCAAGATCAATAACACAATCATCAGTCCCTCCCCTCATGCCAGGGTACTAGGTGTAATCCTAGACTCCCATCTGTCCTTTCAGTCCCAAATCCATTCACTATCCAAATCTTGTAGACTTCACCTCCGTAACATCTCCAAGATACGCCTGTTCCTAACCTCAGAAACCACTAAGCAACTTATTCACTCCCTTGGTATATCTCACCTTGACTATTGTAACTCCCTCCTCATTGGCCTACCTAATCGCAGGCTATCCCCTCTTCAGTCTATCATGAATGCTGCTGCCAGACTCATCCACCTTACTAACTGTTCTGTATCTGGCACCCCTCTCTGCCAATTCCTCCACTGGCTTCCCATTGCTCAACGGATAAAATTCAAAACATGAACAATAACATATAAAGCCATTTATAACTATGTGCCAAATTACATCACCAATCTTGTCTCTAAATATCACCAAAACCGTACTCTCCGCTCCTCGCAAGACCTCCTACTCTCTAGCTCCCTTGTCTCCTCCACCCATGCTTGTCTCCAGGACTTCTCCAGAGCTTCCCCCATCCTCTGGAACTCTCTACCCCAATTTATCAAACTATCGCCTACTCTGCTCACTTTTAGGCGATCTCTGAAAACCTCTCTCTTCAGGGAAGCCTATCCTGCCCTCAGCTAATAATGGAATCTTCTACTCTTCCAGCCAGTCCATCCCCCACAGTTACTACCTTTTGTACCACTAGCCCCTCCCTCCTAGATTGTAAGTTCAAAGGAGCAGGGCCCTCCTATCCCTCTTGTATTGAATGGTATTGTTGCTCTATTGTCTCCCGTTATATTGTAAAGCGCTGAGCAAACTGTTGGCGCTATATAAATCCTTTATAATAATAATAATAATAATGTCGGTCCATCCATACAGATACGCATAAGAACATTCTGAGAAGCTGGAACAGGTGCTGTAAGACAAGAAATAGTCACTAATGTCTACTTCCGGAAAGACTCTAAAGAAGAAGCATCACAAGACAAGACCACATGAAGGACAATCAGCCATGAAAATTATGGTGACTTATCTTTAAACTTCGGCATTTTTTCTACATGGAACTGTTCATGATATGCTTTAGATTGTTATTTTAAGCCATTGTGTGATAAAATAAAATCACACTTTATTTTTTAATAAATGCCAGCTCTTTAATCAAGCATAATTGCCTATAGACACTAAATAAGTATTATATGTGTCTCAGAAAATCCTACACCCGCTATGGCACCACCTAATCGCCCATGTGCCTGCTGACACAATGTGAGAACGCAACCTCAATATGATATACAGTTGCAAGAAAAAGTATGTGAACCCCTTGGGATTACGTGGAGTTTTGCATGAATTGGGCATAAAATGTGCTCTGAACGTCATCTAAGTCACAACAATAGAAGAACACAGTCTGCTGAACATAATACTACACAAACATTAGATGTTGCCATGGTTTAATTGCACATAACATGTAAACATTCACAGTGCAGGGAGGAAAAAGTATGTGAGGCCCTAGCTTAATGACTTCTCCCAGAGCTAATTGGAGCCAGGAGTGAGCCAACCTTGACTCCAATCAGTGTGATGATATTGGATGTGTTGCTGACAGCTGTCCTGCCCTTAAAAAACACACACCTGTTTTGGGTTTACTGGTTTCAAGAAGCACTGTCTGATGTGAACCATGCCTCGCAGAAAAGAGCTCTCAGAAGACCTACGATCAAGAATTGTTGACTTGCATGAAGCTGGAAAGGGTTACAAAAGTATCTCCAAAAGCCTTGATGTTCATGTGTCCACGGTAAGACAGACTGCCTACAAATGGAGAAAGTTTAGCACTGTTGCTACTCTCCCTAGGCGTGGTCGTCCTGTAAAAATGACTGCAAGAGCACAGCGCAGAATGCTGCATGAGGTAAAGAAGAATCCCAGAGTGTCAGCTAAAGACCTACAGAAATCTCTGGCACATGCTAACATTTTTGTTGACATATCTACAATAAGGAAAACATTAAACAAGAATGGAGTACATGGGAGGACACCACGGAGGAAGCCATTGCTGTCCAAAAAGAATATTGCAGCACGTTTGAAGTTTGCAAAAGAGCACCTGGATGTTCCACAGCACTACTGGCAAAATATACTGTGGACAGATGAAACCAAGACTGAGTTGTTTGGGAAGAACACACAACACTATGTGTGGAGAAAAAAAGGCACAGCACACCAACATCAAAACCTCATCCCCACTGTAAAACATGGCGGAGGGAGCATCATGGTTTGGGGCTGCTTTGCTGCCTCAGGGCCTGGACGGATTGTTGTCATTGATGGGAAAATGAATTCCAGAGTTTATCAAGACATTTTGCAGGAAAACGTACGACTATCTGTCCGCCAACTGAAGCTCCGCAGAGGATGGGTGATGCAACAGGACAATGACCCAAAGCATACAAGTAATTCAACAAAACAATGGCTGCAACAGCACAGAATACGCCTTCTGGAGTGGCCCAGTTAGAGTCCTGACCTCAACCCGATTGAAATGCTGTGGCATGAACTTAAGAGAGCGATTCACACCAGACATCCCAAGAATATTGCTACACTGAAACAGTTTTGTGAAGAGGAGTGGTCCAAAATTACTCCAGATCGTTGTGCAGGTCTGATCTGCAACTACAGGAAACATTTGGTTGAGGTTATTGCTGCCAAAGGAGGGTCAACCAGTTATTAAGTCCAAAGGTTCACATACTTTTTCCTCCCTGCACTGTGAATGTTTAAATGTTATGTGCAATTAAACCATGGCAACATCTAATGTTTGTGTAGTATTATGTTTAGCTGACTGTGTTCTTCTATTATTGTGACTTAGATGACGTTCAGAGCACATTTTATGCCCAATTCATGCAAAACTCCACGTAATCCCAAGGGGTTCACATACTTTTTCTTGCAACTGTATAATTTGTGTTCCTTCATTTTGAACATGTAAGTTTACAGATACATATATATTACAGATACATATATGCACCAAAGTGATTGTACAGCACTCTATATGTTTGGAATTATATACTATGTTATTTTGATGTCTTCTGTGCTTTTAGCAGCAAATCACAACTGCATCCCCTGAACCCCTAAAGAAGCTAGAGTGCGAAATGAGATGGGATTTGGCACGTCCTCCCTTTCATAGACTGGCACATTTTGGCAAGCAATATCTGACATCAAATGTCTATGTGGGAAGGGAAGTGCATTATGTCGGTTGTGATATTGAGGATAAAAAAATGTGATGTTGTCTCAGGATTTTTTTTGTCTTAATCTATGGGAATATGTAATATCCCACAAACTTTAAACTATTTGCACAATAAAAGTTGTTTGTTTTATACATGATGGTTGTTATTGCTCTGAGAGAAGGTATCAGCATCTATAAAATCCCAACTTTATAAGTTTTCTTTTGACTAGTGTTTCATATCTAGGGATGTGGTGGCTGAATGTACCAACCAGACCTATTATTATCTTCATGCTCACAGTTCACCATGCCACCAACACATACAAGGTAGAGCTCTATCATGAAAAGAAATAGCCATATCTAAACATGATGCAGAAAAGCTGCCATCTTCTCTGGGTCAAAGCTTCTTTTACCCTTTCACTGTCAGGTCCATACGGCATACGGACCTACAGCACTGCTCCCAGAAGGCCAGGTCTGTACGTTGTACGGGCCTACTTTCCTCCTCTGCTATAAGCTTGAACTTATAGCAGAAATGTTCAGCAGACTCTGCTGAAAAAAAACAATAGTTCTGATTAATGGCAACAAGCTGCTTATCAGAGCTTATCAACTAAAATGAATGACCACCCCTCCGTAATTCTACATCCCACCCGCTGCTTCCTCCCCTCTTACAGTCATTAAAATACCTGTGCTCCCCCCCAAATGTCTCCTGCCTTCACCACTTGTCCCCCATGACTAATCTTCACCCCCAGCTTTAGCGCCCCAATTCCAACCGCCGCCAGCACGGATCTCCGTGGATCCGTTGCAATTGTCGGTTTCTCCTGCTGCCACTCCCACTGTAAATTGCATAGTTAAAATTTGTAAAATCTATCTGCGACCCCTCCTTGGACCCTCCTTCAGCGCCTCCCCTCACTCACCGATCTCCAGCCTCATCTCATGCATTTCTGCTAGCCGGCTTTCCCTCCATGTCTCCCGCCGGCTGCAGCTGCTGCCCAGGACTCGGGTGAACTGTCAGCGATGGATCGCTGTCAGGATGAAAAGCTGTATTTACCAGCCCCTTTTCTTTCCTAAATGAACAAAGTGATCACTCTTCATTTATCACTGGCATACTGTATAGTAAACTGTGTTTACTAAGTATCATTTTGTGATTGACTAGGACGGAGTCTCTATACAGACTCCAATTGTTACTGGGTCAGGTTAATTACGCAATTAACCCTTCACACTGCCACCACCTCCTTTTTGTACAGAGAAAGAGGAAACTCGGCGATATCCGCAACATTATAATGGTTGAGGTAATCGTCTCCATAACACGGTCACCGCAGGCCGGTTATACAGAGGGTTAAACAAGCACAGTAGCGTTCTCTTTAGAGGCAGGAATTCATAAATTGCAATTAAGAGCTATAGAAACAGTTCAACACTTTCAGAAGGAAAGATTTATTACTGAAAAGTCAAAAAGGGGTGAAATAAAAATATTTACAGAACAAACATGTAACCAATATATATATAAATATACAGAGAACAACAGCACAGCAAAAAGATAATAGAAAGGAGGTTAAGGGGTTAAAGTACTTGCCAAAGTCCTGGGTTAGCAGATCAAGTTTCAGAGCAGAAGGGTGCTTTGATCTCCCTCTGTTTCAATGGTCAATGGGAGAATTCTTCAACTAACTTCTCTTAGGCCTGACAACCCATTTTGTAGCTCCCTAGCAGAGGGTGTCTCTGAAGTCAAGGACCAATGCCCCGTTTAGGGAGGGGTCGTATGGGCGGATACCCCAACTAGAGCCAAAATCTCTCATACTCATATTTTGGCTCTTAACTTCCCATATGCATAAGTGACATTCCTCCCGCAGGTAGATTATTATGCAGACACGTCTGAGGATTGATTAGATATGAATTATGAAATTATACACTGAATGGTTCCCGAGATCTACTTTTCTGCTTTCCTATGTATTCGAGACAAAACGAGTGACCCATCAAACTGTTCGTCTCCTCTTAGCCAATCTGACAATATGCCTGGTTTTTATGTAAGTCTCTCATATTCCAAGATATGAGACATAGATCCTGTAATAATTTAGAGCATCTAAACAATGCTCTTGCAAAGTTGAAAAGTACTCATGATAGCTATAACAGACTTTCTCAAATGATTCTTCTCTTCTATCAAGTATCAATACAGAAGTGTCTCCACAACTTTTAAATAGTTTTTACTGCCCTTAAAGAGTTACTATACCCACAACAGTTAAATCAGTCTGTCTATGCATTAGAGAAAATGAAATTATACACTGAATGGTTCCCGAGATCTACTTTTCTGCTTTCCTATGTATTCGAGACAAAACGAGTGACCCATCAAACTGTTCGTCTCCTCTTAGCCAATCTGACAATATGCCTGGTTTTTATGTAAGTCTCTCATATTCCAAGATATGAGACATAGATCCTGTAATAATTTAGAGCATCTAAACAATGCTCTTGCAAAGTTGAAAAGTACTCATGATAGCTATAACAGACTTTCTCAAATGATTCTTCTCTTCTATCAAGTATCAATACAGAAGTGTCTCCACAACTTTTAAATAGTTTTTACTGCCCTTAAAGAGTTACTATACCCACAACAGTTAAATCAGTCTGTCTATGCATTAGAGCATGCTTGTTATACTCACTGTGGAATCTAAGGGGTTAATCCTCTGCATTGTGTAAAAAGACCGTCTGATCCTTTCTTCTCTGTCTCTCCCTTTTTTCAAGGACCACCTCTTATCTCCTGATAAGACAGACTGAGCACAGGGCCAATCAGCGCTAGTCAGACAGAGGTGAAGAGTTTTGCATCCTCCTAGAGCAGAAAGAAATCTCCTCCTACAGGCTTTAGCTAGTGCTTGGCTGGACACTGATAGAAGCCACAAGACTGCTCTAACTTCTGATGAGAAAAGGTATTTAGCAGTTTATATTTTCTAAAATGATTGCATTTCCATGTTGTGTGTACTGTGGGAGACCAGATAAAGTGAATACAGGGTCCTGGGTTTAGTAACACTTTAACAAAGAAAAGTATTTTGCATTTTAGAGGCCAAGTCCCTCATAGACTTTTTCCTCTTGTACCAAATTGTATTGTTCCTGTAATGTCTACCTTAATTTTGCACAGCGCTGTGCAAACTGTTGGCACTATATAAATCCTGTATAATAATATTAATAGACAAGATTAATTATCTGCATCTTGCTACTGCACATCATTCAAGCACTCCAAGGAGTCTTATAAATCACTAATGTCCCATGCAATTGTCACTAAGGTCTCACTCACAGCATTATCTCTGAGTAACTCACTGGTATTACCCTGCACAAAGACTACTGCAGCAAGGGCACAAGCTCATTGCATAAAGAAGGAAGCAGTCATCAAAGCACAATCTGCTCAAGCACATGCAGAAACACAAGCTGATCAGGCAAAAGCCCAGCTAGAAGTTCATCAGCAAGAAAGGGAGGAATCAGCAGCAATAGCTGAACTGCAGAGGAAGAAGTCCATCGTTCTGTCTTGAACGCATCTGATGATCCTGCAAGTCAGACTTTATCATTTCTTGTAAGCCAGAACAGTTTCTAATCTTACACACAACACTGCAGATCATCCACCAGTGCAAGACGCTGCGCCAATCAAATGTACACGTCAGTCTATAACTTTGTTACTAACACCCCAGGCAGAAACGTATGTGCCAATACTGAGCCCTGATCACAGAATTGTCTCCAAATCTCCGATGACTAAGTACATGCTTCCTGAGACTCATTTGAGACCACCAGATATGAAAGTTCCTCCTGGACTGAACCCATATGCTACTACATTTTCTTCTCAGGTCTCTGCTTCTGCTACCTACAGCAACAAAAATACATGTGGTGAAAAGGCCAGAGAGAACAGACACAACAGACCTTGTGAGGTACATGGCTTGAAGAGAACTTAATAACACCGGCCTCATAGAGTTCGATAACTGCTCAGGGCACTAAAAGAGCTACATCCAAGTTGGTAGTTCAGGAGATCACAACCCATCCATGCAACAGCTTGATCTTTCAATCAGATGGATTGGTCTGCAAACATCAGGCTGTGTCAAAAGACTTATGTTCAATTACATAAAGCGATATTTGAAACAAAACATTGAGAAAACTGGATAAATAGAAGGCAACGTTCCCCAAAAAAACGAAATTTGCCAGCAGTTCAGCACACACCAAGACACTCACGAGAGGGGAAGAAGTTTTTCCTTCTAGTACATTACTGGGAAAAAGAATTTATCGCTGAAAAAAAAAATCCTACTTCCCTCTCCTCCTCTATGACTGTCAACCAACAACAGACTGCCCTTCCCATCTGAAAGGGTCAGGGAACACACACAGAAGGTTACCGATAGGTCAGAAAAAAATATCTTCTGTGTTTTCCCAGGCTCTAGGCTGAATCTCAGGGTTTTTTTTTAAACTGGACCTACATCTGAACTGCAGTATGGTTTCTTCCAATACTGAAGGTTTAGTGTGAGAACTGGCGCAGGTGTATCAGAAACAGTGAGCTCTAAGTACAAAGAGCCCAATGCTCCGGCCTGCAAAGTAACAGATGGCTCTGATGATTACTGTAGGAGAGCAGCTCTCTCCAGTGTCAATGTAGTCTGCAGGGCTGAGCTGTCAGCGTGACAGCTCAGTTCTGCTCTTTATTTATTTAGCAAATATTAGTGCTCTGTGTGCATTGCTAACCAATTTTTAAATTACATGTTAACCCCTTGTTAACCCTTACTTAAGCCCAATAATTTTTTATTACCTCCTTCGTTTCCATTCCTCTCTTCATTGTTCATATGTAAATTTGTTTTTGTTTTTTAGTACTACATTAAAATGTCTTTGTTCCAGAAACATTAGTTCAGTATAAAAGACAAATCACAAAATGCCATTTTTAATAGCTGCATTCTCCTATGCTGTGTAGTTTTCCATGGACCAAAGTGTGAAAATCTTTGAGCTGTCATTTTTGCTGCTCCAGCCACTGTACAGTATATGCAGACATGCAAGCTCCATCCATCCCACTTGGGTGGAGTGGAGGGAACACTTTGGCATCTTTGCCTTGAATGTCAAACATCTTGGTCCCAGCATGGTTTACTACATTTCTATTACTATTATTATTATTCAGGATTTATATAGCGCCAACAGTTTGTTCAGTTCTTTACAGTATAAAGGAATGATACAGTTCAATACAAGAGGGTTAGGAGGGCCTTGCTCCTTGGAGTTTACAATCTAAGATCATATGTGTGAAGCATTCTTCTTCTGATAAGAGGACGAGGGACCACAGGAAAAGAGGACATTCCCTATTTTTGTCACACATGCCCAAAAACTTTTATGGAAGTAAACAAGGCATGTGTAAATACCCTGTCCTTCTCTCCTGCTGTGCTGCTTCCCCCTCACCTCTGCCAGTAATTTCCTGCTGTAATTTTTTTGTAAATACAACAGCATTGCTGTCAATAACAGACCTTCTGATGTTGTGTTTATAAACGCTGTTCAGACCTAAGATAGAGAGATACAAAGTATCTTTTGTAATTACTCTATTCCATTCATCTGTTAATCAAATGCATGAACTGCTTTTATTTCCTCCATCAGCTCATCCCCCCACAGCTATTACCTTTTGTATCACTCAACCCTTCCTCCTAGATTGTAAGCTCTAACGAGCAGGGCCCTCTGTTTCCTCTTGTACCCAATTGTATTGTAACTGTAATGTCTACCTTCATTTTGTAAAGCGCTGCGCAAACTGTTGGCACTATATAAATCCTGTATAATAATAATAATAAACTTCAATCTACACATGATGTCCATTAAAACAATATAACAATTTTAAAAAAATCAATGTGTTCCTATTTACCCCTTTATTAACCCATAGTTCACCCTAATCACCCCTAATTAATGCCTTCCCCTTCTCCTTTTAGTTATTTTTTCTAGCTGTTTTCTTTAGTGTCTAATTAAAAAAAATACACACACAATTGTTTCATTTTAAACAGGACAAACTATATAATTTATTTGTTTTTTCTCTACACCATATTTCTAAAACTAACACCGATCTAATAAAAAAATAAGTGCTTTTTTTGTTTTATCTATAGTTTGCATAAAAAAATTAAATAATTTTGAAAAGTGGTAACGTACATCAGGGGGAACTACAGCAAAGGAGTGAACAGCTTTATGCACAGTTGACAGATCATGTAAAAACCATCCTGAGAGACCACTTTTCAGGGTCAAGTTGCTTAGTAAGTCCACCTGTCAGTTGGTCCACTTCTCGAGCTGCAACCAAACATCCAGTGTTGCTTTGGTGGTTTATGTATACCACTGTTATGTTGACTAGACAGCATTCTCATTGGATAAACCTCCAACTGCTGGGTCAAGTGAAGCAATGACATTCATATTTCTGTATTTACCTGTGCTAACAGAGTGCCCAGAATGCCTACTCAGCTATAGAGGTCTGTATCTGTGGTGAGGATCATCCATTGGAGGGATAGAAAGGACCTGCCTTGAAATACCTTCAGCAAAAAAAGTCCCCATAGAATGAAAACCTTTGTTTGAAAGATAGGGGATATATCTCATCTGGACAGTATTTCTCTCTGAAAGATCCAGTTGTGGAACTGTGCAAAGATGAACATCCCCAAAAGATAAACCCAAAAGTCCCAAAAATCACATGCAGATGCATAAGGAGGTAAGGAGGACCTAGCCTCTATATATATACAGTATATATATACAGTGGGGATCAAAAGTTTGGGCACCCCAGCTAAACATTTGTGTTAATGTGCATAAAGAAGCCAAGGAAAGATGGAAAAATCTCCAAAAGGCATCAAATTACAGATTAGACATTGTCATGCCTTCAGCAATTTGTTCTTTGTTAATTAGGCATTATTAGTATGCCTTATCAGTTTGTAATTCTCTGTTCATTGTGTAACTGCTCCATCTAGTGGCTGTTTGTATACACTGCATCTTTTCACAGTAGAAGTTTGACCCATTTCAGCTTCCATAGCTTGTAGCCTATTAACTCTGATTACATCATCAGCCATGCTCATAGCAGCCATTTCCTCATCACAGACTCCATTCCTGTGGTATGCTGGTAGGATCCAGCCCTCACATTCAGGTTCACAATAGCATCGTCGGTACGTCTACACACATGTCTATATCTTATGCATCTGTGTTTTATGTAACCTACATGTCTTACATGTGTTTATATGTGCATTGCCTTACTGTAATGTATAATATGCTTTGTCACATGGTAGACAGTGTTACTAAGCGCCTTATTTTCTGTTCCTCAGTTTCACCTCTTATATCTTTGCAATAAAGACAAAGTTGGACGTTGCTTCTTTGTCAACTCATTGCCGAGAAAGGTTTAGCTGTCTGTCAAGCTATGTACCTTCACACATAAGGAGGACAGAACAGTGAAACGACGGCTTCTTACAAGCTGGATACGAGGACTGCGACTCCTGAAGTCCTGACTGCAGTGAAACGACGGCTTCTTACAAGCTGGATACGAGGACTGCGACTCCTGAAGTCCTGACTGCAGTGAAACGACGGCTTCTTACAAGCTGGATACGAGGACTGCAACTCCTGAAGTCCTGACTGCAGTGAAACGACGGCTTCTTACAAGCTGGATACGAGGACTGCGACTCCTGAAGTCCTGACTGCAGCGAAACGGTGGCTTCTCACAAGCTGGATAAGAGGAACTACGCAGCATCGCCACCCGCAGCGGTTGCAAGTGTGCTAACCCGTTCACAGCATCATCATGTCAGCAAGGGAATCCGGACAGTTTGAGACAAGGTCTCGCATCTCAGTTAACTCCAGAGGCTCAGGGAGATCTTTGAGCAGCTCCACCGTCGCCATTGCCCGCGCGAAGGCCGAAGCCGCCAAAACCCGCGCGACATTTGCCGAACAAGAAAGACAATTAAAAATAGAGAAAGCATGCACGGAAGCAGCTCTAGAAAAGCTAACTGTGGAAAAAGAAGCTGCAGCTGCTGTAGCAGAAGCAGAGGCTTTAGAGGAAGCAGCAAACTTCACAAGCGATAGACTCAGCTACATAAGTAGGCCCGAACCCAGTCTTCACAATAACTTGCAACGCACTTCAGATTACGTACTGCAACATGCTAAGTCAGAAGACGGCCTAAATCCAGGTCCAAGAGCGACATCAACCCCTGCTAAGGAGCTCCAACAGACTCCAGTCATACAACAAGCGACCTCAGTTAACCAAAGACCCTGCATGGAACAAGTCGACGGTTCCATAGAACATCAACCCTCAATGCAACCTGCATTCAAACCCACAAATGATCGCAGTATGGTCAAACCCTTTAAGGAAGAACAAGTAGATGGTGCCTATTACAGCAACAATCTGTCAAACAGAGATACAGGTATGTCAGATTTTCTAAAATTCTTTGCCCGACGTGAGTTAATAACCAAGGGACTCTCCAAGTTTAATGACAGACCTGAAAGCTATAGGTCATGGCGATCATCATTCAGGAATAATATTAGAGATCTGGATCTGTCTGCATGTGAAGAAGTAGATCTTCTTGTCAAGTGGCTAGGAAATGAGTCGACAGAGCATGCAAGGCGGATTAGAGACATTAATATTAACTACCCAATCAGAGGGTTAAACATGATATGGGAGAGACTTGAGGAGTGTTACGGCTCACCAGAAGTGATAGAGAACGCACTTTTCAAAAGAATTGAGGATTTCCCTAAGATCCAAAACAAAGATTCCCAGAAGCTAAGAGAACTGAGTGATCTGTTAACAGAGCTACAAGTTGCCAAAACTGAAGGAGACGTACAAGGTCTGGCATTCTTAGATACTGCACGTGGTGTAAACCCCATAGTACAAAAATTACCGTACAACCTGCAAGAGAAGTGGATTGCTCAAGGCTCCAGGTACAAGCAACAGTACGATGTCTCGTTCCCTCCATTCTCTTTCTTTATGGACTTCGTGCACCAACAAGCAAAAACTAGGAATGATCCCAGCTTTAACTTCTCGATGTTTGACACCGCTTACCCCAAATCAGGTAAACCTATCTCACTTCGTAACATGAAAGGTACACCGGTTGCAGTACACAAAACCAGTGTGTCTCTTAAAGACTCCTCAAACAAAACCTACAGTACTATAGAGTCTGAGACGATCTCCACAAAGGACCCATGCAGAGAATGTCCTCTACATAAGAAACCACACTCATTGTTGAAATGCAGAGGATTTAGAGGAAAACTTCTCAGGGATCGCAGAACTTTCCTCAAGGAAAACCACATTTGCTACAGGTGTTGCGCCTCAACCTCTCATCTTGCAAAGGACTGCACAGCGAACATCAAATGCTCGGAATGCAACAGTGAAGCGCACAATACAGCTTTACACCCTGGGCCAGCCCCATGGACTCTCACACCCCCAGACCAGGCTGTAGAGCATGGCGGGGAGGAGGGAGACACAGTACCTCCTGAAGTGACACCCCAGTGCACCCAAGTCTGTGGAGAAGGTCTTAGTAACAAATCTTGCTCCAAGATTTGTCTTGTTACAGTTTACCCCATCGGTCATAAAGAGAAAGCGGTAAGGTTGTATGCCATCCTTGATGACCAAAGCAATAGATCTCTTGCAAACTCAGCCTTCTTTGATATCTTCAGTATTAAAGGACACTGCTCTTCATATTCACTTAAAACTTGCGCTGGTGTGAGTGAAGAAAAAGGCAGAAGAGCTACTGGTTTCCAAGTCGAATCCATAAATAGTGAAGCATCCCTGCAACTACCTACCTTGATTGAATGCAATCAGATCCCAAACAATAGAGAAGAGATTCCTACACCTGAGGCAGCATTACATCATGAACATTTAAAGACCATAGCGCATCTCATACCTGCACTCGACCCAAAGGCCCAAATAGTACTTCTCCTTGGGAGAGATATCATAAGAGTCCACAAGGTAAGAAAACAAATAAATGGTCCTCATAGTTCTCCATATGCTCAGAAGCTTGACCTGGGGTGGGTCATCATAGGTGATGTTTGCCTAGGAAATGTTCACAAGCCAACCACAGTGAATTCTCTTTACACAAATACCTTGGAGAATGGACATCCATCCCTCTTTCAGCCTTGTCCTAACAGATTCCTTCTAAGAGAGAAGCCGGCAAGTGTGCTATATCCTGACTTTACAGAAACCGAGAACCACTCTTGCAGTGAAGACCAAGATCACTTGGGGTGCACGGTGTTCCAGAGGACAAAGGAAGACCACAAGATAGCTCCCTCTATTGAAGATGAGGCCTTCTTGGGCATAATGGAACAAGGATTCTTCAAGGATAAAACAAACACCTGGGTTGCACCACTACCTTTCAAAACACAGAGACGTCATCTTCCCAACAACAGGTATCAGGCCTTAAAACGCTTCTGTTCACTTAGACGCAACTTTCAGAAAAGACCAGAGATGATGGAACATTTCTTCTTATTCATGAAAAAGATGTTTGAGAACAATCATGCAGAAGTAGCTCCACCCCTAAAAGAAAAAGAAGAATGCTGGTATCTACCAATCTTCGGCGTTTACCACCCTAAGAAGCCAGGACGAATCCGAGTGGTATTTGACTCCAGTTCGCAGTATGAGGGAGTCTCTCTCAATGATGTCCTTTTGACAGGACCAGACCTCAATAACACACTTCTCGGTGTCCTCATCAGATTCCGTAAAGAACCCATCGCTATAGTTGCCGACATACAACAAATGTTCTATTGTTTCCTAGTAAAAGAAGAGCACAGGAACTTCTTGAGATTTCTTTGGTTCAAGGACAATGACCCTACTCAAGACATCATAGAATATCGCATGAAGGTCCATGTTTTTGGCAACAGCCCATCTCCAGCTGTCGCTATTTATGGGCTCAGACTCTCTGCTCAAGAAGGTGAAAAAGACTATGGGAAAGACGTTAAGAAGTTTGTTGAAAGAGACTTCTATGTAGATGATGGCTTAAAGTCGCTTCCCTCACCAGAGGCTGCAATCAGTCTACTCAAAAGGACCCAGAGTATGCTTTCCTGTTCAAACCTCAGACTTCATAAGATAGCTTCAAACAGCAAAGTTGTTATGGAAGCCTTCTCTACTCAAGATCATGCCAGTGATTTGAAAGATCTAGACTTAGCGACAGACCCGATACCCATGCAGCGCAGCCTAGGGCTCAGCTGGGACCTCAAATCTGACACCTTTACCTTTCAGGTCGACCAAGAGCAAAAGCCTTTCACACGACGTGGAGTGTTATCTACCATTAACAGTCTATATGATCCACTTGGATTTGCAGCTCCTGTGATCATCCAAGGTAAGACTCTGCTCAGAGAGTTAACCACAGATACGTGTGATTGGGATTCGCCACTTCCCTCAGAGAAAGAAGCACTATGGATAGCATGGAGAAACTCTCTACAGGCATTATCTAACTTACATATCTATAGGCCATATGCCCACTTCTCCCCTGCAGAAGTTCAGTCTAGGCAGCTGTGCATATTTTGTGATGCTTCGGTAAAAGCAATCGCTGCAGTCGCTTACCTTAAAACTATAAACATTAAAGGTCAAGTCCAAATTGGCTTTGTAATGGGCAAGGCAAAACTGGCACCAAGCCCTGAGATTACCATACCAAGACTGGAACTTTGTGCCGCTGTTCTGGCAGTAGAGCTGGCAGATCTCATTGTGTCAGAAATAGATATAAAACTTGTCAGTACAATGTTTCATACAGACAGCAAAGTAGTATTGGGCTACATTTACAATGAGACTAGGAGATTCTATGTCTATGTTCATAACAGAGTTCAAAGAATTAGGAGGTCAACACAGCCTACCCAGTGGTGCTATGTACCAACTGACCTCAACCCAGCAGACCATGCTACAAGAGCTGTTCCAGCAGCTCACCTTAAAGATACTACGTGGTTCACAGGGCCACCATTCCTCTACAAACCTGTACTTGACACCCTGGAGAAATACTCATTTCAGCTATTAGAACCAAATGCTGATGCAGAGATTCGTCCTCATATTTCTGTACTCACCACAAGAGTTTCTCACAAAGAGCTTGGATCCAAACGATTCAACAAGTTTTCTACGTGGAAATCACTGAACAGAGCTATAGCCGGCTTGATCCACATAGCCAGATCCTTTAGAGCCACACCTACAGGATCAGATCACTGCAAAGGTTGGCATTACTGTCACAAGGCCCATACAGTGGATGAGCTCGCACAGGCCAGAGACGTTATCATCCGTTGTATCCAACAAGAGGTTTATACTCAAGAATTTGAACTCATCCAAAATCAAAAGAGTGTTCCTAAAGTCAGTTCCCTCAAGAGGCTTGACCCCTTCATAGATGCTAATGGACTGTTGAGAGTTGGGGGACGTATTTCAAATGCAAAGTTCGAGAGTAAAGAATGTAATCCCATAATACTTCCAAGCAATCACATTGCATCTTTACTTGTGCAACACTACCATGAGAAGACTAAACATCAGGGACGTTTGTTCACTGAAGGAGCTTTACGTACAGCTGGATTTTGGGTAGTGGGAGCGAAAAGACTTGTGAGTTGTCTTATTTTCAAATGTGTCACTTGCAAAAAACTACGTGGTATGTTTCAGTCACAGAAGATGGCTAACCTCCCTGCGGACCGACTCAGTATAGAACCTCCCTTTACTAATGTTGGTCTTGACGTGTTTGGTCCCTGGTCTGTCACCACACGGCACACTAGAGGAGGCCAGGCAAACAGCAAACGCTGGGCAGTCATATTTACATGCATGAGTATCAGGGCTGTGCATATAGAAGTTATCGAGTCTTTAGACACATCCAGCTTTATAAATGCTCTCAGACGTTTCATCTCCATCAGAGGCCCAGTTAAACTAATCCGCTCTGATAGAGGTACCAACTTCGTTGGGGCCTGCAAAGAACTGCATATCCCCTCAAACATTGACAGTGACCATGTAGAGAGATATCTTGCCGCCCAAGACTGTAAATGGACATTCAACCCCCCACATGCGTCTCACATGGGAGGCTCTTGGGAGCGTATGATTGGCATAGCTCGCCGGATCCTTGATTCTGTTTTTCTACAGCTGGGAACTTCGAGGCTCACCCATGAAACCCTCTCAACCTTCATGGCCGAAGTAGTGGCGATCATGAACGCCAGACCTTTGACTTCAATATCCAGTGATCCAGAAGATCCCTTCTTGCTCACCCCTTCCACTCTTCTCACCCAAAAAGTCGGTACAGCATCGGCTCCTCCTGGAGAATTTAGTGCTAAAGACTTGTACAAGTGTCAGTGGAGACGAGTGCAGACTCTAGCAGATACCTTCTGGGATAAATGGAGAAAACAATACATCTCTACTCTACAAGTCCGGAATAAATGGCAAACCAGCAAACCCAATATGGAGGTTGGTAATGTTGTTCTTGTCAAAGACTCTCAGTCAAGAAGAAATGACTGGCCTTTGGGACTGATAACCAAGGTGTTCCCAAGTGAAGATGGGAAAGTCAGAAAAGTGGAGGTCAAGGTCTGCAGACAACAGGAGCCCAAACTCTTCCTCAGACCTGTTACTGAACTGGTTTTGTTGCTCTCTCCAGGGGTGATTTAATGTGGTATCCTTTAGATACCAGACGGGGAGTGTCATGCCTTCAGCAATTTGTTCTTTGTTAATTAGGCATTATTAGTATGCCTTATCAGTTTGTAATTCTCTGTTCATTGTGTAACTGCTCCATCTAGTGGCTGTTTGTATACACTGCATCTTTTCACAGTAGAAGTTTGACCCATTTCAGCTTCCATAGCTTGTAGCCTATTAACTCTGATTACATCATCAGCCATGCTCATAGCAGCCATTTCCTCATCACAGACTCCATTCCTGTGGTATGCTGGTAGGATCCAGCCCTCACATTCAGGTTCACAATAGCATCGTCGGTACGTCTACACACATGTCTATATCTTATGCATCTGTGTTTTATGTAACCTACATGTCTTACATGTGTTTATATGTGCATTGCCTTACTGTAATGTATAATATGCTTTGTCACATGGTAGACAGTGTTACTAAGCGCCTTATTTTCTGTTCCTCAGTTTCACCTCTTATATCTTTGCAATAAAGACAAAGTTGGACGTTGCTTCTTTGTCAACTCATTGCCGAGAAAGGTTTAGCTGTCTGTCAAGCTATGTACCTTCACACATAAGGAGGACAGAACAGACATTCTTATAATATGTCAACAAAAGTTAGATTTTATTTCCATCATTTACACTTTCAAAATAACAGAAAACAAAAAAATGGCATCTGCAAAAGTTTGGGCCCCCTGCAGAATTTATAGCATGCACTGCCCCCTTTGCCAAGCTGAGACCTGCCAGTGTCATGGATTGTTCTCAATCATCGTCTGGGAAGACCAGGTGATGTCAATCTCAAAGGTTTTAAATGCCCAGACTCATCTGACCTTGCCCCAACAATCAGCACCATGGGTTCTTCTAAGCAGTTGTCTAGAAAACTGAAACTGAAAATAGTTGACGCTCACAAAGTTGGAGAAGGCTATAAGAAGATACCAAAGCGTTTTCAGATGTCAATATCCTCTGTTCGTAATGTCATTAAGAAATGGCAGTCATCAGGAACAGTGGAAGTTAAAGCAAGATCTGGAAGACCAAGAAAAATATCAGACAGAACAGCTCGCAGGATTGTGAGAAAAACAATTCAAAACCCACGTTTGACTGCACGATCCCTCCAGAAAGATCTGGCAGACACTGGAGTTGTGGTACACTATTCCACTATAAAGAGATACTTGTACAAATATGGTCTTCATGGAAGAGTCATCAGAAGAAAACCTCTTCTACGTCCTCACCACAAAAATCATCGTTTGAACTTTGCAAATGAACATATAGACAAGCCTGATGCATTTTGGAAACAAGTTCTGTGGACCGATGAGGTTAAAATTGAACTTTTTGGCAGGAATGAGCAAAGGTACGTTTGGAGAAGAAGGGGCACAGAATTGAATGAAAAGAACATCTGTCCAACTGTGAAGCATGGGGTTGGATCAATCATGCTTTGGGGTTGTGTTGCAGCCAGTGGCGCAGGGAACATCTCACGAGTAGAAGGAAAAATGGATTCAATAAAATTTCAGCAAATTTTGGATGGTAACTTGATGCCATCTGTGAAAAAGCTGAAGTTAAAGAGAGGATGGCTTCTACAAATGGATAATGATCCTAAACACACCTCGAAATCCACGGGGGATTACATCAAGAGGCGTAAACTGAAGGTTTTGCCATGGCCTTCACAATCTCCTGACCACAACATAATTGAAAATCTATGGATAGACCTTAAAAGAGCCGTGCGTGACAGACAGCCCAGAAATCTCAAAGAACTGGAAGACTTTTGTTAGGAAGAATGGGCAAAGATACCTCAAACAAGAATTGAAAGACTCTTGGCTGGCTACAAAAAGCGTTTACAAGCTGTGATACTTGCCAAAGGGGGCAGTACAAGATCTTAACTCTGCAGGGTGCCCAAACTTTTGCAGATGCCATTTTTTTGTTTTCTGTTATTTTGAAAGTGTAAATCATGGAAATAAAATCTAACTTTTGTTGACATATTATAAGAATGTCTAATCTGTAATTTGATGCCTTTTGGAGAATTTTTCATCTTTCCTTGGCTTCTTTATGCACATTAATACAAATTTTTAGCTGGGGTGCCCAAACTTTCGATCCCCACTGTATATATATATATATATATATATATATATATATATATATATACACAGTATATAAAACTTTTTTTTTGTTTTAATTATTATTATTTATTTCTTTTTCCCCTTTTAATGGTTGAACTAGACTAGTGTCTTTTTTCAACCAGATGTACTATGTAACTATGTATGAAGCCTGCATCTGAAGATTATGCGCCTGAAGTGGTAAAGCCTTTTCCTCAAACAAGAAACCCTTACTAATCTGGTATCCAGGATTAGGCCTAGGTATTTCACACGGTTAGTTGGAATCTGTGAGGATTTCTAGAGTTGTATGAGCCAAACAAAGTACTTCAGGGAGTGCAGGATTATATACAAGCTGTTTAGCACTTCCTAAGCCGCCGTTGCCCTGATGATGTAGGCACTGAGATAAGCATGATGGCCCTGGTTCTCACCAGTGCCAAGACCTTGATGAACACTGAGGGGCTATGGCCAGTCTGAAGTGTGGAAAATTGAAAATTATTTTCCTAACAGTAAGCATAGGAAGTAATGGTGGCTAGGGAAAATTGGAAATGGAAAGTTAGGCATCTGGTAGGCCCAAGGATGGAAAAAAGTTACAATAAACAGTTTTGATTAAAATTGCCCTAAAATTTCGCAATGGGGGAATGTGGATAACCACTCACTCAGACACTCAGGTGAAGAAGAGGGATTTTAACTTAAAAACCTTGTCACTTTCTGTGCAATTAAGAGTAAGTGCAAACAACTTTATCTTACATTTGTAAACTACTAATCCCATCAGTCCTAATGTAACGGAGGTGAACTCGTTAGTACAGGAGTTCCTCCTTACACTGGTGATCACCGTGGTGCCCTGATTAAAAAAAAAAATGCAAGTGTTTGGGGTTGGAAAAAAATTACCCACTCTCAGTGTGAGAAAATAATTGCACAGCATAAGTGAAATGAGAAATTGTTGCAGTGTCAGTGGTCAGAAAATATACTCTGGTATTAATGTGAGAAAAAAAAATACCCAGGTGTCAGTGGTCAGAAAAAATGCCTAGGAGTCAGTGGTCAGAAAAAATTACCTGGTATCAGTGGTCAGAAATAAATGCCTCTGCATTAATGGCCAGAAAAACATATCCCATAACAGGGGCGGACTGACAACTCATGGGGCCCCCGGGCAATAGGGGATCATGGGTCCTTGCCCAAACTCAAAAAAGCCTATGAAAAAGGTACCAGGGGCATCTCATGGGGCCCCCTACTGACCCCGGGCCCTCGGGCAGTGCCCGAGTTTCCAAATGATCAGTCCGCCCCTGTCCCATAATCAGTGTAAGTGGTTGGAAGATATGCCCTGACTTTAGTGTCAATGGTTAGAGAAAAATCACCCCCCACCTTTCTCCATTGGTGTCTGTGGAAGGTGTTTGTATATATTTTATCAGTAGCTCCCTGCTGTGACCTGTAAACTTTTCGAGTTGGCAGAGAAAGTCTTACATCACTCTTTTTCTGTGTGGCTCTTGTGTTATTTTTCAGAGACACAAATGAAGTTAGTAGAGCAAGACTTCTATGCTGGATCTTTAGTTACAGGTGACATCAGGACCTCCCAGTTTGATGCCACAGTCTACTGCTGCTGTTTTAGGGGTGTTATAGTGGTGCTAGTGATGGAAGTTTGCAGGTATTTTAGCCCCAGTATGCACCCCCTTGCACTAGCCCTATCCTATCTCAATGACTGTTAAAGAACAAGTTAAATTTTCTTTTTTTTTTTACAAAAACTTCCCAGTCCAACTTCCTAGCCCCAAACACAGGCTAGCCATCCTTTTGACAAGTGCTTACCTACATTCTTCAATAACAGCAGTGGTCTTCTGCAATGTCTACCAGGTCAGCACAAATATGCTGCAATAGACTTTAATGGGATGTACCTGTACTACAGAAGCAACAATCCCTTCCTAGAATCTATCTGCCTTAGCTCAGGCATGCAGGCAGGGGGGTGTGCTCAGCTGAGAAAACCCCTCTTCCCTTCCTGAAGACTCCTGCAATGCTTGACATTGTTTGCCTAGGCCTAGAAACCAGGAAGCAACTGAAGAAATATAAAAAAGGGTTAAAAAGGGTTAAGGGTTAAAAATAATTAATTTGAGTCGATTTAGAGAGTGAAGTTCAGCTTTAAGCAGTTAAAATAATTGTTTCAACTAAACTACAGTCTCTCTAGGGACTAGTTTACAAATCTCTGTATTTTATACTCTCACCAAAATATGAAATATGAAACAACAAGTCAATCATTGTACATTGTAAGTTGCATGAAAACATTATTTAAGACAAATACTGCAATAATAACTGAAACTATGTGCCTATTTCCTCACCCATATCCTCATTGCAGTTAGAAGTCTGATCCTGTAGTTGTGGAAAAGAGAGAGGACCTCTGACCATGGAGGAATGGATTCCAGGATTAATGACACTATGGAGGCTAAAATGTGTATATATCTTAGTAAAGACTATTATGACACATTCTACAATATGTGGGCTGTTTGCACCCACTTTTTCGGCAAAAATCTAGATCGGAGTCAGCCCACACATTCTCTACACAATAAATGGCATTGTCATAAGAACCCCAACTTCTATTTTTCAGCATTATTATGCTATGAAAGAGCTTAGCATAACTCCTAATTTCTTGTTTAATCACCTACACCAGCCCAAATCTGATAGAAACTTGTTTCTGCATTGTACATGAGGTTTCCTAAAAAAAGCCCTACTACTGTCCCAACCTCTAAATGTTTCCCCACCTAGTCTCAGACAGTCACACAATTCTGGACGAAAAAGATTATGACAATTATAATTTATCTCTTTCAACAACTAAAATTGCATTATTCTACAGTTATGTATGGTCTTTGAAATTAAATAAGAAACAATTTACCCATTGAAAATGTGAGAACTGTTTTATTTACGGTATATACAGTATATTGACCTGGAACAGATACAAGTACAGTAAAGTATCTTTTTTCCTTTTCTCTTGCTCGCTTATCCAGAAACCAAAATGTTAGTTACACGTATGATAGAAATCTAATTACTGGGGTTCTCTGAGGGGTCAACATTTTCATGAAGTGTAATGCCAAGATGTGATTTTCATCATTAAGGTTTATCAAGATTTTTAAGATAAAACGTATTATAAATATAAGTTGTGGACTTTTAAGTAACTGCTATTCCAAGAAATAATCTTTTTTTCACATTTAAAATATACATTTAAACAAATAATTAATATAAATTGTCACAAATGGCAGTGGCAGTTGGCCAATAGGATGCAAAGATAAAAACAAAAAATATGTAAAAAGATGATCTATGCCTCCAGGAGGACAGGATTGGTGGGGATCAGTATACATAAGTACTTTTCCAGATGAAAAAATAATTTAGTGACATTAATAGAGGAGAAACTTTCCCAGGAATGTCAGGCGGCCTCTTAGACACAGGTGGGTTCTTTCACTGGCAGGATGGAGAGAGAGAGAGGTAACATGACTCCAGGAGAAAGAAATGAGAGCGTGACAGCAGCAACAAACCAAAGGAAAATATGCATTGTGTAAACATTGCAGGGAGACTGATCTCAATCTGATTTATTCTAGAATGTACGTCTCAAAACAAAGCTTGACTTTATAGGCTCTGACATCCAGTGGAGAACAGAAAAACACACACCAGAGCAGTCTTAAGATAGTACTTGAGATCAGAAACTGTTTTAAAGTTTCTGGTGATATTAAACTCTAGATCCATTCTTCGACATTTTAGCAATCGGGCTAAATATCATGACATCTGTCTTGTGAATACAAATATCCTTGAGATGCAGAAACACCCTTAGATTCTGGAGAGATGTCCTCTCTAATATTTTATTTCTGGAAAAGCTCCCTATATTCAAACACTGATTGCAATAGGCTTATATACTAGAAGGTTGATTAGAGACTATAGATCAGTAGTCTTTTGTTCTCCATTTTCAGTGAAGATTTGAAGATTCACATTGTACATGTGTATAAAACATGTTTACAGTACATTTGAGATTACATTGATTGTACGAATATCTAATGTCTGGCACACGTGATGATGAAAAAAATATCAGATGAAAAAAACCCCCATTTGGATTGATCGTCTGATAGTCTATTCATTAGTATGTAACGCCCTCCAGGTTAGCCAGATTGCTGTTTGTTGTTTTAATTTTTTTTGGCAGAGGCTGAGTAGCAGCCTGGGATGAGTCAGCCTGGGAGTGAGATAGATAGGTTACCGCAGGCCAGGCTAGGGAAGTTCTGAAGGTCAGATCTTCTGGAGCCTTCCCACCTCTCTAGAAACCTGAGAGCTTTCTTGAGGAGAGATGGAGGAGAGGAGGAAGCTCGGATCTGCATACTTGAAGGGCCTTGGCCAATCCCCTGCCAGGAAGGTGGGCATGGTGACCAAGGCAACCCTTAAGTATTGCAGAGCCTGGATGGAAGAGAGCAGGGCATTGCCATGCCCTTAAGTTTGCCCAGTATATCCAACATGCTGAAAGTGAGAGAGAGAGGAGCAAGATTGAGGGTGTTGTTCAAGCTGTGCCGAAGTGTTGGTGGCTGGAGGTACTGGAAATGACCCTGGTGGACACGATGGTCTGCTTAGAGCACTGCTGAGGTTTTACCCTCGGGCTGATCGAGGAGATGGAGAGACTGTGTCTGATTTGCCCTGAATGCAGGAGGCCAACCGCCTTGGTCGGAGCAGGAGTCAAGTGCGGGCACTGTGGAGAGCAGTTCAACAAGCTGATGCCCGGCGAACTGGTGCCTCTTACCTACAGTGTGTACCTGCAGACAGGCCTGTGTATAGAGAAGCTGGAGAGTCAGAGAGCCGGAAAGTATGCAGAGTTTGGAGTACAGAGTGGAGTTGTGTCCCGGAACTCCCCTGCCCCAATGGCAGATCCTTGCAGCGGAGGATGGAAGCCTGCTTCTGCTTACAGCTCACCCAAAGATGCTGCAGGGTCAGTGCCCACCAGTGCTATCCAGCAGGAACCAGCAAGTGTCCAAGCGAAACCAGCTGTACAAGAATCTTGTCACCCCTGCTCAGAAGGAGCTGAATCCAGATGATTCTTCTTTGTCTGGTGAGCCAGTGGGGAGTGACACATGTGGTGAACCAGTTTTGGGGTCTAAAAGTACTGTAGTCAGGATTCCTGACCCCAACACGCACATTACTGAGCAAAAGGACCTTATCCTACTGCTTACTAAATGGGGCCATGTACTGTTAAGGTTAACACAGGATTCCAGCCTGAAGATGGCAGCTATTTTCTTTGTTAAGGGGGGACTCTGCTGTCTTTATTTGCTACAAGCTCACTTTCCTAGAAGTACTGCTGAAGCATGGCTGATGCAGGATTCCAAGCCAGCAGACTCCTGATGTTCCTGTTCAGCCTTTTCAGACCAGGCTGGACTCCTATCCTTTTACTTTCCCTGGAGTGCTGATCTTTGAGGGGGAAGCTGGGAGACTGCCTACCATTGTCACTTTAGGAAGGGGCTCCTCCTCAAGTTCTTACTGAAGGACATTCTTTTGAAAAAAAAACCCAGGACATTTGCTGAAGGTGCCTATCTAGACAGTTAGGACTGTGATGTTTGCTCTTTGTTTCTTCCCCTGTTCTACAGGTACCTCAGGACAGCTGTCTTCTCCTGCTCAAGAACAAGAAGATTCTGCATTTTTTGTTACTATGAAGGGCTTAATTTGAGGAGGAGTTGCCTCATCTCTAATTGAATGTCTCAATGTACATTTGTTATATTGTGTCCCTGATTTTGCCTACTGTTAGCTACAGGGGGACTGTAGTTAGGCTGTAAATATGTTTCTGCTGTAAATATACAAAGTGTGCATATTCTATTTTTCTAATTTATTTGTACATATCCCCCTCCATGTTTGTTCCCTTTTTCCCTACCTTTTTCTGTATAGGGTGCCCTGCTCCTTGGCTCAGGAGCCTTTTTTTTCTGTTCCCAGCCAGTAATGATATGGCGGTTTTGTAGCAGGGGTAGATATAATGCCCTTCAGGTTAGCCAGATAGCAGCCTGGGATGAGTCAGCCTGGGAGTGAGGTAGAGAGGTTACTGCAGGATAGGCTAGGGAGATTCTGATAGTCAGAGCTTCTGGAGCCCTCCCACCTCTCCAGAAACCTGAGAGCTTCCTGGAGGAGGGATGGACGAGGGGAGGAAGCTTGGATATGCATACTTTAGGGACCTTGACCAATCCCCTGGCAGGAGGCTTGGAATGGCGACCAAAGCAACCCTTAAGTATCACAGAGCATGGATGGAAGGGAGCAAAGTTGGCTGGAAGGGAGCAGAGCTGGGTGGAAGATGGATTGCTGAGAAGTGCTGCTGTGTGGCCTGGGAAGGAGCCCCGGAGGAGGGGGGGCGTTCTGCGTTCTGCTTCCAGGCTGGAGGCTGGAAACTGAGGAGAAGCTGAAAGAGGGAGCTCCACTGCCCTTCCATCCACCACAGAAGGACAGCCTGCAAAACCTGGAGAGGAACCAGCCCAGCTAAAAAACCTGAAAGCAGTTCTATCCACAGCTGCAGGACAAAGACATTGTGAATACCTCTACACCCTCAGGGCCTAGAAGGGAGATCTGCTGAATGCAAGTTCTGGCAAGTCTTCAGGGGACAGTTCATAGCTTACTCATTGTCCTGGGATCAGATGCCACAGCCAGGTGGGCTGATATTCTGTGCACCAAGGAGACCAAGAGCTCCTACACATTGTCACATTCCTAGAAATGCACTCAGGGGACACCAAGCTCATAGAAGGTGATTACTCTGCTAAGGACTGTAACAGCTGGAACGCAGTCAAGTGTTTTTTTACTAAATGTGCCTTTAGGGGGACCCAAAACTCAGCAACTCCTGAGGGGTAGTGCTACAAGTATACAGTTTTCTAGAGCCGATCATGGCAGTTCATATGAAAATATCCAAAGGGATAAGCATGACATTTTTTCTCATAAGATAACAGAACAAATGATTTTAGTGCAATTAGTATAGTATTTGTACAAAAAACATTGAGTGACCAAGACCACGCATGCCCAGAAACAAAAGAATACATTACAATACAATGCATTACATCACTTCCAAAGTTGTATTCTGTCTTACGAGAATTTTCATAACTTTAATAACCTATTTGTTTTTGATATAAGACTAGCATGCAAAAAAAAGGCAAAAGCAAGCAAGTGGAGTTACTTTCAGTGGCTAGCTGCATGACTCCTAAAGTTGGCCGTACACTACTTGAATTTTGACTGATTCCTGTTGATTTGCCCAAAATTTGAGCTGTGAGTGGCCTTGTTGGCACCACCCAGCTTGACAAAAGTTGATTTTTGATCAGTTTTTGTCAAAGGAACTGAGTGGAAAATTGTCAGCCGAACACTGACTGCGTCCAGTCAGATTCAGGTGTTCAGCAGCTGCAGGTCACACCAGCTTCTGAATATAATAGTCGGCAGGGGAGATTCCTTCATCAAAGCTGTTTAGCATGGCTGGGGGAATTGACTGATATCTCTTTTTCACCCATGGATCTGAATGACAGAAGGCTAAAAGTGTATAGCCAGGTTAAGTTTTATCACCTGACATTTAGTAGTTATTAGATCAGTCTAAGTAGTTTCATGGAACAAGTCATGGAACATACCGTAAGTGCAAATGTTTGCATTATTGGTACATGAATGAAAAATGTGCATGGCGTAGTGTAAAATATTCCTTACTGTGTGGGTGATGCTGTAACCAGACGTGAACAATAACACCAGCTCAGATCACCATGCCTTAGTGAATTCTGTTTTCAGGATGTCCTGTGAGCAAGTTCAAATGCCATAAAAGGACAAAATACATTTCTGGTTTATAAACTGAACAGTGAAGGCTCTGTTCTACTCTTGTAGGAAGGGAAAAAAAAGAATATATATACACGTGTAAGAAAAAAAAACACAGTTGGAAATGCACTTTTCATTTTTGACCAATTTTTAAGAAAAATAAAATGCATTCCAGGAAAGAGCTGCAGCTAAGAAAACGAAGACCAGAAAATGCTTAAAGATGTTTTAACGACTTAAACACAGGCCAGATTGTGTCTAAAAATTTCCACATTTTAAAAAGAAAATTTTACATTAAATAGACTTTCCTCTGAGCTCCTGGATATAAACAGTTTATTCTTACCTTTGCCTAAACTTTCATTTTTACCATTTACTTCAAATGTAGTCTGAGTTTATTTATGCATTTTTGAAACTTCACCTACATTTGCCATTTTGTCACATACTTTGGGTTTAATAAGTCAACTTTTTTATATTTTTCTTAAATCCACCTCAATACGAAAATGTTTCACTCCTTCATTACCTGGGCATTTTTCAGTCAGTGATGTGACACTTTGACTAAAAATTACCCATACAACACATACAATTTATATAATTTTTCATACAGATGCAGCTTTCTTTTTGTAATTAATATCTACTTTTTTTTTCTATGCTATATAAAAAAACAAACGGAAAGAAAAACATTCCCCTTACTTTTTCTTTCAAAATATAGCAAACAAAAATGGCAGGACAGTGTGAAAAACCCCCAAATTACCAGTTTTTGGAAAGTAGACACTTTTGGAATGCAGATATGTTTTTATGTCACAATTTTTTGGAAAACAATGACACATGCTGGTAATGAGAGGGTTAAAACATGTTGTTTGGTAATGGAGCACTAGATACATTATATGTACAGGTCATACATAGAAGAATCAGGAAGTGAAGGTGTTAAGGTAGAGGTAACATACAGCTGTACTGATGTGCAGGATAAGGGAGCTAATAGGTTAATATACTGTACAGGTCAGATCAGGGACAGGATTGGGCTGAAACATATTGTAGTGGGTGAATGACATTAGAAGGGTGGATTTTTTTGGCACTGTTATTGTATTGAACTGGTGCTGACTGGTAGCTTGGAGTTCAAGAGTGTCTCCTGATCACCTGTCACTAAAAGAGACACCTGCTAACAGCAGCTTTTGTTTACACTGTGTGATTCTGTGGTTGGTCACAGGGATCACATGGTACAGAACCATTCTCATTGGCTCTGTTCCTTTTGTCTATGAATTGCTGTGTCTAATCACAACATGATCACAGGACTGTGTACACAAAGGAGTGAAGTTCCCTAGATGATGTACTGATACATCCACCTGGCACAATCGGGGAGCAACATTGGCCATATGTGTACAGTGACCAGTCCTAAAGTGATTAAAGAAGACATCCAGAACACAATATAAGTTAGTGCTCATAGTGGACAACCAGAATCCATGATTTTTTAATAAATACCCCCTTATTATGTTTACATGGTTCTAACAGACATACGGTTAAAGACATACGGTATATTCGAAATGTATTTTTAAAAATATATTTCATATATTTTGTAATAAAAACTCATTTCAACATGCAGTGTGTATATATATATATATATATATATATATATATTTATTTATTTATTTATTGAAATATATTTTGAAATATATTGAATATGGCCAAAATTGTAGCATTTCAAATATATGTAAATATATTTGGGAAGAATATTTTTAAATTATATTTCAAATATATTTTTCTTCCATGTGGGTAAGAAAAACATCTATTAATGGGGCAGCACAGTGGCTAAATGGTTAGCACTTCTGCCTGGCAGTACTAGGGTTGTTGGTTCATATCTCAACCACGGCACCACCTACCTGGAGTTTGCATGCTCTCTCTGTGCCTGCGTGGGTTTCCTCTGGGTACTCCAGTTTCCTCTCACACTCCAAAGACTGGTAGGTTAATTGGATCCTGTCATAATTGGCCCTAGTATGTGTATAAGTATGAAAGTGAGTTAGGAACCTTAGATTGTACAACCCTTGAGGGTTAGGGACTGATGTGCATGTACAATATATATGTAAAGTGCTGCATAAATTGACAGCGCTATATAAGTACTGTAATAATAATAATAATAATTAATTTATTCTAAACCATTAGGGTGCAATACAGACATAAAAAGAGGGGTTTGGCTGACATTTTCAATGCCTGCTATGCACCTCCTAAGTGCCCCATAGGTAAGGTTGTACTAGATTGAATGGACTCTTTGTTATTGGGCATCACATTAGGCCAATAGTCAACTTTACCCATCATGCTGTGCTTCCCAGGTAACACAGCCCAAATGCTGGCTGAAAAACACAGGAGCTAGATGCTTTTTTATATCAAGAGCCCATGTTAATGTAGCCTTAAAGTGATTACATGATACATATACAATAATTTATTTTTTGACTAGCCATTCCTTGTTGTGCCAGAGATCAAAAATAAAGTCCTGATGTTCACAAAGCTGAAAAGAGCTGATTCAATTGAGTTTAAGGTGATCACTGGAAATGGCTCACCAGCTGACGTTAGAAATTTTCTTTGGGCAGCACCATGTTTAAAAGATTTTAGAACAGGAGTCCCCACCATCCCTTTGTATGTTAATATATTTGCTTTTATGTATAAAGTTGATCTATGAGAATTGTAAATATTTATTTATTCAGTATATCTATCTTTTATAGCTACTGCAATGACTATTGGCATTTTACAGCTTACCATCAAATTATACCAATTTTAAGGGAACAATCTTGGTCTAAAAGAAGTCTAACAGAATGTGTTAAGGCAGTTTCATTTTAATGGTTCAACAGCTCCTTTAAATCATGTAAAATTAAATGAATTTTATTTAAAGATCTTACTGTAAGAGCCATTTTTATCCCATAATTTGTTACTGTAGAGCAAGACAGCAAAAAAGTAATTGTATTACATCTTCAGAATGACTAGAACATGTGATGATAGGAACCCTACTGATTTTCTGGACAGAGTGACTGTATATTTCCCAAAATTATGGAAAATCTCTGCATATAATAGCAAACATCTTCAATGCTTGCATGCCCCTAAAATGGCGTGTGAAATAATCCCTGCACAATACTGAATCTGCAGGCAATGCCTCAATCAGTGTTAATTCTTAAGGGAACACTATTCTGACTCAAGTTGTTATAGTGACCTATCTTTTCCTGAGACCTTTTCCCTGGCCTGAATGGAGCTAAAATAAGCATGGCAGATGATCTTTGTCAGCTAAACAAAGAGTACATTATACAAGATGATGGACAGATTTACAAACAATGGATTCAGTGAACCTATCATAGTCTTCTTCAGATCTGTAGGAAGGAGTTATTTCCTTTCCACTATGAAACTTGCACTGCATGTGGAAAGAGAAGCTTTCTCTAGTTTTTAAGGGATTGCAGGGGCAAATCATTGAGAGGTTTGAGCAGACGACAATCCAGGACGTAGAAGAAGGGCTGTGTTCAGGTTCTTCCCTGAGAGGCCTAACCTGGAGCTAAGGACTGTGGACCTGTAATGAGAACTAAGAAGAAGCTAGGAAAATAATACAACAAATTCTCAGCACTTGCCTTGGACTGCTCGCCATTGCTATGGACAGTTTTGGTGTAACTGCTTACCATATCCTTTGTACAGTACCTATCCAATTACTGTGGACCTTTTTCAACTATTTAAAGTGGTAGTAAAGCCGTCCATTGAGAGTGCTGAGCCATGATTGTGGCTCCTGTGCACATGCGCGGGAGTAGAATCATCAGGGCTTGGCCATACAAACAGCTGGAGCCTGTGAACGCCGTAAGGAATACCGGGTTAAGATGGAAGTCCTGTCAGCGCTGACAGCGTGCTGGGGGAGGGCTTTGTTTTGCAGGTAAATATTTCATAATGTGCTAGTATGTGATGCATACTAGCACATTACCTTATTGTCTTGCAGGATACAAGATTATTTTTTTTGGTAGCATTTACTACAGATTTAAGGTAAAGAAGTTAATTACAGAAATCAGCCTCCATGTAGTGCAATGTGATCAATGAGTAATGTGTGGGACTTATGGTGTAGCCAATACCTAGGGTATCTGTGTCTTTATGTGATGAATTCAAGCCTGATTGACCTAGGAGCTGGTTGTTGTTAAGGTAAAGGGTCACCCTTCTGGCAGTGAGAGAAGAACCCCTCAACGGAACATGCGTCAGGTGACTAGAGCCCCCCTATGTTATGGGCCCCAGGTGTTCGCTTGGATCTATGAAACCTTAACCTGTAAACATGTGGAATGTGGAATGCAGGGCCCTGTGTGGCAGTGTGCTACAAGGATACAGACATGGATCAGGAGGATAGAGTGGAAAAGACTTCAAACCCACCATTCATGCAGTGTGTGCAGGCATGGTGGTCTGCATGTGCTTTGGGGCAAATATAATCTTGGCTTAGTCAACAGGATTGGCTGTTGCATGTGTAACACCCTGCTCTAATACTGGTTGCAGGATGGTAAATGGCCACAAGATGGCTTTGTAGGATTTGTAGGCTGATTGCAGGACTTCACTGTTTGACAGCAAGCAAGCAAGCTGCACTTCCCAGAAGAGCTACCTAATGGGCGGAGGCAGGTAAGTACAAGGGCCCAGTAAACCAAGGACAGGAGTGAACAGAGGAGAACTGGAGAGCAGGTGTCAGGAGAAAGCTGTGTGGAATGCTGGAGGTCCAGGTCGCAGAGAAAGTGAAGGAGAAAGGAGGAATTGCTGACTGCTGACACCGCTGACAAGCCTGATGAACTGCCCTGTGAGCAGGCGGACCAGGGTGCTGTTGTCCAGAGTGATCTCTGGAGAAGGAACCACAAGTACACGGGGTCCCCTGTCTAGAGAGATACTATCTGCTACCTGACAGAGTTCCATTTTCAAGCCATTTAAACTGCAAATGACATTAATAAATTAAGCTACTTTCTAGTCAGTTTGACTGACATGGTTTCTTAAGTTACATGTGTTAAGGCCCAGTTCGTCTGGCCTACTGGTTATTACACTTTCAGCATATCCATTCGCAAGAGCCTATTGCAATGTCTGCCTTCCACGGGTCAAGCTGTATTATTGCTTCCATCATGGTCGGTCCCATTCGCCAAGGAGCTCCTTCATTGCCACAGTTTGCCACTGTGGTCCAAAGAGGAACTAATCCCTACAGAAGTGTGTTTTGCCCATTCTTTAATCTCTGCCTAATTCTACATCCCACCTTGTAAGTGTTAAAGGGGTACCATTCAAATTAAATATCACTTAAAGGGGCAGTTCCTTTTTATTTGTGTTTAACCCCTATTAAGGAACTTCTACCTTTGCCTCAAGGAAGATTTGAATCCTTATTTGCACCAACTAGGGCCCCATTGAGCACGCAGAAAATCATACACTGCTGTTGAAAGGGATATTGACATATTTACTTGAAGAGCTCTTCTTTCCTCAGAATTAAACCCAGGGCTACCGTTTACATTCTGAATTGCAGGACATTTAGAACTGATTGAGATTGTGCTGTGTTATGACTCTTACCTGAAGTTACTAAGAGTGATAGATGTTATTTTGTGCACATGATTCACTACTGCTTCACTCTGCTTACATTTGACCTTAATATAACCATAATATCAGTTGTTTCTAAACTGTGTGCGAGTCTATTTTATGGTTGAAGCCAGAGGTTTAAAGTGGTGTCAGCAGGGGTTGGGCTTCCAGAGTGGGGTCAAAAAATACAGGAAACCCAAATATTACGCATTGGCCCCTGAGGGGGTAGTGCTACACAAGGAAGGAGGAAGGTTTCAGGATGCTGTTAAAGATGGTCGGCTATTCCTAATGAAGTGAGGTGGAAAAATTCCTCTATTGACAGGAAGGAAGCAAACACACGGACTAGCCACCTAGGGAGGAGCATATGGTGCTGTAAGCATGAAGCTACACAGAGATAGTCTGTCTCTGCTGGATACAAGTCTGTGTTTCTGACGTGTAGCAAGCTTGTCTCTTTGCTGGGATGCGAGTCATGATCTGCTTTTATACCTTTTGCAGGATTTGCTCAACATCCTCTGGAGAGATCAGCACTTGAGCACGGTACCTATCCTACAGGACTTTTCTTTTTTGAGTTGCTCCCTGAATGAGAGGCTGTCAGTGACCTGCCAGCCAGACATTGTATAAATGTATGTAGTGCCACTGTGCTGACACTGACTTATCTTTTCTTCTCCAAAGGAGATAGACACCATCTCTGTTCAGGCCTCATTCAGAGTCAGCATCTTCTTGGACTAGGATGCTGGTCCAGAGATGGCACAATTTTGTAACTTTTTATGACTGCACAGTAGTCATTGTGTCTTTGACTGCATGCGCACGTGTTGTCTCACCCAGGTCAACTGTCAGTCATTGCTTCTCTCCATGCGGGTTGCCATAATAATACAATCATTTCAGAGAGTAACCACTGAGGGATGGGAGACAAAGGAAAAGCTTTGCCCCTGACTGCGACAGACTGAAGATAACATTCTCCAAAGATACCCCTTGTCAGTTTCAGGCACAGACACTTCTCTGAGAGTCAGAAACTCTTCTTTTATTAAAAACAGAATTATCTGCAAAACCAGTTTTAGTTTTGTTTAAAAAAAAAATAAAAAAAAGAAAAAAGGACTTCCTGTTTCACTCGTTATTAATCTTGTTTTATAATTATTTAGCTTCATTGTTTATATGCATATTGTTTTGCATTCTCCTCTAGCTTGCTTCATGGAAAGGTAGTGTATTTCAACTTTTTTTTTTCTTTTTACTTCCTATTGACTTTAAATATATAAACACTAAATAAATATTTGAGATCTGTACCACCAAAATGTGCCTCGTTTGTCCCCACAAAAATAATATATACTTATATTCTGGTATTATAAGTAAAATCAATGTTATTGTTGCGTTATTAAGCCTGTAAAGGAAAAAAACAAGTTAAATGCTTATTTGTAATATCCAGAGTATTAGAACAGCAGTAACATCTCATTTCCTAATGGATTTTAGTGGAGAATCTTTTACTGAAGAATCAGGGCTTACCTACCAAAATGTGCGATAATTCAAATACATACAACTGGCACTCCTGCATTTAGCTTTTCTATATGAAGGAGAAGTCATCCGGAAAATATAAACAACTTTTATGCCTCCCAAATCACTTTTTTCATGTGTTTAGATGCATTTAATGTACTAACAAAGCCTTCATACTTCAGAGCAGTGGTTAATATAATCCACACCAAAATTCCATGATTTTTGGTATAATGTATGCAGCGCTACCCCCAGAGGAGTCGCTTGTATGTCTTTCACGAGCTTCCCTTTGCTTTGCCCCGCAACCAGGCACACACAGACTCTTTAGCTCACTGTCTTCAATGACCTGTCTAGGGGATGTTTTGTTTTATTGTAGAACTGGGGATAGGGATGGGGAATTGTAGTAGGATACTCCAAATATAGCTATTCACACTGAGGACATCTAGCTGATCTCTTAGTTGAGCAATTTTGAAGTCTTAGATGAAACAGCAGACTTCCCTTTACTTTTTACAAGTAGTTTAGAAGTGAGCAAAGTCCCTTTTTTCAGTAGTAGTAGTTACAGGGCTGAGCTCCTCAGGTATAAACCCGTTAAGACAGACTGCGACAGCCCAAAGGTAACATAGCTGAGCAAAGTCCTTTTGCAGTAGCAACACTTGGTCAAGCTCTTTAGAACACTAGCCAGTGTTTTCTTTTTCTTTTTTTCTTTTTGACTATCAAGCACCAGGGGAGATGGCAAGCACACAGAGTCCCCAAATTCCTCAATGTCAGTACTCACAAGGCCCAAGGACAGAATGGTTGCTTCCTTCCAATCGTCCAAGCAAAACCCTTCAGAGATACCAGAAAGAGTTTTGGCAGACAGCTCCCGTCAGTTAGCTTACTGAAGTGTGAGATGGGGAAACAGCTCTCATTGTTTGAATACTGCTTGTGTGGAGTAAATTAAATGTTGTGACTGACATTCTGCAGTTTAACCACAAGATGTCACTGTTTTTCTAACACAGCCTCAGACTGCATAGATATTTCTATATTCATCAAGAGGTGGCGTTTTCACACAGAGTTGAGGGAGAACAGGAAGAAGAGAGAGCAGCCATGTTCTGGAGAATGGTGAATGAGGGGTGCCGTGTGAGCTGAGAATCTGATGACATCCAGGTGTGAGAGCATCCCTACGTAACCAGAGCTGCAGCTAAGTGAAGCTGATGAGATTGCTGCCAGGAAGCTGATGAGATTGCTGCCAGGAATACTGATGAGATTGCTGCCAGGAATGCTGATGAGAGCAAAAGAACTAAGCAACATATACGGAGAGACCGCATGCTTGTTGGAGAGACATTTGTTCTGTTCAGAGTCACCAGCAGATGCAAAGCAGACCCGGGTCAGTAAGATTGTGCACGCACCTCATTTCAGTGTTGGCACCTTGAGACTGAGTCCAGGCCTATAGTTAGTTAGTTAGGGTCTCTGTTTGTGTCAGGCCACAAGTGTTGTTACTGATTATTGGAAGGACTCCACAACTTAAAGTGACATTTCACATTGGAGAGCTGATAAAATCCTACAAACTCAAGCCAGACCGGCATTTTGCTCAGAAGGAATACTCAGGCACGTGCTACAGGACCAGTTATGGGAGAGGGAATACTGTAGATTTGTATAAGATTGTAAGCTGTTGTGCTGCACCGCAGGCTAGCCCATACCATACACCCATATACTGATTCCTGCTCTTTTAGGGTAATAATGGGTAAGGTGTGGCAGCTTAGTTGTGCCTGCCAGTAGGTAAATTACTACTCTTTCTATCTTCATTATCAGAAGGCGCCGTGCTGTGCAGCACAAGGGTCTCAGCCTTTGGGCTGGGTGTATGTACATTTATTGTATGTTCCCAGCATGTGGTTGTGTTTATTTGCCACATGTAAGTAAAATTCTGTTGCGGCAAAAGCTGGTGTTGGGGTTGCTTTCCTCGTTCGTGACTTCACTGTATCCTGGGGAGCCCACCCCGGTACATGGCCTACAGAAGAACCAGGGTCACTCTCTCTAACTTCAGCCCCTCAGGCTGACTCACCTGAGGCCACATGGCAGCAAGTGCCAGGTAAGGCAGCCTGCCACCAGCCTGGCTGGTGCAATCCACTCCCGGGAAAGACACTGAACCCTTGTGCTCTCAGAATATAAATACCACTCCCAGCATTCAATGGGGCAACCCTCCCCTGCAAATGGCCAGGGCTGTGTGCATATTCATACTGTGTATTTGCCTAGCCCCTACCCGTGTTCTGAAAGGCTCTCATAGCTTCCTGAAGGTGGGCAGAACTCAGACAATGTTATGCTTAACCTAACTACACACGTCCTTGCACCTGACTAGGAGGGTGCTACATGAATGATGACACCGTTTGGGAATTAGGACATACCACACTTTGGCGCATGGTCAATGTGTAATTGTGCCTGTCCTGGTGTGCTATACATTTTGCAAGCATTGCTTTGCAACAATGAAATGTAAATGAGTAATTGGTTTAGTTTCTATGGTATATAGTTCTCTTTCACATAAAACACTGAAATTGAGTGACACAAATAATTGGTATGAATACATCTGCGGAATCTCAAATAAGCTGCCTTTGCTATTTTTCCGATAAAAAATATTATAAAAAGGAACTATTGCTCAGCTATACAATGCTATGTGGCTAGTAGCACATGCTGCTTTTGGTGCTTGACTTGCAGTTCTTAGGCCTAAATGTACACACCCAGTGACCTCTAAACACACAGACTGCAACCAGTCCAGATTATTGAGATCATATTTTAATGGGTTTTCTCACTTTACTCTTTCCAAAAGTGTAGGAGGAAGAGTCGGGAGACTTGCAAACACCAGACATTACACTCCAGACTATATTTTCCAAAGGATTTTCCTCTGCAGCTGATCTTTGGAAAAATAAAGGAAAGTTTAAACGCCTCGTTTTTTTTTTTTTCATTCATGGCATTTCTAAGTGAGAAAAGAGAAATTGGGCAGAAGGAGGGGGACTGAGGAGTCTTTAATCAGAGGCTTTGATAAATAGAAAACGTTCTAGTCATAATAGAGCGTAGTTTACATCTCTGGGGCAGACAAGGGGGGAGTGTGGAGGCACCGAATTGCACAGATTGCCTCAAAGTACAAACAATGAGGTTAAGAAACATAACTATAACACATTAGTAAATTGACAATGAAATTGCAGTTACTTCACTAGCTCTTTATTAAATAAACACAGGCTGAATTGGACCAGTCTGCCCAAGTTATTTGCAGAGGGCTCAGATTACTAACTCAACACTGCTGAATATCACAAGTTCTGAGGCTCCCTCAAGCCTCTGAATCTAAACACATTCCAAAGGATGCAGCCTACACCCCCAGCTCTACTCTGCCCCGTCTCCTTTTGTCTTTTCCACTATGTACCCTTTCTAAATGTGTGCATCTGCGTCACTACCTAGAACCTAGTGACATATGTAACTGCATTCATAGGATTTGCGGCTTTTCATAGTTGCCAACATTTCAAAAATGTTTTTGGGTACATTTTTTGTTTTTTTTCTTGTGTCCAAAAAGTCACTGTAGGCGGAGCATCGTGTTAATTAGGGGTGGGGCATTCATTTACTATGGGTGTCGTTCCATAAGTAGGAGCAACGAAAATGCGGTGCACAAAGCGCACCACGACAAAAAGTGTGTGTGTTGGGTGTGTCTATACTGTTCCCTCGTGCCCCCCCTGTGCTATACTGTCCCCTCCTGGGCCTACTGTGCTATAATGTTCCCTGCTAACCCCCCCCTGGTGCTATACTGTTCCCTCCTGGCCCACCTGTGCTATACTGTCCCCTCTTGTGCTATACTGTTCCCTGCTGCCCCCGTGATATACAGTTCCCTCCTGGCCCCCCTGTGCTGTACTCTCTTCTCCTGGTCCCCTGTGCTATACTGGCTCCCCCTGTGCCATGCTGTTCCCTCCTGGCTACCCCGTGCTATACTGTTCCCTCCTGGCCCCCCTGTGCTATACTGTCTCCTCCTGGCCCTCTTGTGCTATACTGTTCCCTCTTGTCCCCCCCCCCGTGCTATACAGTTCCCTCCTGCCCCCCCGTGCTATACTCTCCCCTCCTAGTCACCTGTGCTATACTGACAACCCCTGTGCTCTACTGTGCCCTCCTGCCCCCCTCTGCTCTACTGTCCCCTCCTGGCCCCTGTGCTTTACTGTCCCCTCCTGGCCCCATGTGCTATACTGTCCCCTCCTGCCCCCCCGTGCTATGCTGCCCTTTCCTGGCCCCCCTGTGCTCTACTGTCCCCTCCTGCCCCCCTGTGCTATACTGTCCTTTCCTGCCCCCCTGTGCTATACTGTCCCCTCCTGCCCCCCTGTGCTATGCTGCCCTCTCCTGCCCCCCTGTGCTATGCTACCCTTTCCTGGCCCCCCTGTGCTCTACTGTCCCCTCCTGCCCCCCTGTGCTATACTGTCCTCTCCTGCCCCCTGTGCTATGCTACCCTTTCCTGGCCCCCCTGTGCTCTACTGTCCCCTCCTGCCCCCCTGTGCTATGCTGCCTGTTCCTGGCCCTCCTGTGCTGTACTGTCCCCTCCTGCCCCCAGTTCTCTATTGTCCCCTCCTGCCCCCCTGTGCTATACTGTTCCTTCCTGGCTCCCCTGTGCTGTACTGTCCCCTTCTGTCCCCAAGTGCTATACTGTCCCCTCCTGGCCCCCTGTGATATACTGTTCCTTCCTGGCAGCCCTGTGCTATACTGTCCCCTCCTACCCCCCCACCCCGTGCTATGCTGTCAAGAAATCGAGGGATCATGAAAGACAGAGATAACATCACCCACCTGCTCAGTGCACTCAGTCAGTCTTCCAGCCCTCAGCTCAGATCCGTGTAACACCTGGACAGTCAGATTTTCTGGACTGTCCCGGGCATTTCATGACTGTTGGCAACTATGGTATGTCTGTAGTTATTATCACTAGCTGCACAAGTGGACTTCTTTTTCTTCAGACTTTTCCTACCTTTTAGATTGTAAACTCTAATGAGCAGGACCTTCTGATTCCTCTTGTATTCAGGTGTATTGTAACTGTACTGTTTGCCCTCACATTGTAAAGTGCTGCACAAACTGTTGGCGCTATATAAATCCTGTATAATAGTAAAAATACCTACCAGGAATTGCACAGAGCCAAGAAGCACCCAATATTTCATCAATGAAACCTGATGCCATAAAATGTAAGTTTTTCTTGTACAGGTCTATTTTTTATCAACCTCTTCATGACCGCCATGTACTGCTGACGGGTGGCCACTGTGGGCAAAGTGATATATGGATAGATATTTTAGTAAAAGCAGCACGCTTTACACATAGTTAGGCACACATTTAACCCCTTGATCACCCTAGATGTAGTATCATTGATCATGTTCATCATATTAATGTCACTGGTGATGTCAGTGGCAGTTAGTGTCAGATTACCCGTCACACTCCCGCAGCCCCATTATAAATTCACTGATTCCCACTATTATTAGTATAAAAAAAAATTTCAGTATTTATCCCATAGTTTGTAGGCACATTAATCTTCATGCATACCAATCAATATACACTTTTTTTCATCAAAGTATTAGAATACATTTTGGCCAACATTTATGAAGACATTTGATTTTTTTAAATTGCATGATTCATGACTCAACAGATCCCTGAGGAAGTCACACGATTCGTGATGCAATGCATCGGGCGTAAATGTGGCGATGTAATTTCTGGTTTCGGACGGCTCCTACCATCTTGGTAAGGGTCTGTGGACCCGGTTTTAAAATGTGAGTAGGTTTTTATCTGTTTTATATTAAATATACAAGAACTTATTACACTGTGGGAAGCCCCTTGTGATTTGTTCTTTTGAGCATGGACCAAAGGAGAGGAGTCGCTTGATGCACAACAGATGAGGTGACATCCAAGACAGCTGTATGAGAATTTACTGACCAAGAGTGTTTATGACCTATTTAACCTATAGGTCAGATTTGGAGGTGAGCACACATGTTAGTTGGTGAAGGAGCACAAGTGGTGTTCACTGGTGGATTCATTGAGTATATATTTTATTGGGACTTTACACTGTTACATTTTTCATTTATTTTGACTTATGCAGGGTTCTCAGCCGGGTGTTTACTATTATTTATTTTTTCATATTGAAGACTTCACATTGGACTTAAGAAATGATTTAGCTATCTTTACCCATAAGGGAGGTGCTTGGCTAGGTGTTTGTTGAAAAATATTTTTTGCTTATAATTATCTGTTATATAATTTGTATCTATATTTATATTACTCTTTCATATTGAATGCTTTAGTTTTTTGCACAGATGATGAAAGTAGCACTTTTTAATCACTTTATTTTCAATCAAAGAAGAGGTGCTCAATTGGGCATTTATTTTTGCATTTATTGATCATGTGCACAGTCCATGTTTGTACAGATTTTATCATCTTTTTTGTGTATTTTTTTTGCATGCAGTGTGCGCATGTAATACCATTATGACCCTGTTTTGCATCATTGAATCTAACTTTGCACCTGTTTAGTAAACTGCGAGTTGCATTTAGTCTCTGTCTGATCATTTGGCCAATTACATATTCTGTTACACCGTCATTATCTCACAGAAGAGAGTTGTAAAATAAAGTATTATTTCTAGGACCATGTCACATAAGGGATTTTGTGACCCAAGACCCTTTGGCAGTGGCATACCCGTAGAAATTGAACTCCCATTTTTTCTAGTGGAAGTCTCTTTGCCAGTGAAACCCTGCCAGTGCTTAGGTGTTTATTTATCAATAGGTACCAATTACTGGTCAGCATGCAGTACTGTATATTATGATAGGCCATCAGGAAGAGTGATCTCCTCTCAGCTAGTCATAACATAGTCCCGACTTTAAAAAAAAGAGGAAGAGCATCAGCATGGATATGTGTGATTAGGTATGCAGCCACTGAACGCGAATGGTAGTTCTTGCTCCTAATGACACCGATTTGAGTTTATTTGCTCTCACTGACATTCTGTTTTGCTCTTACTGATACCATTGACATTGTGTTTATTTTTCCCACGGGCACCAGCGATATAGGGCTGACTTTATTCTAGTGACACCAGTGTTCTTTTTTTTACTCCTGACATGAACCCAATATTTTTGCTCCAACTGATATTAACATCAAGGGCTTATTTAACCAACTTACACAAACAATGTGTTTTATTTTATACCACTTACACCAACAATAGAACTTATTTAATCCCACTGAAACCAAGGACAAGGCTTACTTTACTCTCAATTATGCCAATGATACAGAGTGTATTTTATGCTACTGACACCATGATGGGGGTTTATTTGGACACCTACTGACAAAAATGATGGGGCTTACCTTACTACCACTTGCTCTTCAGTGTTGCCCAAGCCCCCAATTTGTGTAAAACATAGCATAGCGTAGCATAGGAAGGCAGATGTGTTACTACAAGCCAAATGCAGTACAGCCACACCACGTTACATGAATTCTGCAGTGTTGAAATACAGTGTTCTTTTATTTTATGCAACAACTACATCAGTATGCAGTAGAGATATATTCTTCAAACAATAGATGGCAGTGTTTATAAGTTTGTAGCTGCATCTATGGTAAAACACTATGGTTTTTCTCTGAATAAAATTTCCTGTTTCCTTCTTGCAGTGATGCAGTAAAACACATGTGGACTGTTATTTAGGGCTGTATACAGAATGTCTAACATGTTATAAGCCCAGTGGTTGGGAATTACCAGTCATAGCCTGCTACAGCAAATAATTGCAAGATACAACAACAAAAAGAAGACTGCGGTGGAATAAAAGAAAATGGCCAGGAACACCACTGCAACAAAGCTTTCATTTGCAAACCTGACAAACCAGAACTACCAATCTTGGAAATATAAGAAAAAAATTCTGCTCATAAGAAAAGGCGTGGAAATGTATAAATGAAGTCAGGCCAGAACATCCTTAAGGTGAGTGGATAGAGAAAAATCAAAAAGCTCAGAGTACAATCTATCTTAGCACAGAAGATGATCAAATCATACATATATGTAAGTGTGAAACTGCTAAAGAAATGTGGGAAGGATTACAAAAGGTGCATGTAAGAGCTAATCTCAGAAATAAACTGTACTTGATTAGAAAGCTATACCAAACCAAGCTGATGAAAGACCCGATATGCAGGATTACATAAGGCATACCTTGGAAATGGTTAAATGTCGGAGAGGTATAGGAGAAGAAATAAATGTCTTCATGTTGCAGCACTTTTACTTAGTGGTTTAAAGTGGAAAGTTATGAAACACTTTTCACAGCACTTGAGGCACAGCCAGATGATGAACTGACATTGGAATATATTAAGGGCAAGCTTGTAAATGAATATAAGCGTAAAACAGAAAGCATTAATAGTGACAGTAATTCTGTGAGTCTGTTTTAAAGATGAAAAATTAGAAAAACAACAGTAACATGCAACAAAAAACACGTGAATGCATTGTGTGCCATTTAAAAGCAGATTGAAGAATCTGGAAAGCTAGAATACAAAAACAAAATAAACTACAAGCCAAAAGCATGAAGGAAAAATAAATCAGATTTTTCTTCAGTTAATGAATATATTTTTCAATACAAAAGTTGCACCTCATTTATGCAGGCATGGAGTGTTCATTCAGGAGGTATGAACCACATGACTAAGGACAGAAATTTCTTTAAATGTCTTTATTCGCCTTGACCAGATTAAAACAGAAAAACTCACCACAGCTAATTGGCAAATAATGGAATCAGAAGGAAAAGGAGATGATTTTTTTTACTTTCCTATTTCCCAAAGTGTCACCAGCAAGATACATGTGAAAATGCCCCTGTGTATGCGCCTGCTCTTGAAACTATTATTTTGTCAGTGCAGAAGCTCACATAACAAGGCAATGTAGTGATCTTCCAAGGTGACAGTTGTGCCATCACAAAAGGGGATACAGTTGTGTCCAAAATTATTCAACCCCCACTGAAATTGAGTGTTTTGGCCAGTTTGACATTGCTTTTGATCATTCAGTCATCTTGCTTACATTTACATTAAAGAGGCACTTGTAGGTCAGACAAATATAACATAACAGTTATAATGAAATAACCACAAATGTCTTTTCTGTGCTCACAGCATTATCAGTTTTATTCAACCCCCAAGTGACATTCAATCTTAGTACTTAGTACAGCATCCTTTTACAGTTATAACAGCTTTTAAACGTGAAGCATAGCTTGACACAAGTGTCTTGCAGCGATCTACGGGTATCTTCGCCCATTCTTCATGGGCAAAGGCCTCCAGTTCAGTCACATTCTTAGGCTTGCGCACTGCAACTGCTTTCTTTAAGTCCCACCAGAGGTTCTCAATCGGATTTAAGTCTGGTGACTGCGATGGCCACTCCAAAATGTTCCAGCCTTTCCTCTGCAACCATGCTCTAGTGGACTTGGAGGTATGCTTGGGATCATTGTCCTGTTGAAAGGTCCAACGTCTCCCAAGCCTCAGGTGTGTGACGGACTGCATCACGTTTCCATCCAATATCTCCTGGTACTGAAGAGAATTCATGGTACCTTGCACACGCTGAAGCTTCCCTGTACCTGCAGAAGCAAAACAGCCCCAAAGCATGATTGACCCTCCACCATGCTTCACAGTAGGCAAGGTGTTCTTTTCATCATAGGCCTTGTTCTTCCTCCTCCAAACATAGCGTTGATCCATGGGCCCAAACAGTTCTAATTTTGTTTCATCAGTCCACAGAACACTATCCCACAACTTTTGTGGTTTGTCCACATGGCTTTTGGCATACTGCAGTCGACTCTTCTTATTCTTTGGAGACAGCAAGGGGGTACGCCTGGGAGTTCTGGCACGGAGGCCTTCATTACGCAGTGTGCGTCTTATTGTCTGGGCTGAAACTTCTGTACCCACATCTGACAAATCTTTTCTCAGTTCCTCAGCAGTCACACGGGGACTTCTCTCCACTCTACGCTTCAGGTAGCGCACAGCAGTCGAAGTCAGCATCTTCTTTCTGCCACGACCAGGTAGCGTTTCAACAGTGCCCTTTGCCTTGAATTTGCGAATGATGCTTCCTAAGGTGTCTCTTGGTATGTTTAACATCTTTGCAATCTTCTTATAGCCATTGCCCTTCCTGTGAAGAGAAATCACCTCTTCTCTTGTCTTCCTGGACCATTCTCTTGCCTTCACCATGTTTGTAACCACACCAGTAAATGTCTAGAAGGAGCTGAGTATCACAGTCATTTTAAAGCTGCCTAATTGGTGCTTATTATGCTTGATTGCTGCTCGGTGACATCCACAGGTGTTTTCAATACCTGATGGAAAGCACCTGTATGAACCTCTGTTCTTCAGAGTGGTAGTCTTTAAGGGGTTGAATAATTGTGGCAATGAAGAAACCACATAAGAACCATTTACTACTGTATTACATAAACAATTGATGTCATTTTAGTTGCATTTGGGTAGTTACAACGTCCTTGTAGGATTTGATTCTGAATACAATTCCAAATGTACACTATAGTCCCTAAACCCCTTTACAGCATTGGGGGTTGAATAATTTTGGACACAACTGTATCTTACTTGCAAAGGCTGAAGTTACAGATGAACTTTATCAGCTGAAATTCATTGTTGTGTTTAATACTGCCAAAGAGGAAAAACATTCAAACTGCATTCACACATAACATAGAAGACTTGGGCACAGAAGTCCTGACATAATAAATACATTAACTGAGAATGACTATGCAAGTGGAATAAAAATTAGTCCATGTTATAAAACAATGAAATGCACCAGCTGTATAAAAAGAAAAATGACAAGAAAAGCCTTTCCAAAGCAGAGTAACAGCAGAGCTAAAAAAAAACTCCTGGACTTACAGTAAATTCATTCAGATCTTTGCGGTTCAATGGAAAAATTGACTCCAGAAAAGAAGAGGTATTTTCTCCCTATTATAGATGATTACTCCAGGTATACTGCACTATATCTGTTACACAACAAAAGTGAAGTACCAGAGAAACGTAAACAGTATTTTGCTCAAGTAAGCAACAAATGTGGCAAAATGCTGTGTATTGTGCACAATCAAACTGAATATACAGGTGATAACACAGGTGATTCTTGGAAATCATGACATAATATTTCAATCTACTGTACCATACAACTCAGAACAAAACGGGGCCAAAGAAAGAGTGTACCGTGCTCTATGTGAAAGTGGAAGCATCATGCTGTTTGATGCAGATATGACAACCACATACAGGGGGGAGGCAATTTTTGACCAATGCTATCTAGAAAATCGATTGCCAGGAAAATCAACTGAGAAAACTCAATATTAACTAAGGAAAGGAGAGGCCCTTGAATTTGAACCATCTAAAATCTAAAATCTAATCTAATAAAATCTAAAAAGAAAAGCCTATGTGCACATCCCCAAAGGAAAACATACAAAATGGGATGTTTGCGCAAAGGAAGGTGTACTTGTGGGGTTCAGTGAGTATCAAAAGGAATACAGAATTCTATACCAAGACACAAACAACATAATCATCAAACAGTGTTGCCAACCATCAGTATTTTTACTGGCAGCCAATAAAAAACAGGCACTTTTCACCTGCCAGCAAATGCCAGTGACAGGAGAAGGTTGCCAGTTAAAAATATGGCTGTGGCACATGTCACCTTGGAACTGCACATGCAGCCGAGACCACCAAATGTTTACTACAGTGTATTCAGGCAGCACTGGTGGGGGGTCTGGAGGCAGTGCCAGCTTGTCTTGTGATGTTTGGGTGAAAAAGAGCCAAGCAGAGCGGCTGGAGCCTCCTGTGCCCATCTGTGGGATGGGAGCAAGGCAAGTCAGGAGCAGTGCCATTAGTGCTGTTTGAGCTGTGAGTGAGGAACAAGGTGAACGATTCCACCAAGACATTAAAGAGATGGAAAGGAGATACCAGGGAAAATGGAGCATTACAATGATGGCAGACTACTGTTGGATGCTTCAGAGAGACATTCCAGATGCTACTCACAAGCGTAAATGCACCAAGAGGAGCCTCACAGGGAAGAAGAATCGAGTTTAGTGTGTGTAGGTGAGCTCATTTCAGTTCAAAAAAGGATTTTCATGAAAAAATTGTAATAAAACTTTTATTTTATAAGTCTATTTCCATTTATTTTGAGGTATTGCCTTATTTAACATAGTTACCTAAATTATCAGGAAACGTGATGTCCTATGACAAAATGGAGGTCATTTTCAGCGCACCAAAAAACATAAAGATTACGTGGAATAACCAAAACAGCTCTTGAAAAAAAATTTTTTGCAGACCTGTGTTATTATTGTTTCACCAGTCAGTATCCCTGATCACCACCACATTAGTCATATGACGCTGTACTGCACTGGTGACAATATGTTAACAAATTGTGAATAAAATGCATTTTATTTAATTTCTTCATTTTCCAAAAAATTGTGACAAAAATTTTCAACTTCAAAAAACTCATCATGCCTCTTATTAAATACCTCCGACTGTCTACTTTCCAAAAAGGGGTGATTTGGGGCATATTTGTACTGTCCTGGCATATTAAGGGCCTCAAGAAATGAGACAGGCCATAGTACATCAGAATTGGTCTATATTCAAATATAAATACTATAGTATGTAGACGCTATAACTTTCACACAAACCAATTAACATTTTTTTTTACCAAAGACATGTAGCAAAATTCATTTTGGCCTACATTTTTGAAGATTTTTGATTTTATTGGATATGTTTTATAACAGAAAGTAGAAAATATTTTTTTCAAAATTTTCTGTCTTTTTTTCATTTCTATAGCAAAAAATTAAAAAAAAAACCCAGTTGTCATCAAATACCAACAAAAGAAAGCTCTATTTGTGTGTAAAAAATTATCTAAATTTAATTTGTATATATACACAGTGTTGCATGGCTGGGCAATTGGCAGTTAAAGTAGCACAGTACTGAATTGCAAAAAATGGCCTGGTTATGAAGGGGGGGGTAAAATCTGCCGAAGGTCAAGTAGTTAATATTATACACAATAAAAACAATTGACAGTTTGGAGCCATAAATAACTTAGCATTTAGAGTTTAAGTCTTTAAAGAACAGTTGTATAATATATCATTTCCACTCCTGAATTCAGGAAGTTGAAGTGTGTTCAAGTTCATCTGTGGGTACTGTGGCATCAAGGAATGTACTGTATGGTTGTATTTTCAGTCCACTTCTGCAAAGTAATGGGTCCATTTACCTCTTTTCTTATGAGTTAATCCTCTGAGCAGTTGTATCTGGATGCAAATGAACCTCTCACGTGCCCCGTTATGCTGTGGGTGGTAAGACAGCCATAAGTAAGGAGAAATGCTTCCACACCTTCTGGATGGCAGTCTTGGTGGTCTGGTTGCGGGTCAGTACTATCACCACTAACTTTTGACACTAAAAATACTACACACTGTCACCAGACTTACTCAATCAACTGCAACAGACCCACACACTTGGCATTTATCTTTGACAAGGTGACAATTTTGTAGACACTCCTGTGTCCTGCTTCCTGGTGAATTTACTATGGCCCAGTTCCTTGACAGTACAATCTGACTGTTTACTAAAAAGTTATGGGGGAACAGTATTCTGCAGTACAGTATACCATTCCTCAGGATGAGATGGGATCACTCACTTAGCAGCTTGCTGGTTTCTGATAATAGCTTTGAACTTCCTGGGTCTTAGCTAATATTTTGTTATTATTATTATTATTATTATACAGGATTTATATAGCGCCAACAGTTTGTTCAGCACTTTACAATATAAAGGGAGACAATACAACAATGATACAGTAAAATACAAGAGGGTTAGGAGGGCCCTGCTCCTTAGAGCTTACAATCTAAGAGGGAGGGGCTGGTGGTACAAAAGGTAATAACTGTGGGAGATGAACTGATATGAGGAATAGAAGATTCTGTTTTTAGCTGAAGGCGGGATAGGCTTCCCTGAAGAGATAGGTTTTCAGAGATTGCCTAAAAGTGGGCAACGAAGGTGATAGTCAGATAGATTGAGTGTTCCAGAGGATGGGGGAGGCTCTGGAGAAGTCCTGGAGATGAGCATGGGAAGAGGAGACAAGGGAGCTAGAGAGCAGGTGGTCATGCAAGGAGTGGAGAGGAATGTTTGGGTAATATTTGGAGACAAGATTGGTGATGTAATTTGGGGCAGAGCTACAAATGGCTTTGTATGTTATTAATGTTTTCGTTGGGCAATGGGAAGCCAGTGGAGGGATTGGTAGAGAGGGATGGCAGATATTGAACGGTTAGTAAGGTGGATGAGTCTGGCAGCAGCATTCATGATAGACTGAAGAGGGGATAGCCTGCGATCAGGTAGGCCAATGAGGAAGGAGTTACAATAGTCAAGGCGATGGATAACAAGGGAGTGAATAAGTTGCTTAGTGGTTTCAGAGGTTAAGAACAGGCATATGGATGGATGGACTTTTGTCTTTTTTCAGCCAGGCTAACTATGTAACTATGTATCTTGGAGATGTTGCGGAGGTGAAGTCTACAAGATTTGGACAGTGATTGGATTTGGGGTTGAAAGGACAGATGGGAGTCTAGGATTACACCTAGTACCCTGGCATAAGGGGAGGGACTGATGGTTGTATTGTTGATCTTGATGGAGAAGTGAGGGGAGGGAGCAGAGGCTGGAGGGAATAGGGAATAGTATGAGCTCCATTTAGGAAAGATTTAGTTTGAGGAAGTGGAGTGACATCCATGCTGATATGTCACTTAGTAGGTTAGTAATGCGAGAAGAGACTGTAGGGGTGAGGTGAGGAGTAGAAAGATAGATTTGTGTGTCATCAGCATAGAGATGGTACTTAAAGCCATGGGAGTTTATCGAGTGACCAAGGGAGGAGGTGTAGATGGAGAAGAAAAGGGGTCCAAGGACAGAACCTTGAGGGGCCCCTACAGAAAAAGGAAGTGGAGAGGAGGAGACAGAGTTATAGGTAACACTGAAGGAGCGTTACAATAGGTCGGAGGAGAAGCAGGAGAGAACAGAGTCTAGGAGGCCAAGAGAGTGGAGTTTTTTGAGGAGGAGGGGATGGTCAACAGGATCAAAAGCTGCAGAGAGGTCAAGTAGTAAGAGTATGGAATAGTGGCCATTGGTTTTAGCAGTTAGTAAATCATTAGTGAGCTTTAGTAGGGCAGTTTCAGTGGAGTGGAGTGAGAGAAAGCCAGGCTGTAAAGGGTCAAGAAGGATGTTGTCAGTGAGGTAGCAGCTCAGGCGATTGTAGACTAAGCATTCTAAGAGTTTAGAGGTAAACAGGAGCAGGGAGATGGGTCTTAAATTGTTCAGGCTGGTGGGGTCCAGCAAGGGTTTTTTAAGTATGGGAGTGATTTGTGCATGCTTTAGAGGGATGGGGAAGGCACCATTAGAGAGGGAGAGATTGAAGATGTGAGTGAGGGAGCATAGGACAGAAGAAAAGGGTGACTGTAGTAGTTGAGAGGGGGCAGGATCCAGGGGGCACGTGGTGAGATGGGATTCTGAGAAAACTTTAGAGACCTCTACAGTAGTAGCAAGGTCAAAAGAGGAAAGTGTTGAGGGAGGTTTAGTATAAGGTATGCTAAGTGGGATGGCTGTCTGTGTAGCGGAGATGCCCCTATGAATTGCATCAGTCTTATTTTTTAAATGATTTGCAATCTCGTAAGCAGTGAGCGAGTTACTGGGTGAAGATGGAGGTGGAGAAAGTAGAGTTAAAAGATGAGGACTGGATGACAAGGTAATAATAAGAGTGACAAAGTAGGCTTGTTTGGCAACATAGAGGGAGGAATTGTATGTTAAGAAAGCAGATTTATATAGGGTGAATGCTTGTTGAGATTTGGTCTTACACCACAATCGCTCCAGTGCACGACTATGTCGCATAAGATTTCTGGTGTCATCAGTCTGCCACGGTTGTAATGGTCGGGGTCTGATACTTCGTGTAGTTAGAGGAGAAAGTGATTCTAGTGTGGATGAAAGTGAACTGTTGTAGACAGCAGTGGCCAGGTCAGGGCAGGACAGGGGAGAGATTCTGTTATAGAGGCAGTCAGTTGCAGAGTGGAAAAGCGAAGGGTTTAAATTGTGAAGGTTTCTGTGGGTAAGTTAAGGCAAAAGATGAGTTTAGGTTGAAGAGTTGGGATGTAGCTGGGTTGTTCACATTAATGGGGATGTTGAAATCTCCAAGAATGATAGTGGGTATTTCAGAGGAGAGAAAGTACGGTAGCCAAGCAGAGAAGTCATCAAGAAAGTGCGACATCGGTCCAGGAGGCCGGTAGATCACTGCAATCCTCAGAGAAATGGGAAAAAACAGCCGAATGCAGTGAGTCTCAAAAGAAGAGAAGGATAGAGAGGGCAGGTTAGAAAGGACTTGAAAGGTGCTCAATGGGGATAGAAGCAAACCAACTCCACCTCCTTTCCGACCACTGGGTCTGGGTGAGTGGGTCCAGAGAAGGCCTCCATAGGAAAGTGCTGCAGGAGAAGCAGAATCTGCTGATTGAAGCCAGGTTTCTGTAAATGCTAGTAGATGGGAGAGTGGGAGACAAAAAGGTCATGGATAGAGGTGAGCTTATTACAGACAGAGTGGGCATTCCAGAGTGCACATGAAAAAGGGAGGGTGTTTTTTAGGAACATGGGGATTGAGATTAAATTAAGTGGATTGCGGCTATTCCCAGAGGAAGGAAGGTGTCTGGTGTGGGGTGAGATACTGGAGGACCAGGGTTTTGGGAGATATTTCCAGAGGCTTGGAGAAGAAGGAGGGTGAGGAGAGTAAGATGGGAGCGGGATGTATATGAGTGCACATGCCTTCCTGTCTTTGTGTTTCGGTCAGCAGGTGAGTAAAGTATTAGCAGGAGGTGATGAGAGCAGTATTAGTGAGATGGTAGAAGTGAGGGTGAGATGTATAGGCTTTTGGGTGGAGCAGAGGGGTAAAGAAGCATTTTAAAAGGTAGATGGAGTGGGAATCTAACTTGTAGTAGATGTTTCCCAGGGTGTTTGCTTGCAGTCCATCCAGCATGCAGTAGAGTTCTTTTTTGTATCTTCCTGCTGCTTGCTTTAGTTCAACTGCTGTTTTGCACTCCAGCAGGACAATGCCCCATCTGTGATTGTACCCCCTGTCTGTGACCTCCACCATAAGCTGGTCTAAATTTATAGGGAAATAATCAAATGAGCAACTCCTCTCCGCCCCAATTAGCAGCTGCTAAGGATCAAATTAATTTGGGGGGAGGTTGGTCAAAACCAGACCAGACACAGGCCAAAGTCATAAAAGATGATTGATTCTCTGATCACAGACAGGAAAAGCAGGTGAGAATCAATCTCTCCCATACAGCACAGAACAGCAAGGCTCTCTAACGGCTTTTGGTACCGCCCCTTGATGACGTCGGTGTGACGAAACCAGTTGGGCGTAGCCTACTCGATGTGGACGTTAGAGAGCCTTGCTGTTCTGTGCTGTATGGGAGAGATCCGCGGTGAGCGTTAACTGTATCTCAACCCTTTTTTGCGACTGAAGCTGGTGTCTGTTGGACACCTTGTTTGTGAGTTTCCTTATACCTTTTTTATTAAAGAGATAAATGAAAAAAACGTATTGCACCATTATGTTCTCTTTTTTGTCCGTGAGTGTACTGCATGCTCTCATGGAGGTATGAGAAAGAGTGGAGAAGTTCATCATAAGAGCTTGGGCTGCAAAGTTGTTTGTCTGTGATTATTATCTGGAAGTATCTGAAACATCACCATATCTATTTGGACATCGGGTTCATTGCTCCCAGAGCACAAGCGCTGTTGCTGGTTTATAATCTGACCAGCCATTAGCTCTGGTGAGTTCATTTAATCTCCTTTGGTGGTGGATTTTTCACAATTGGTTCAAGTCACTGAAGATATATATATATTTTTTGGACACTAATTTATGTTTGGACACTATAATTATTTATTTAAAACACTAATGTTTTTTGGATGATGATATACACCTTTGTATAAGTTTGTTATTAGCGCATACCTTTTAATTAGGATTTCTATCTTTTCAACTTCTTTATCCACATCTTTGGTTCTTGGGTGGAAAGCCTTTCCATTTTGTCATGCCTCCGCTTGACTCCTGGCAGCAAGGGGATCTAGTTTAACAGCTTTCATGGTGTATGAGTAAGGTAGTCTCTCTGGAGTAGTGATGAGCAAACTGATTTGGGTTTAAGTAAATAGTGGAAAAAAGTGAGCGCTAGGCAACAGGGGTGGACTGACCATTTGGAAACTCGGGCACTGCCCGGGGTCAGTAGGGAGCCCCATGAGATGCCCCTGGTACCTTTTTCATAGGCTTTTTTGAGTTTGGGCAAGGACACAGGGGCCCCATGATCCCCTATTGCCCGATCCGCCCCTGCTAAGCAATAATGGGAAGCAGCTAGCATAGAAGACAGGTAACAATCCCTAAACTTGAATATGTAAATGAGTGCAGCACTAGAAATACTAGAATGAAACAATAAAGTGCATCACATAAAAGATGTATCAATATATGCTAAAATGGACCAATAAAGTGCATCGTATAAGAGTGCAGAAAATAATCCGCAAATCACATAGTAAAACAGAACTATTAATGCATTAAAAACTGAATAATTAATGTGGAACAGCAAAGTGCATCATATAAAAAGTGCAAAAAACAATCAAGAGGATATACTTATAATATTAGTATAAATAAAAAAATATATTAAATGTATAACAGTATGTTATGGGTAATAAAAATTAGTATTGTCCGTGATAGGGTGTGATCAACATAAGTGTCCGTTAGATAATAAGGTGCAGCGAACTAAAGTGCAAGATGTGAACGTGATAGCAATCACGCTGGGGAATCCGCCACCTCTAATAAATGTACATTCACCAGAATGTAACTGGTAACAGGCATTTCAAGCAACACATCTTAAGGTAGGGGGCAACCAAGAGGTTAGGATGGACTGTCATCTAGGGCTTTAGACTAAAAGGGAGCCTTTGTCCTCGGTTGTCACTTGTCCCTTCTATTGATGTCGGCAAAGATTGGCAGGTGCACCCACTAAATGTTACCGATGTAAACGTCAGAACCCGCTACGCAGCCCACACGACAACTACTGTCATCGGCTCCTGTCACAGCAGACTGCAATTCAGTCAGCAGGGGGAGCCAAATTTGATTTGGGTTTGGTTTGTTGTCAGAATTGCAAACCCAGGCTGAAATTTGCAAATGCTGAACATAGCCCCCAAACCAGCTGAAGTCTCTAACGAGCAGGGCCCTCTGTTTCCTCTTTTACCAAATGGTATTGTAACTGTAATGTCTACCTTCATTTTGTAAAGTACTGCGCAAACTGATACCGCTATATAAATCCTGTATAATAATAATAATGTCTATGGGAGATTAATCTTGTTTTTTTTCTGGCTCTTTTCAAGGCCAATTTACAATATGCCAATTTTGGCAAAAAAACATGCAAATGGGTAGCTGGCCACTGCCATGAGGGACACGTACAAATGTAATATAAAAAGAAATGTTATCTTTTAATACAGCTTAACACCTTCCAGTCTGCTGTATGTACATACTGTACATTATATTGCCAAAAGTATTGGGGCACCACCCCAAATCATTAGATCCAGGTGTTTCAATCACCTTTATGGCCACAGGTGTATAAAATCAAGCATCTAGGCATGCAGACTGCTTTCCACAAACATTTGTGAAAGAATGGGTCACTCTCAGGATCTCAGTGAATTCAAGCGTGCTACCTTGATAGGTTGCCACCCATGTCCATCCATAAAATTTCTTTGCTACTAAATACTCCACGGTCAACTGTTAGTAGTATTATAACAAAGTGGAAGCAATAGGGAACAACAGCAACTCAGCCACAAAGTGGTAGGCCATGTAAAATGACAGAGCGGGGTGAGCGCATGCTGAAGCGTACAGTGCGCAGAAGTCACCAACTGTCTGCAGAATCAATAGCTAAAGACCTCCAAACGTTATGTGCCTTCATATTAGCACAACAACAGTGCGTAGAGAGCTTCATGGAATGGGTTTCCATGGTTGATCAGCTCCTTCCAAGCCTTACATCACCAAGTGCAATGCAAACGTCAGATGCAGTGGTGTAAAGCACGCCACCACTGGACTCTAGAGCAGTTAAGATGTGTTCTCTGGAGTGACGAATCACTCTTCTCTGTCTGGCAATCCGATGGATGTGTCTGGTTTTGGCATTTGCCAGGAGAACGGTACTTGCCTTATTGCATTGTGCCAATTGTAAAGTTTGGTGAAGGGGGTATTATGGTGTGGGCAAGTCTTTCAGGGGTTGGGCTTGGCCCCTTAGTTCCAGTGAAGGGAACTCTTAAGGCATCAGCATACCAAGACATTTTGGACAATTTCATGCTTGCAACTTTGTGGGAACAATTTGGAGATGGCCCCTTCCTTTTCCAACAAGACTGCACACCAGTGCACAAAGCAAAGTCCATTAAGACATGGATGAGCAAGTTTGAAGAACTTGACTGGCCTGCACAGAGTTCTGATCTCAACCCAATAGGACACCTTTGGGATGAATTAGAGTGAAGATTGCGACATCAGTGCCTGCCCTCAATGTGCTTCTGGAAGAATGGTCAAACATTCCCATATACACACTCCTAAAGCTTGTGGGCAGCCTACCCAGAAGAATTGAACCTGTTATGGCTGCAAAGTGTTGGCCAACTCAATATTGAACATTACGGACTAATATTGGGATGTCATTAAAGTTTATGTGTGTGTAAAGGCAGGTGTCTCAATACTATGTCATCGAATGGGAAGGGTAAAATCTCAGTCATCACTGATACTGTCTTGCAGCAATGATTTTTTTTTTGTGATCCTTAGACAACAAAACCTTTCTTTTTTTGAGCAGTGTTAGCTAAAATGTACATATTTTATTCTGTAATTTGTCTTGTTTAATCTCTTCATGTCGGCGCCTCCCGACCCTTTAAAGGGTTTCAGACGTTGGGAGGCGGGGCAGGGTTTTAGGGTCATGTGACCTCCATGATTCGCTGTCACGGCAGTCACATGATTGGAAAAGGTCCCGATCACAGGTTCAGATCGGGACCTTTCCGTGAGACACCGACATATGTGCTGGGAGCGTGCTCCCAGCACATATGTATTTTCAAATGGTGCACAAACATACGGCTGCTTGGCATCAAGTCCCAGCCACCAAGAGACCGTATATTTGCGTACGGTCAGCGTCAAGGGTTAAAAAGACACCAAACTTATGATTCTGGTAGAAAGCATTGGAAAGTTACTTGCAAATGAAATAAAGTTTGTTTTATTTATCTTTTTTTGTGCTTTTTAAAAGAGAAATGTGTAAATATATGTTAAATGTGTAAAAATATGAAAAATAAAAAACAAAAATGTTTAAATATTTACCAATTCAGCTCCGAAAGGTTTTACCCCCATCATGACCAGGTCATTTTCTGCTATTCAGCACTGCGCTAGGTCAACTGGTAATTGCGTGGTCATGCAACGCTGTAACCAAACATAATTTGTATCCTTTTTTTTCATGCAAACAGAGCTTTCTTTTGGTCATATTTGATTGCCACTGGGTTTTTTATTTTTTGCAATATAAATGAAAAAAAGCCAAAAAGTTTGCAAAAAAATTATATTTTCTACTTTCTGTTATAAAAAATATCCAATAAACTCAAATTTAGTACTACATTTAGGCCAGCATGTATTCTGCTACATGTATTTGGTAAACAAAATTCCAATATATGTATATTCATTTGTTTATGTGAAAGTTATAGCGTCTACAAACTATGGTATATATATTGAAATTTACGCAGCTTTTACTTTCTGACTGCCTATTACATTTCTTGAGGTGATAAAATGTCAGGGTAATATGAAAACCCACCAAATTACCCATTTTTGGAAATAGAAACTCCAAAGAATTTTTTCATAGGCATGTTGAGTCCATGGAAGATTTTATTTTTTGGCAACAATTTTGGGAAATAGACAAAAAAGTTTATTTACACAAAGTTGTCAATTAAATGATAAATTGCTCACACATGCCATGGGTATATGTGGAATAACACCCCAAAACACATTCTGCTACTTTTCACGAGTTGGGGATACCACATATGAGAGACTTTTTGGCAGCCTAGCCACATACAGGCCCCCAAAATCCAATGACCACCTTTAGGCTTTCAAAGGGCATATTTCCTCATGTCACTTCCTCACTACATATCACAGTTTTGAAGGCCCTAAAATGCCATGTTAGTACAAACACATCACCCATTATTCTAGTCACTTGAAGACCAAGCGCAAAAAAACTTTTTTGTTTGCTAGAAAATTATGTTGAAACCCCAAACAGTATATATGTTTTAAAGCAATGCCCTAGAGAATAAAATGGTGAGGGTTGCAGTTTTTTATGTCACACAGTATTTGTGCAGCAAATGTTTTTGAAAAAACACACTTTCAATTGTAATGCACAAAAACACAAAAAAAATATTGCCCAAATGTTTGATAAAATATAACAAATTATTTTACACCGAGTAAAGAGATACCAAACATGACATGCTTTAAAATTGAGCACGCCCGTGCAACGGCTACAAACTGCTTACATTTTTAATATCTATAGGTGACGCTTTAAAAGCCTTTACAGGTTACCACTTTTGATTTACACAGGAAGTGTATTGCTAGAATTACTGCCCTCAATCTTCCATTCAGGGTGATACCTAACATGCATGATGCTATCACTGTTTACATATCAACATGGGATGAATGCTTGCGTTCGCCTTTGCGTTTGAGCATGGGGGGGGATGTGGGGGCCATGCTGATGTCTTTTTTAATTATTTTGCATTTTATTTTAATCACTTTTATTTTATCACAGGGGATGTAAATATCCCCTGTGTAGCAATAGGAAGTGACAGGTACTCTTTTCTGTGAAATCTGGGGTCTGTTAGACTCTAGATCTCTCCTCCGCCCTTAAAGCATCTGATCACACCAAGAATGATGTGATCAAATGTTTTCCCAATTTAAAAATGGCGCTGGGGGGAAAAATGGCGCTGTTTAAATCCAGTGAAACCGAAATGATGAAATGCTCATTGCGTCCAGTTTCTTACACCATAGGGATGATTGGAGCCATTCTGGTCTCTAATCAGCTTTATGATCAGAACCACCGGCTGCATTTTTGGGTTCCCTGATGGGAGGGGGAACGTAAAAGCGATCAAGCAGCTAATTAGCCGCTAGGATTGCTTTTACATGAAAGCCGACTGCCAGCTAAAAAAAACTATACCAGGATAATGCCTGTGTCTGTCTTGAGCTATAACCACTCAAAGTCCAGTGATGCACCAGTATGTTGCTGGTCCTTGTTGGGCATATATGTAATGTTCTTTTTTTCATTATATTTTTTTTCGTGTTATTGCTGAAATGCAAGAAGTATAGTTATCTGCAGATAAACAAAAAATACAAATTTAACAATATGTTGCACTGTATCTTTGTATGATTGTGGTCTGGAGCAGTGTTGTTTATAAACACTGATTCAGAGATGGTTGATACATATGCAAATTGGATGCATTTTTGACTACATCCAATTCGCATGACATGTGAAAGAACATTGCTTTCTATTATGCCTGTTCACATATGTCCAGTGCAGTAGAAGTGTGAATTGAGAAAGAGTCCTGTCAGTTTTTTAAGCAGTGTGGTCTGGCTCGGGTGCAAATTCAGGCCTATTGACTTCTATGGGAATGCTTCTGAATCGCTTCTGATGTCATTCAGTTGTGAACAGGATAAAATCCTGACCTGATCCTGATATAAATCTGACCTGATCCTGATGTAAACTTGACTTGAAACACTGAACTTTGTCAATTAGCTGTGAAAATTGAGCTTCAGTTCGGCCTGCACATTTGTGAATACACACTTAGACTGCTTTCTTGATAGCTAGAGTTGCTGACTATATATGAATATACAGTAATGCTGGCTATGATTATTCACAGCTCACAATTAAGGTATACTGGGAGGGGGAGACCCAGAAGCAGGGCAAAGAGAATGGACATGCTACACACGCCCTATGTGATGCCTTTTTTTTGGGGGCGTGTGCAGCACGCCCAAGGTCTCCAACTAGTTAATGCTAATTTCCCCCCCTCCCTATTAATAAACACTTGAATTTTCTCTCAGTCCAGAACTATCCTGTCTTCCTTATCACACAGTGGGGGGCATTTGAGGAGGAAGCAGCGGGATTGGTTCAGCTGTACTATGTGTCTATGGACGCACACAGCCCTCTCAAGAGCATGCCTACACAGGTGCCTTCATAGCACATAGCTTGCACTCATAAGTAGAAGGGGCAGAGCGACTCCAGAAGAGAAAGTAAGGGACCACTCTGTGCAATACCATCGCATAGAACAGGTAACTATAACATCTTTTTTGTTTTAATGAAATAAATAGGCTTTACAATAACTTTAAAGAAATCATTTTTGTTGGTCCACAGATCAAATATGTCATCAATGCAAGCAATTTGTAGACCAGTTAGTTGGACCAGAGAAAAGCACCTGGAAAGCAATCAAGGATATTGATAATTTTCTTGCCAGTTACAGAGAACCAAACTACACTCAGCTGGTTTACAAATTTCTTTCAGCATACAAGAGCATGAAATGCAACATCACTGAAGAAGTATTTTCTGCATTCTCACTTGGCCTTCTTTACTGAACATCTAGATGCAGTCAGTGACGAACATGGTGAAAGATTTCACCAGGATATTGCTACAAAGAAAAAACATTGTTGGACAGTGCAGAGAGATGCATCGGAAACCGAGTACAAATGAAAATCAGCTATCCCTGTTGAACCCAAGCATTGTGTTGGAAAAATTATGCGATTAAATATATTATTGACTATAAAAGTGAATTTCATATTTCTCAAGATTCCTATGTGATACTGTCAGGGCTCCAGGGTATGACCAGAGGTATGTGACTGACGCAGGGAAACGCAGGCTTCAGATAAGTTATAAACAATATAATTTATTAAGGACTAACAATACGAACATAAACGCAGTGCAATACTAAAACATAACACAGTGCAAACGAACCAAACCAAACCACCCACAGATAACAAAACATACAATGCAAGTGTCGTCAGGCAGGCCGGATCATAAACAGGAGGTCAGAACGTATGGGGTAAAGCAGGAGAATGGTCAGACAAAGCCAGGGATCAGAGCAGGAGAATGGTCAGACAAAGCCAGGGATCAGAGCAGGAGAATGGTCAGACAAAGCCAGGGATCAGAGCAGGAGAATGGTCAGACAAAGCCAGGGATCAGAGCAGGGTCAGCAATGAATCAGACAGGAACAGGGTTGCAGGAACAGGATACAGGGCCCAGGAAAAACACACACCAAGGCAGAGTCTGCAGGTCTGGCCATCCCTTAAATACACCAGCATAAGCAGTTTCAGGTGTTTGGCTGGCTGCAAGGTTGAGTCTCTGATTGCTGGGAGCACCCGCTGGCCAGCCCTGGTACTGCAGCCCATAAGGCAGTTGAGTCCCACCATTGCTGGCCAGTCCATTCCTGACAGTACCCCCCCTCAAGGAGCGGCCTCAGGACGCTCCAAACAGTCCTAGCTGGGCAAAATGTTCCGGCCGGGTCTGGTAACTGGCGGGATATCAAAGACTGGCACACCGGGCAGGACTCCGGGCAGCGGCACACCGGGCAGGACTCCGGGCAGAGGCACATCGGTCAGCGGCACACCAGGCAGCGGCACACCGGGCAGCGGCACATCGGGGTGGACTCCGGGCAGCAGCACATCAGGCTGGACTTCGGGCAGAGGCACATCAGGCTGGACTCCGGGCAGAGGCACATCGGGCAGGACTCCGGGCAGAGGCACATCGGGCAGGACTCCGGGCAGAGGCACATCGGGCAGGACTCCGGGCAGAGGCACATCGGGCAGGACTCCGGGCAGAGGCACATCGGGCTGGACTCCGGGCAGAGGCACATCGGGCTGGACTCCGGGCAGAGGCACATCGGGCTGGACTCCGGGCAGAGGCACATCGGGCTGGACTCCGGGCAGAGGCACATCGGGCTTTTCTCCGGGCAGAGGCACATCGGGCTGGACTCCAGGCATCGGGTCACCAGGCATCAGGTCATTTGGCACAACAGCGGGCACCGCGTCATCTGGCAAGACAGTGGGCACCAAGTCACCAGGCACGACAGTGGGCTCTGAGTCAATTGGCACGACAGCAGGCACCGGGTCATCAGGTACCGGATTGTCTGGCTCGACAGCGGGCATCGGGTCACCAGGTATGACAGCGGGCACTGGGTCACCAGGCATCAGGTCATTTGGCTTGCCAGCGGGCACCACGTCACCTGGCAAGGCAGTGGGCACCAAGTCACCAGGCACGACAGTGGGCTCTGAGTCAATTGGCACGACAGCGGGCACCGGGTCATCAGGTACCGGATTGTCTGGCTCGACAGCGGGCATCGGGTCACCAGGTATGACAGCGGGCACTGGGTCACCAGGCATCAGGTCATTTGGCTTGCCAGCGGGCACCGCGTCATCTGGCAAGGCAGTGGGCACCGGGTCACCAGGCATTGGATCGTCTGGCTCGATAGCGGGCATCGGGTCAACTGGCCTAATAGAATCATCAGGCTGGATCAGTTCATCATGCTGGGTACAGGCATCAGGCTGGGTACAGGCATCAGGCTGGGTACAGGCATCAGGCTGAAGTGCGGGTGCCGAGGCACCAGGCTGAACCACGGAAGGCCGGTTCTCAGACGGCAGGCTGACCGGTTTGGATACTGGCAGGGTGGTACTGGTTGGAAAGAATTTTCGCTTTTTTCTGGTTTTAACTACTGGGGCACTGCAAGTAAACGCAGGTCTGCAAACGAATGGAGCAGCTGGAGACAGAGAAGAGCTGGAGGATGGAACAGGGGAGTGAACAGTTGCTACAGAGGACTTCTTTACAGGGTTAAAGGCAGGATAGGTGCAGCGAGTGGGAACAGGGTACTGACATGCGGTAGATAGCAGGGCAGGAGGAGCTGTTGGGAATGCAGGAATAGAGCTTTGAGGAAATAGATTAGAAGCAGGACTGGGTTTTTGCAAGCTGACTGAGGCTGGGTGCAACAAGTCTGACCATGTCTGCAGTATGGGTTGAACAAAGCTCAGCTTACACAAAGCCTGTCTGGTCAATGACTGCACTGCGTTTATACAATCTCTTAGTATCTGTGGTGAACATGCAGAATAACGCTCCAGAAAGTAATCCACATCATCCTCTAATAACCATACCAGGGACTCTACCTGGTCGGCACTAAATGGCGGCAAAAATTCATCCCTGCATTCGGGGGTACCAGATGAAACCAACTCCGCACAAACCTGAATCAATGGCTGCACCTCAGAGAATTCTGTGCCCTGATCTACTAGAACATGAGCGAGCCGTATACATTCTAGCAGTTCATCCCGGGTATACTCCTTCAGAGTTTGATAAGCATATTCTCTGTCACCAAACACTAGCAGATATAAATACACAACCTCATCAAGATCCATCCTTCCGATCAACAAACCAAGATGGTTTCCCTGTGCAGCCACTTCTGGTCAGGATTGGCCTTGGTGTAATGTCAGGGCTCCAGGGTATGACCAGAGGTATGTGACTGACGCAGGGAAACGCAGGCTTCAGATAAGTTATAAACAATATAATTTATTAAGGACTAACAATACGAACATAAACGCAGTGCAATACTAAAACATAACACAGTGCAAACGAACCAAACCACCCACAGATAACAAAACATACAATGCAAGCATCGTCAGGCAGGCCGGATCATAAACAGGAGGTCAGAACGTATGGGGTAAAGCAGGAGAATGGTCAGACAAAGCCAGGGATCAGAGCAGGAGAATGGTCAGACAAAGCCAGGGATCAGAGCAGGAGAATGGTCAGACAAAGCCAGGGATCAGAGCAGGAGAATGGTCAGACAAAGCCAGGGATCAGAGCAGGAGAATGGTCAGACAAAGCCAGGGATCAGAGCAGGAGAATGGTCAGACAAAGCCAGGGATCAGAGCAGGGTCAGCAACGAATCAGACAGGAACAGGAACAGGAACAGGGTTGCAGGAACAGGATACAGGGCCCAGGAAAAACACACACCAAGGCAGAGTCTGCAGGTCTGGCCATCCCTTAAATAAACCAGCATAAGCAGTTTCAGGTGTTTGGCTGGCTGCAAGGTTGAGTCTCTGATTGCTGGGAGTACCCGTTGGCCAGCCCTGGTACTGCAGCCCATAAGGCAGTTGAGTCCCACCATTGCTGGCCAGTCCATTCCTGACAGATACAGTCATTCTGAAATTATAATTGTGTTCAGTTTCAAGGAGTCTAACATAATTACTAAAAGTTTTTCAGGTAGAAAAACATTTGAAATATATTTTTGTCCAAAGTATTTAGCTAAAAATCCTATCTTTTTACTCTCTTCTTTACCTTTCTCTATAAGGTTCTTAAAGTCTTTATATTTTTCAGCTTTGAGTTTATGATCATTATAGAATTGAAGTTTGTCGATATAGCTTCAACAAAGTTTAAACTTCTATCATATCCTTCTAGCCCTGCCATTCTCATTATGTGGTCAGCATACAGGTTGAATAAGTATGGTGAGAGTATGTGGGCTTGACTAAGTCCTACACCAATCTGGAACTACTTGATCTGCATACAGTGGGGGAAATAATTATTTGATCCCCTGCAGATTTTGTAAGTTTGCCCACTTACAATGAACGGTCTATAATTTTTATCATAGGTGTATTTTAAATGATAGAGAAAAAATATCAACCAAAAATCCAGAAAGAAAATACATGATACAGATGATTTAAATTGAGTTGCAGTTCAGTGAGTAAAATAAGTATTTGATCCCCAAGCAAATCATGACTTAGTACTTGGTGGAGAACACCTTGTTGGCAAGCACAGAGGTAAGACAGTTCTTGTAGTTGGTTCAGTTTCAAGGAGTCTAACACAGGTTTGTACACATCCCAGGAGGGATTTTGGTCCATTCTTCCCATCCACATCTTCATGTTCTGGCTGAAGGAAGAAAATTTTCTTTCAAGATTTTATAATGCATGGCCCCGTCCACTGGCCCCTCAATGTGGCAAAGTCGGCCTGTACCTTTAGCAGAGAAACAGCCCCAAAGCATAATATTTCCACCTTTGTGCTTGACTGTAGGGATAGTGTTCGTAGGGTTATTCTATTCCCTTCATTTCTTTGTATGTGGGCAAGCTTACAAAATCTGCAGGGGATCACATAATTATTTTTCCACTGTAGATGTCCTTCATAAAGGACAAAGGGATGCTCAGGTATACCCATTTTCCTAAGGACATTCTAATATTGCAAATGGTAGCCACAATGGAAGGTTTTACTATAATCAGTAAAGCACATATTGACTTCCTTCTTGTATTCCTTGGCATTCTCAGTTATTCAGTGTGCATCTGTGTCTATTTCCTCTACCTGTCCTGAATTGAGCTTGTACATCTGGTATTTTTTTTTTCAACAAAATGCACAAATTAATAATTCTATGCACAAAATACTACTTAAATACTATTTACTGTGCCACAAATATCTACAAAAAGAAAATGCAGTGGTGCATTCCTACCCTGCGCCTGTATAAGGGCAATGTAAATACTGTCAGTGGTCTCTTATTCCAGCTTCACCTCTATAGAAATTTTAGTTAATTTCAGTACTGAAGGGCTTTCTAGGTATCCAGAGAATAAATATTCAGACCTAAGCATGAGAGCACAAGGGGCAACTAGTAAAAGTGTATTACACTGTATCATGCTGGCTATTGAGAAACATTCTGGAGAACATACAATCAGTCGGGAATGTTTCCTAAACCCGTCATACTGCGATGAAAGTGAGCTTCATGGACTGCTGCATCCAAACACCCCATTCCCCGGACACCTGCCTCCTCATTGGACACACTGTGTAAAGGTGTTCATTAGAGCATCTGCCAGCCAAGTTTTTACTAACTTCTTAATGGGATTTTAAGTGCAACCAAAAAGACACCATTAAAAGATATCAATTGTTCTTTATTAATTAATTAGATATTCTAATGTTTCGAGTTTCACCTGTATGTAAGATCCATTTGTAATCTTATAAGTGCAACAGTTTTGAGTAAATCTGTTTTTACAATGTACAGGCATATTTGAAATACTGTATGTAATCAAGATTTCTTTTAAGATCACAAAGAGGACAACAAAGTGTTGGCATGTTTAGACATGTGCATAGTGGTATCCCCAACTGTTCATATTCAAGTCTACAACCACAACACCTTGATTGTTGGTTTGTCAGCATGGGGTATCCAACATGTTTAAAACTTTTCTCACTACTCCAAACTGGTGGAACGCCTCTCACGAGAAATCAGGGAGCTGGGCAACCGGACGAACGATCTCAAGGATAAAATGGACGCTGAGGCCACGGTCAATGCCTGTGCGGCCTAAAGGAAGAATTGGCAGACGCGCTGCTCCGGCTTGAGGATTTCGAGAACTGCTCCTGCCGCAGAAACCTATGCTAACGGGGTATTCTGGAATCCATCACGGATCTCACCTCAACCACTACTGCCCTGTTTCAGGAGCTGACCCCCGCCATTTCCTTTGCCTGTCTTGAATTTGACTGCATACACTGTGCATTGGGTCCCAAAATGATGGGAGGGACCTCCAAAAGACATTATCATCAAATTCACCTATTACCGCACTAAGGAAACCATTCTCCTGGCGGCCAGGAACAGCCCAGACCTCAGCTTCCAGGGGCATCATTATCAGCTCTTCTCGGACCTTTCCCAGATCACTCTGCAGAAGCACTGCCAGTTGAAGTCCTTCACCACGGTCCTGGTAAACCGCAGAATCAAGTACCCATGAGACTTTCCATTCCTCCTCACCTTCGACTACCAAGGCCGTCGTCACTCCATTGCCACGCCGCATGAAGCCCACTCTCTCCTAGAATCCTTGCATCCTATCCTGCGGTAGGCACTGCGCACTCATCTGGATCTCCAGCAGGGCCGCCTCATCTGGGCCGCCTCTGGGAGAAGGCATCCAACCAAAAGAGGGCCCTTTCTCGACCCCCTCTACAATTGAGTCCAACCTGTTCTTCACCGGGATGAAGTTGTATCCAGGACTTCCTTCGTTGTGCTTCACCGCTGCATCCTTTCGACGGGACTGTGAGTTTGGTCTTCTAGGCAACCCAGATACTGATGATGTTATGTGATTGGGCCCTGCCCGGCCGGTACCCTTAAGGGTTCGGTCTGTGGGTGGGGGGTCCCACCTGGACTTGCAGTCTGTGACTTTTTGCCAATGTCGAATGTCATGGGTCTCGGCGAGTGGCTCGGTTCATGTGGGTGGAACGGGCCAATGACTCCCTCAGGCTCTAGGGGGGGCAGTTGGCTCAAGTGGGCCCTTGTTCACTGCTAGATGATGGCCATGCTGGGGCGCTGGGGTGGGAGACCATTCGGGCTGTGGTGTTGGGTTCCGTAGCGGCCTGTAGTCATCTCCCTGGAGGGGGCTTGGCCCCTAGCTTGGCTGGGCTTTTGGGAGGGGGTCCCCATTGGTAAGACCCATTTCCTGGGGACTCATATATTTACTAATGTGGGTATCTTAGTTCAACTTGTTTTTATTGAGATTTTTCATCGAAATTAACAAGATGGTTCACAGTTATACATACCTTATTCTAGACCAACCTTGGTCTAGAATAAGGACTGTTAATTTGATAATATGGTTACCACAAACATGTACACAGAGAACCATAGGTAAATTGGGGAGGGGAAGTGGAAGGGTGGGAAGGGAGAGGGGAACAAAGAGGGTGAGAATACCATATAAACTAATCCAGTCATTGGAACTAGGTTATACTCCAGATATTGAGACTATCAGTTTTGGACTGTACATCTAGTGTTACTTAACCATGAATCCCAGGATTTACGGAACTTGTAGTTGGGAGTATATGTGACTGAGAATCTTCTTTCCATGTCACATTGGTTATTTAGATCTTGGATCACCTTGGATAGGGACGGGGTTATTATAGATTTCCATAGACTGGTTATGTTGTTTTTTGCTGCGTATAGTGTATGGATAATTACTACCCGAGTATCTGAGGGGAATTTATCCAGACCAATGTGGAATAAAGCTAACGCTGGATCTGGTTTAACTGTATTGGCTACTATTTCAGAAATCACTTTGAAAGTATTATTCCAGAAGGATATGAGTGACTTACATGTCCATATTGTGTGGTAAAGGGAGCCTATCTCTCCCCACTGTCTCCAACACAGTGGAGAATGAGTAGGGTACATTTTAGAAAGATGTAATGGTGTCAAATACCAGCGGTGGACTAGTTTTAGGTATGATTCCCAGTGTGATGCACAGTGAGACACTTTATATGTCCCTTTGAAGGCTGTATACCACTGCTTCTCTGAAGTGGGGTGAGGCAAGTGGAATTCCCAGTTATGTAGGGAAGCTGATTTCGAGCCTAGTAATCGATCTATCAGTAGTGCATAGAATGTTGATATTCCTTTGCCTGGGTATTTGTTTTTTTCCAGGAATAAGTAAAGTTGTATGGGTACATTAATAGTTCAGGGGATTTGTTCCTTATTTAGACAGTGGATGATGCGTATTTATCTTGCAGAACTTGGAAGGATACTAGACCGTGTTCCCCATATAGGTCAAAAAGAGAGTGTATTCCTGTTTTTGTCGAAGTAGTCAGGTTGATGTCGGGGATTAAAGTGTGGAGGACATGTAGAGGGGTGATGATTGTTTTAGAAGTCAGGGATGAGTGGATAAGAATGGGGGACCAGGCAACTATGGAAGCCTTGATGCAGGGGTGTGTGTGATGGGAGTATTTGGGGGGGATAGATTGTAGAAGTAAAAGGGATTATGGAGCGGATGAATGGAACATTCCACATTCCATGTTGGTCCACGTTTCGTCTTCGGATGGGTGCCACCAGTAATAAGTCTGGTCCAGGAGTGCTGCTAAGTAGTAGCTATATAAGTGTGGGAGGTTGGCACCTCCTTTATGATAAGGACATATTAGTAGGTTGTTGGTGCATCTGGGACGTTTCGATCCCAAAATAAATCTGGAAAACTGTTTTTGTGCTGTGGTGAAGAAATGTATAGGGACGGGTATTGGGAAGTTTCTGAAGATACGTATGAAGGATTTTTGGTGGTACAAACAAACATTTTCAAAGTGGCTACTCGGCCTAACTTCGATAATCCAAATGTCTGGAATGATTGGAGTTCTTGAGGGAGAGAGTTTAAGAATGCTTTGTGATTTCGTTCATATAGGAGTGAGGTCGATGCTGAAATATTGACTCCTAGATAGGGAATACATTGTGTCGCCCATACAAACGGGTATTGCTGAGAGAGAGTGTTTTGGGAACTTTTTGGTGTGTGAAGGTTTAGGATTGATGATTTACTTTTGTTGAGTTTGTAGTAGGATTACTCTGTATATGAATGTAGTATTTCTCTGATTCTGCGCAATGATTAAGTAGGGTTAGTTATCATTAGTATAATATCATCAGCAAAAAGACTGATTTTGTGTTCATTATTGAAAGGTAATACCTGAGCATTGTGGATTGTCATGGATCTTTATTTCTAAGGGTTCAATGAGTAAAACAAATACGATTGGGAACAATGGGCATCCTTGACGGGTGCCATTGGTGATGTCGAATGGTTTGGAGAGCATACTGTCAGTAAGTACTCTGGCAGAGGGGGAGGAGTATAGTGACATGATGGCTGTTTGGAACCATCCTGTTATTCCAAGTGTTTGTGAAACTGCTCGCATGAATCCACAGTGGATGCGATCGAAAGCCTTCTCCGCATCCAAGGATAGGAGCAGAAAAGGCGTTCAATGATCTTGAAAATCATGGATTAAGGAGATCAGTAGTCTAGTGGTCTCTGGAGCCTTGCGGCCTGGTATGAAGCCTACTTGGTCCAGGTGTATTAGAGTTGGAATGATCGGTAGTAGTCTGTGGGCTAGTATTTTGGCAAATAATTTGATATCTGTGTTTATTAGGGAGATAGGTCTGTAGTTTTGTACTAGTTGTGGGTTTTTACCCTGTTTTGGGATTGTTGTGATAATTGATTGTAGCATCTCTTTAGGGAATTGACCTGAGGAGGCAGAGGAGTTGAAAAGTTTAGCTAGGTGTGGGGCAAGGATTGTGGGAATTCTTTGTAGTATTTGTTTGTGAAACCATCGCTACCAGGTGACTTGTTAGAAGGTAGCAAATGAATTGAGGTTTTAATTTCTTCTGGTTGAATGGGTTCTGAGATGTTTTGTAGTTGGAATGGAGACAGGGTTGGGATTTTAATTGAACGTAAGAAAACTTGTATGCCATCTGGGGATCATTGTGGGGTGTCACCGTCATCTTTTAGATTATAGAGGGATTGATAATAATCCACAAGGGAGTTTGCTATATATAGCGGGTTCCAGACTAGGGAGTGTGACTGATGGTGTGTATTTTGGATTTGAGGCGTTGTTGTTTGACTGAACTAGCTAGGAGTGCGCCAGCTTTAATACTGAGGGAGTAATATTTAGCTTTCATTTTTTTTAAATTAAGGTCGTATTGATACAATAGGAGGGTATGGAGTTTTTCCCTATTGGCTAGTAAGGAGGAAGAATTGGCTTCAGTGGGGTTAGGTTTGTTTAAAGCTTCTTTTGGTTTAATGAGAATCCTTCTCAATCAAGAGATTGTGTACTTCTTGTACGGTTTTTTTTGTGGGCTGGATTGGAGAGAATGAATCAGTTCAGTCTCCATGGTTTAGATGGTGTCAAGCCACTGGATTTGTCTGTAAGGAAGAAGTCTATTCTTGAGTAGGAGCGTTGTGATGGAAAGAAATACGAATAGTCCTTCTCGGATCCGTGTTGACATCTCCAAATGTCATAAAGATCATTGGCGTGGAGAAATTGGTTAAGATTTTGGTACAGGGGTCTTTTGCCAGAAGATGAGTCTATTTGTAAGTTGCTGACTGTGTTGAAGTCTCCGCCTATGATGAGGCTGCCTATTTTGATGGAGTCTAGTTTGGTGTGCAGGTGTTTGCAAAATGAAATCTGGTTGGAGTTCGGAGCATACACGTTAACCAGTGTATAGGGAATATTGTTGATGAGACATATCAGAATATGGAAGCGTCCTTGGAGATCTGCATATTTGGAGGTAAATTGGAAGTCAATTGTATCTTTAATGGCTGTAAGCACTCTGTCGATCTTCTTGTGGTGAGATGCTAGGTATTTTGTAGAAAAGATTTTGATTAGGTAGGTGGGCTTTTTATTCAGTTCAAAGTGAGTTTCTTGAATAAAGATGATGTCAGCATGCTGGGAGCGGATTTCTTTTGTTAGTGAGGATATTTTATAGGGTGAGTTCAGGCCTCTTACGTTGAGAGAGATTATTTTAAGCATATTGTGGTGTCATGAGGAAGCAGAGGTAGTACTGGATGTAATTTTGACTTGTGTCTCTTTTGTTTGATTCATGAGGAGGAATAGATATAGAGTATGGGTCCACATTAGATGAAAATAAAGGAGTTCATAGTTGCGTCGCGATGTTGATCTTTTCGATGGGTGTAGGATGACGAAATGAATTATGATCGACTGGAAGAAAAGCATGAAAGGAGCGGGGATGAACTTTAGTAAAAACAGCTTGCGAAAAATGCAAGAACAAAGGTTAATAACACGTGGGGGCTGAAAAATAATCAAGGCGACATCAGGTGTCGTCATGGAACACAGTATAGCTTAATATTTTCAAAGGGAAAGGCCGAAGTTTGATAAGCACAGGTGAAACTGTAGAGAGACCATGTGACCATCTGGTGTGGTACAGTTTTCAGGTCCAGTCAACCTCCATCTGGTGGGGTTGGTGAGAAGTCATTCTGATATCTTCAGCGGGGAGAATCTTCCATTTTTTCAGGAGGTCTAGGCCTTCTTCCAAGCTGCGAATTATATTGGATCCCCCTTGATGTTTTATGAGCAGTTTGGTGGGAAATCACAATTGATACCCTATACCATGATTCCCTAGGGCTTTGGTGATGGATAGAAGCATTTTTCTGTTGAGGAGTGTTAATTTTGATAGGTCAGCGTATACTGTAGTTTAATCCAAGGAGCAGGGCCCTCGAACCCCTCGTGTATCGCATTGTATTGTTATTGTACTGTCGCATGTATTGTCTCCCATTGTAATGTACAGCACTGAGCGAATTGTTGGCGCTTTATAAATACCGTATAATAATAATAATAATAATAATCCCTGTATGTGATGCCGGAAAGGCTGATGCGTTTCTTGCCGCCACCATTAGTTTTTCTTTTATGTGGTAAAAAAGGACTCTAACCAATACTTCTCTAGGGATAGAGGCTGATAGAAAAGTGGGTTTAGGAATTCTATGGGTTCTATCGAGCGCCGCCTCTAGTGGGCCCAGTGAGGGAATGAGATGTTTCATTAGTTGTTGTAGGTAAGGTATTAAAGCGTCAGAGGTGATTGACTCCAGTATGCCTCAGAATTTTATGTTATTCCTTCTAGAATGGTCTTCTAGGTCAGCGATTTAAGATTTAATTTTCATGGTCTGCATGTGTGTCTACCACTGTATTGTGTGCCGTAAATATAGCCATTTTGGATTTGATTTGTTGAAGTCGTGTGGAGTGATCAATAATGGCGTTTGATATTGGAGCAATTGTGTTTGTTAAATCACTATGTAGAGTCTGTCTGAGTGAAAGTAACATATTTTTCATGGTAGTTTCAGAAACCGGTTGATCAGAGGCAGGGAATTCCTCAATGGCCGTCTGTAATAGTAGTGTAGGAGTATAAGGCATCTGTGGAGATGTATATGTGGTAGTTGCAGGGCCCTCAGTCCTAGACCTAGATTTTGCTAAGAGAGGAGGAGAGGCCTCACCTGGGTCCCCGTTGTACAGCAGAACTACCAGTCTGGGATCCGGGTTGTAATTGTTGTGGTTTGCAGCTGTAGGGATTCGTGTCCCGTCTGAGATGGCGATGGCGCCATCTTGGATTCTGTGATCGTTTGCTAGGTAGAAGTCCGTAAGTCTCTGCGGCTGAGCCGGAGACTTACGGTGTCTGGGCATGTCTGCGGAGGGTGCAGGGGTGCCGAACCCCCGTTTCAATGTGCCGGAGTCTTGTTTGTCAGGTTGTGGGCTGGGTTGCTGTGGGGATGGTCACGGAGCCTCTGCTCTAAGCGGCCATCTTGGGAGCCACGCATGCGCCCTGCTCTATTGTGAGTATCTTGTTATGTGATGTTTGTTACCTCCTTGCCCCCTGGGACCTATATTTTTGATGTATTCATCTGCAGCCATGTGTTCAGTGGTAGATCCACCCCCAACTGGTATCCTTTGAGTATAGGATGCATTTCACCATAGGTGTGATATGGCTATGTCATTGTACATACTCTCTGTGTTTCCTTTCTAATTTTTTTCCTGTCTTCATGTTTTTTTTGGCTTTTCTGTTCTTGGTTTCTGCAGGGTTTTGGAACGCCATGGACCAACCATCCTTGAGAGTGGAAATTGTTGGCCGACCTATGCCTTTTCTGCTGAGCGGATTCCGCCGATCTCATCATGGCTTCGCCCCCTTTGAAAGTACATTCTCCAAATATCCAGGGCTTTAATTCACCTCAGAAGCGGTCTAAAGTTTTTTATCACCTCAAATCGCAACAAATTGACGTGATATCCTTGCAGGAAACCAGGTTCTCCCAGTCCTCGCCCCACAGTATCTATCACTTCATTATCCCACTTTCTACATGGCCTCGGCTCCTAACAAACAACGGGGTGTTCTGATAGCCTTCAAACACAATCTCCCTTTTACCTGTGCTCAGAATGTAGCCGACCGCAGGGGAAGGTACTTGCTCCTATAGGGCACTCTCTGGGATCAGGAGGTCAATTTTGTTTCTTATTACGTTCCTAATTGCTTTCAGCACAAATTCCTCTCACACCTCTGTACCATCATCTCCTGACACTCCAAAGGTCTTCTTCTTTTGGGGGACTCGAATGTTGCCTTAGACTCTGCTCTAGATAAGCGCTATGCTCCGGGGAAGGCCCCTTCTCACGACTTAGTGCAGGAGGAACGCATGCGCTCTCTCCTGCACTCTGCGGAGCTGGCAGACGTTTGCAGGTAACTTCACCCTACTGAGCATGACTTCACATTTTGCTCGAATCCTCATAATAGTTTTTGCAGAATCGACCACATATTTATGTATATTCAGCAGCTCTCTTTAGTCAGGAGGATAGCTATCCCTTTCTCACCATGGTCAGACCATAATCCCCTGGTTCTACTTTTAGCAATCATGCACACAGAGATGGACGTGATCATCCATTTTGCTCCAAACCCCTCCATTTTGTATCTCTCTCTCCCAAATCAGTTTCCTCCGATATCCCCCCTCCCTCTCTGTTGAGTGACATGTGGTCTGTTTGATGCAGAGTTCAAAAGGCAACAGGCCCCAGTGGGAGAGTTCCATGGCTATAAAACCCCAGCCAAGCTGGTGCCTAGATGCCTGTTAGCTTCGCAATCTGGGATATCGTAAAACCATAAACCAAGTCCTTCACTGAGTTCACAGACATCCCAGGTAGTCATAAAAACAGACTTACATTTAAAAACTCACTTTTCCATATAATTTTATATCTTCAAATAGGACATAATTACATAAACAGGGAGCACATATTCGGACGGCTCACTTTAAGACAAGTCGCTTGGTATATTACACCCCCTAGCTGGCATATACAGGAGAGCAGAAAATTATATCTCCTTAACCAGATATCCATATATTAACCATCCAAGCAGGTATCTCATATTTCATATGTAGACGTTCAGCAGAAGATTCTGCGTATTAATCTACTCGTGGATAGAATGTTCTATGTATCCAGGGTAAGTTATGAACCAAAATATAAGCTAGGAGGGATTTTTGGTCATAGCTTGGGTCTCCGCCTGGCACACCTGCCCAAATGAGGCCATTGGTTCTCTGCTTCAGGGAGACACCCTGCTGAGTTCCTTGATAAAGGCTGTGATGCTTGAAGTTAAGTTAAGCTGAGGTGAAGTTGAAGAATCTCTCTTTTAACATCGGAACTAACTTTGAGTGATAAGATCCTTTTGGCTCTGAAACCTGATCTGCTTAACCCAAGGCTGACGGAAAGTACTTTATCCCTCTAAACTTCTTTCTGTTATCTCTTTGCTGTGCTGTTGTTTTCTGTGTATTTATATATATATATATATATATATATAGGCTACATCTTTTTCTGTATATATTTGCATTGCACCCTTTTGACCTTTTAGTAATAAATCTTACTTTCTGAAAGTGTTGAACTGTTTCTAAAGCTCTTTAATGCGAACTAAGAATCCCTGCCTCTGAAAAGCGCAACTGTGTGTTTTAAACTTCGGTATATCTCTGCCCGCGGTAACAGTGTTATACCGACTATTATTCAAACATCATAGTTTTATTGCTGATATTGCCGAGTTTCCTCTTTCTCTGTGCAAAAAGGAGGTGGTGGCAGTGTGAAGGGTTAATTGCGTAATTAACCTAACTCAGTAAATATCGCTCCCAGGCTGCAGATACACAGAATGTGGTCCACTAGCTGGACAATCTTTGTGCAGAGTGCAGCTGGGCGTGGCATTGTTACGCACGTGACAGAGAGGTTTTAGATTGGCTAGTCCTTCGGTCACGAGTTTGGTGAGAAGGGCTGGGGTCTGACGCCGCGATCTTCACAACCTCTTTTTTTTTTGCTTTATTTGAGCATAGCGTAAATTAAAAAAATGAACATTAATGGCAGTCCAAAAACTACTGCATGTTACCAAACTGTCCATAAATAGCTGGCAATCCCAAAACTAGCATTAAAAATCTCATGGAGGACTAAGGGCTTTTGTTAGAACAACTACAAGATCAGGAAAAAACACCAGACCACTGAAAAAAATGGAAGAAGCAGAACACACAAAGTGATATAGTCATTACAGTTGTAATTGTAACAAAAGTGAATTTTTTTTTAAAGACAGAGATATTCACATTTTGGAAAAAAAATTTATAACAGGTTTGCAAAAGGCTATTTCTGTCAAACTGATACAACCATACCTAACCAGGAGTGGGGCCTTCACTGTCATCTTTTATAAACATATGTAACAACAACTCCCACAGGATCTGCTGGATATGATTGGTTTTTCAACCATTTCCAGTAATGACCACCCTTGTACTTGGACCCAACAAATATCAATAGGGATAAATGGGCTTTATTAAAATAGCAACAAGCCCTTTGGGAAAAGAAGTTATCATCCATTAACATTGTGAAGAGAGAAAGAGACTGCACTTAGTCCCGTTAGTCACCTGTGGATGGCCCTGTGAGCTGACAGAACACTCTAGACAAATGAAATAGAAACAACTTTACTTACCTTAACAACAGCAACAATGGGTAAATATCATTGTATTTTGTAAAGAATGCGAATAGCGATATCACATATCTGTAAAGCATAAGCCCCTTCCCGGACAGTTTTGTTAATACAAGCAAAATCTACTGGCAGTGGGGCCCTTTATCTGGGCATCAAGAAGAGGGTATTTGTAATTCACAGGTAAAGAAACACTCTGATGGTATTTTAGTTTAAATGATGATGATAAAAGTCCCCAACAAATAGAGTTCCATTGTCAGCAAACAGGATCTAGCAGGAACCACAAAGATTAATTTACACTCAAACAAAAGGCCTCTCACCACTCAGGTGCCCTTCAGAGTTCGACCTGACAGCAGTGTAAGCAGACTAAGGGCTCATGTACACGTGGCGTTTGAAAACTCTTTTGACCGCTGGAAACTGACTGCTAGAAAACGTAGATTAAAAACATCAGTTTAGCCGCGTTTACCTACCGCATTTAGCCACGTTTATGCACGTTTGCTTTTAGAAGCGTTTTTAAAAGTTAACCTCAGGAGACCCTCCCAAATGCCCAGAATGCACTGAAAAATAAAAAATTCACTAAAAAAAAGGCTACTAAAATATCGCATGAGTTATTTTATCAAGTTATGTGGTATTTTAGTAGTGAAAACCATGCAATAATGTTTCAGCTGTCAGCGGGATTCCCACTGACAGCTGAATGTAAAAGAAAGAATTGCCGGCAATTAAAAAATAATTTTAACAATAATTTTAAAAATGGTGCTTTGGGCTTGGTATGGATTTTGAAGGGAAGCCCCACGTCAAATTTTTTTACAAAAATGTCTTGGGGGTCCCCCCAAAATCCATACCAGACCCTTTTTCGAGCATGCAGCCTGGCAGGTCAGGAAAGGGGGGGCGAGTGAGCACCCCCCCTCCTGAACCATACCAGGCCACATGCCCCCAACATGGGGGGTGCTTTGGGGCAGAGGGGGCTCCCCCCCAAAGCACCTTGTCCCCATGTTGATGGGTTGAGGCTGTGGGGGTCTGCAGGTGGGGGGCTTATTGGAATCTGAAAGCCCCCTTTAGCAAGAAAAATAAAGGCTCCGCTACAGACAATGCACCCGGCCGTCTGCCTCTGAGTTGGTGTGACAATTCTTAAATATGTAAGGGGCGGGCCATCACGTATGTGACCCCACCCCGTGTGACATAAGTGACCAGCATGCCCCAGATGTTGATGTCACATGGGGGGCGGGGTCACATGGGGGATGTCACTGGGTGTCCCCGCTCCTTCCATATTTAAGAACTGTCAAACCAGCTCAGAGGCAGACGGCCGGGGCCAGCATTGGTAGTGGAGCCTTTTTTTTTTTCGGCTCCGTAGCGGCGGGCATCGTGATTGACGTTTGATCTACTTTGGGGGACATAATTTATTTTATTTTCCTTCTTTTAATAAAGGACTTGTCAAAGAATGTCTCCTGTCTTTTTTCACACTACAGCTTTTTTTTGTGAATGGGTAGCGGTACCATGTACCCCATACTCATTCACATGGGGGGGAGGCCGGGATCTGGGGGCCCCCTTGCTAAAGAGGGCTTCCAGATTCCGATAAACCTCCTGCCCGCAGACTCCCACAACCACAGCCCAGGGTTGTGGGGAAGAGACCCTTCTCCCCATCAATATGGGAACAACGTGCTTTGGGGGGAGCTCCCCTTACCCCAAAGCACCCCCCATGTTGAGGGCATGTGACGTGGTATGGTTCAGGAGGGGGGACGCTCGCTCGCCCCCCCCCCCCTTTCCTGACCTGTCAGGTTGCATGCTCGAATAAGGGTCTGGTATGGATTTTGGAGGGGACACCCATGCCATTTTTTTTTCAATTTTGGCATGGGGCTTCCCCTTAAAATCCATACCAAACCCGAAGGGCTTGGTGTGGATGGGGGGGGCCCCATGCCGTTTTTCAAAATTATTTTTTAATTGCCGGCAATTCTTTTTTTTACTTTCAGCTGTCATGGGGGAATCCCGCTGACAGCTGAAACATGATGCCTGCTTTTCACTACTAAAATACTGATAAAATAACTCATGCAGTATTTTAGTAGCCTTTTTTAGTGGATTCAAATATTTTTTTTTTTTTAATTCTCTGCAGTATCCTACCACATACTCAGATGTGGTAAGATAGTGCTTAGTGAATTGTGCTCTGGATATGGACCAGTCAAAAAACGCTTCTAAACGCAAACACTTGTAAACACGGTTAACCACGTTTACAAGCTTTTGGCATTTGAAACGCCGGTAAAATCTACTCCTGAACGCAATTTTACTGAGTTAAAAAAAATCAACTGTAAACTCAACTGCCTGTAAACAACTGTAAATGACTATGTGTACATGGACACATAGGAAAACATTAAGGAGAGTTCAGGGGCTCTCGAAAAAAAAAACGCAGAAAAGCTCCTGAATGTCAGTTTATCAGCTGCAGTGTACATGAGCCCTAAGTGTAACACAGGCCACAAAATTTCCGAGATTGGCAATGGTGGCCACAGCTATACATTTCCTGCAATACTGTTCCCCAGATGCCAGGCAAGAGGTAGCACAATACGGCTCCCCATTCAAGCCTACCTCTACATCTCATGTGCATATGGGTTCTCTCACTCAGTAACACAGCACTGCTCTCCACAGCTCTGTCCTTCTTCATGTCTCATGAGTGGGGTTAAAGAGGTTTACAACCACAACCATGTCTAGCATATCCTTCTATAGCGTGTGCTTATCTCAATTAAAAGAATTAAGTGTCATTTCTATCTACTGAATCCTTCCTCTGCTATCAGCATGAATCACTTCTCATAATTTTTTCTGACACCAAGAGAAAAATGATAACATGGGAGGGATCTCCAGCAGATTGACAGGTTCAGCTCTGTTCCGATAAGCTGTGTGGAGGGGGTGTCTCTCTTGCCTCCAATCAGTTCTCCGAGCTCTCCTCACTGAGTTCTGCAGAGTGTAATTCCAGCTCTCCACCCCCTTTTTTCTGAACTCTCAGATAAGCCTAAAAAAAGTCACCATTTGAATGGATGTAAAGAAGAAAGGACTGCAGACCGACAGATACAATTTATCTAGGAGAATCTGTTTCATCTCTCTGTATCACCTGAGGATAGTCCATTCACTGGGTACATGTAAGGTTTACAACCACTGTTCAAGGAAGGCAGCTAATACCAGTGGTATACTAGTTACCAGTTCCCTGGTTCAGGCCTAATTGTCTTTGGTATGTTGAGGAGGAGCGAAGGGTTGTAACAGCGCAAACACTGCAAAGTCCTTCCTTCTCCTTCGCTTCTCTACTTATTGCACTTAGAGGCGCTTCTCTCCTTTTTCTCATGTTGAGGAGGAGCACCCACAGACAGTAACAAAGATTGAAATTTCTCAACATGTAAATGGCAGTTAAGACATGACAACTAATTTTTCCCAATAACGGATTTAAAACTTTCTAGAATTATAGTGGGTTATGTGGCAAAGGTAGGTAGCTCTCTAGAGTTTATTTTATTTTTCCTTGAGAAACCACATTCATCATGCTTGTGTGGATTTGTATGCTGATGTAAAGCAGAATTTTGCAAAATAAATGGTAAAATGCACAGGTAAACTGATACCAGGGAGCATTCAAGGACAAATCTGGTTTCTATTTTACATAACTTTTTTGCTTTTAAACTTATTAACAGTGTTTAGTGATATAGTACTGTTGATCTTGCATGTTAGGTTATACATCATTTTGCGCAGCTTTCTCTGCAGTGTAATTCTGGTGCACCATCCAAAAGCAAAACTGAATGTTAGAAATACATGACCTAAATATATTTTACAGCTGGAGTAAAGCCCTGTAAAAACATTAACTCACCAGAGAGGATCCATAAAATTCTCAGACAGAAACTCAGGTATTTGCCTAAAACTAATAATGTTATAGTGAGAGCAGGGGCTCCTTGGCTTAGCTCAAAAAGACAATCTACCAGACTTGTCGCTTCAATACTCCAGGTTATGGTGCATATTAGAATAACGTACTATACATATTTCCGAATGCTGGCAAATAGAAAAAGGTACATACAAGGCTTCTGCAGGCAAAAATATGTAATCTGGGTTATTGTGACCAATGTATTGGTGGGTCACAGCCCAATAATCAACATGAATAATTATGGATTGTTTATCTGCTATTATATAATATTTTTAGAATATCTTTGAGTCTACATATATCACATAATGTCAGCATAAAATAGTATATTGTTATATTTGACAGATGGTGAAATTAACATCAGACCAACTTTATATAACTAGCAAATATTTGTGATTGCCTCGCAGTATGCAGTAGAAGCTGCAGCAAACCAGAAAGAGTCTGCATCATTTCCTGATTTGAATTTATCCAGCATCATCTAGCTTTTTTTGAAAAGCATTTTTTTCTTTATAAATGTCAGTTTTGCTGCAGGCTGGTTAAGGGCAACCCCAGGCACAATATTTAACCCTGTCATAGCCCTTTTTTTATTTTGCATTTTTACACACATTTAAAAAATTATTTTGTGTATAAAGATTACCTAAAGCACCCAAAACATTGTATATGTTTTCTGAAAGCAGAGACCCTAAAGAATAAAATAGTGATAGTTCTATATTTTAATGTCACATGATATTAGCGCAACAGTTTATCAAGCTCAAAATTTCAGTAAAACAATAAACTAATGTCAATTTTAGGGCACACAAATACAATATATTACCCATTTTTTTGGTAAAATATAAAAGATGAGGTTACCCGAGTAAATAGATATCTAACACATCAAACCTTAAAATTGTGTGCCCCCGTGACACGGCAAAAAACTTTCGGAAGCTTAAATTTTCCATAGGTGATGCACTAAAAGCCCCTACAGGTCATCAGTTTACACATAAAGTGGTTGTAAAGGAATTTAAAAAAATCTCTATACTTACCTGCTCTGTGCACTACAATTTGCACAGAGCAGCCCCGATCCTCCTCTTCTTGGGTCTACCACCGGTGCTCCTCCTCTCTGTTCAGTGCCCCCAATAGGAAGTTGATTCCTATGGGGGCACTCATGCGGGCTTGCTCCCAATTCCCGCTGTTGCGTCCATTGATACAGACAGTGGGACTCGTCCCCACCCCCCCCCCCCTCTTCCGTGTCACTGGAGTTGATCAAAAGGAGAAGGAGTTAATGGTTCGATATGCCCAGGGAGGAGGGAAAAAGTCAGGAGAGCTGCAGCTCTCATGCACAGCGCTGAATCGTAATGGGGCTCAGGTAAGTATAAGGGGATGAGGGGGGAGTATGTGACACAGAAGGTTTTTTACCTAAATGCATAGAATGCATTCAGGTAAAAAAAAAAGTTTGAGGCTTTAGAACTACTTTAACCAGAAATAATGGGCCTAGAATCAAGGCTCCAACTCATGTTCTGCAATATTCAAATTGGAAGTAAAGTCCACTTTTTAACTTGTACCTACAGGTAAGCCTATAATAAGGCTTGCCTGAAGGTACAGTGAGTATCTCCTAAACGTGCACCATTTAGATGTTCACACAGCATGCAGCCGGTGACATCACCGCTCTGAAGGGACAGCATACTTGTGCCAAACCTTCAGAGCTCCATGCCGGGGCTCATGTGCGGATGCGCAGGAGTGACGTGATCATGGCCCGGCCATTCAAAACAGCCAGAGACCGCAAACCCGGAAGGAAGACCGGGTGAATATGAATGCACCCAAGAGCCATGAGAGCACAAACAAGACAGCAACATTTTACACTTCATTTCTGGGTTCTTAGAAGGCAGGTGAAATCAGTGAACAGATGTTCGCTGACCTCTCCTCTCTACCTGGTGGCTGCTGCCATACAAGTCCCCAGTCCACCGTTGGAAAATGGGCCTCAGGAAACAAGGTATGGGAGTGTGCATGTGTGTGTGTGCGTGTGTGTGTGTGTATGTGTGTGGTGGTGGGGGGGCAGAGGTGGTGTTGCCGGAGTGTGTGGAAGCAACAGTCAGATTTACATATCTACCACTATTCAATACTTTTTGACCTGTCCTCTTACAGGTCAAAATCGCTTGTTTCCCTTTAATGGGAGTCCATTAATCGTCTCCTCTCCTCCTTCTAACTCCCCTCAGTTGTGGCATTCCATCCAGAGATCACACACTGGCAAACTTTTTTTCTGGGTGTCTGATACTTTAAAAGATGCACTCTCTGTCCACGCTCACACATAAAAAAGTGGTATCCCCATAGTGCAGTATGTAAGGTAAAATAGATTTATTAAAAATAGAAATGCATTCACAAATAAAAATATTCCACAGGCATTAACATGAAAAGTGGGGCCGTGGCTCCCCAAGCACCCTGGCCCCACCTACACTGACTGATTTAATTTTCTGATATGCCAGGACAAGAAATTACCCCAAAAATAACCCCTTTTTGAAAAGTAGACAGCCAAGGTATTAAGTAAGAGGCATGGTGAGCTTTTTGAAGTTGCCATTTTTGTCACAATTTATTTGAAAATGAAATAAATAAAATTTGTTTTTTTTTTCACAACGTTGCATTGTAAGTTATTTATCATACACAGCCTAGGCATACTTACAATTAAACCTCAAAACACATTCTGCTAATCCTTCTGAGTATTGAGATAACACGTGTAAGACTTTTTCAAACCTAGACATATAGAGGGGCCCAAAATCCAAGGAGCACCATTGGGCTTTCAATGAGCATAAATTATGCGTCCTATTTCATGACTACCTTTCATATTTCTAGAATCAGTGAAGTGCCATGACAGGAGAAACACCCACAAAATTACCACATTTTGAAAAACAAGCACCCCAAGGTATTTTCTGACAGGCAAATTGAGTCTTTTGAAAATGTCATTTTTTTTTCCAAAAGTTTATAGAAAATGCAGGAAAAAAAATTAAAATGTATTTGTTTACACAACATTATTAATAAGATATGTTTAACACACGACATGGGCATTCTTAGAGTTACACCCTAAAACACATTCTGTTTCCTTGTATGCAGATAGCAAATGTTTGAGGCTTTTCACAGCCCAACCACATAGAGTGCCCAAAATCCAAGAAGCTCATCTAATTTCCTGACTACCTATCACATTTCTGGAGGCCCTGAAGCTTCAGGACAATGGAAACGCCCACAAAATGACTACATTTTGGAAAACATGGTGAGTCTTTTGAAGACTTCACTTTTATGCCTTACGTTTTTGGAAAATGCAAAACAAAAATAAATGTTATTTTTTTTACACAAAGCTGACAATTTATTAAGATATTTTTCATACACAGCATGGGCTTATAAACACACCTCATAACACAAACCAATTGTATTTAAAAAAAATCAACCAATTGTATCAGTTGTAACAACCAATCAATCAACTAATTGTCACCTCTGTAAGAATGGTCAGGGAATATAGCTTAGTGTAGCATCACCTATAGCAGTCCCTATTCCTGCAAGCCTAGCCTACTACTAATTAGAAAATTGGGAACAGTAGTAATAAAAGTATAGAAAATATAGAAGAGCAACTAATCTCACCCTTGAAACAAGGTACATATAAACCAACTAACCATAGAAGACAGCGCTCCTCCCAGAATACACAAATTAAAAAAACAAAAGATATATAAAATATATATGAATTAAATAAATGTAAATAAATAGAGGTGCAAAAATTTACTAATTGTGAATTCCGATTGAAGAACAAACTATTCACACGGTACAACTGCAAGAGATCTGAACTTACAAAGTGCCAAGTGTGTGGTCATATTCCTACCACTTCTTCTGGGAGACTGAAATTCCTCTTATTGGGGTTCACCTTAATGACTCTGAATGAACAGGTCCCTTTTTGGGGTAAAGTTTGCAAAGAGCATTAATTATTCCTGGAAATGCTAAGACATTGGCACTAAAGTGTAACAATGGGCACAATCGATAATTACATAAATGGTGCAATCTGTCATTAGCATAAATGTTTTATGTTTTTCCAAGTCTCCCCTTGTAACATTTTTGTTACCTGTTGACCCTCCCAGTAGATCTGTTTTTTTCTGCTTCCTGTAGAAGACCAAGCTATTTGGCAAAAATGAAAGTTGGGTGGTTGGGAAACACCATATAAGACTGCTGGGGGTGCTTACAACTGCCATCTTCTATTCATATGGTGGATTGAACCTTATAGAAAACCTGTTGCTGTAACTGCTGTAGAATCTTTAGCTGAAGTTGGGCTTTACTTGTATGTCTTACTTATAACTTCCCTGTACAGGATGACAACGCTGCTATGTAATGTTCCTGCAGAATGATCAGGGTTGTCACCCTGTTACAGAAGATGGGGAAATAACAGATCTACAGACAGGACCAACAGCTGATACAACTATGTTGCAGAGGGAACTCTGGGAATGCTAATGACAGATTGCATTACACATTCAGTTAGCAGGCTTCCTGCTCTTGGTCTTCTGTTTGAATTGTGTTCTGATATTTACTGTCCTGCTGTAAAAGGTGTAAATGATTGCCCACATGTTTCACGGTTTCTCTATGTAATTGCAGAATGTTTAATCCTCATTGGTCCAATGAATTCCTAGTCCTTCCAGATAACATTTGCTTCTTGTGTGGCATAGACCTTACTACCATCGAGGAGGTCACCAAGGTCTTCTCTCATGCCCGCCTCACCACCTCGACCCTATCCCCTCACAACCCCTACGACCTCCCTCCCCCTCCATCCTACGTTCCCTCACCAACATCTTTAATCTCTCCCTCTCTTCCGGCGCATTCCCCTCCCCTCTGAAGCACGGCACATCACTCCCATACTTAAAAAGCCCTCCCTGGACCCCAATGACCCGAACAACCTCAGACCCATCTCCCTGCTCCTTTTCACATCCAAACTCCTCGAGCACTTAGTCTACAATCTCCTAAGCTCTCACTTCAACGACAACAACCTCCTCGATCCCCTCCAGTCCGGCTTCCGTCCCCTACAGTCCACCGAAACTGCCTTACTCAAACTCTCCAATGACCTTCTAACAGCCAAACAACCTCCTCGATCCCTCCAACAACAACCTCCTCTATCCCCTCCAGTTCAGCTTCCGTCCCCTACACTCCACCGAAACTGCCTTACTCAAACACTCCAACTAACTTCAATGACCTTCTAACCGCCAAAGCTAATGGCCACTATTCAGTGCTCCTACTCCTTGACCTCTCCGCGGCCTTCGACACAGTCGACCACCCCCTCCTCCTCAAAAAACTACACTCTCTCGGCCTCAGAGATTCCTCTCTCTCCTGGCTCTCGTCCTACCTATCACAACGCTCCTTCAGCGTTACCTATAACGCTACCACCTCCCCCTCACTCCCCCTCTCTGTTGGGGTCCCTCAAGGCTCCGTCCTCGGGCCCCTTCTCTTCTCCATCTACACCTCCTCCCTTGGCCAACTCATACACTCTCACGGCTTCAACTACCACCTCTATGCCGACGACACACAAATCTATCTCTCAACCCCTCGCCTCACCCCCGCAATCTCCGCCCGAATCACAAACCTACTAAATGACATATCAGACTGGATGTCGCTCCACTTCCTTAAACTGAACTTCTCCAAAACTGAGCTCCTAGTCTTCCCCCCAGCCCGCACACCACCCCCCATTGACTTCTCCATCACGTCCAACAATGCCACTATCAGGCCAGCCCTGCAGGCCAGAGTACTTGGAGTCATTCTGGACTCCTACCTATCCTTCCAGCCCCATGCCCAATCACTAACTAACTCATGCAGACTCCACCTCCGCAACATCGCCAAAATCCACACGTTTCTAACCCCAGAAACTACTAAACAGCTCATCCACTCCCTCATCCTATCACGACTCGATTACTGCAACTCCCTCCTCACTAGCCTACCACGCCACAGGCTATCCCCGCTTCAGTCGATCCTGAATATGGCAGCCAGACTCATTCACCTTACCAACCACTCCGTTTCTGCCACCCCCCTCTGCCAATCCCTCCACTGGCTTCCGATTGCACAATGGATCAAATTCAAAATCCTAACACTGACGTACAAAGCTGTCCATCATACTGCCCCAAATTACATCACCGACCTAATATTCAAGTACCACCCATCACGCACACTCCGCTCCTCTCAAGACCTCCTTCTCTCTTGTTCCCTGGTCTCCTCCTCCCATGCCCGCCTCCAGGATTTCTCCAAGGTGTCATCCATCCTCTGGAACTCCCTACCCCAATCCATCAGACTATCACCTACTCTCCTCTCATTTAGGCGCACCCTGAAAACTCACTTCTTCAGGGAAGCCTACCCCACCCTCTGCTAATTGCCGATCTCCTCCACTCTTCCTACCACTCCATCCCCCACAGCTATCTCCTCCTGTATCACTATCCCCTCCCTCCTAGATTGTAAGCTTGAAGGAGCAGGGCCCTCGAACCCCTTGTGTATCACATTGTATTGTTATTGTACTGTCGCATGTTCTGTCTCCCTTTGTAATGTACAGCGCTGAGCAAACTGTTGGCGCTTTATAAATACTGTATAATAATAATAATAATAATATTAGACTCTATGAACAAATAAATTGGTGTCCAGCAAACATGTCCATATGAAAGACAATGTCTAATAATCAAATAAATATATAGTGTCCAAACAATGAGTGAATAGATACTTTTTCTTCCGTAATTAAACTTCCATGTGAAATAACACAAAACACTGTGCAAAATCCACCACCAAATGAAATGAATAAACTCACCAGAACTCCATCCTGGTAAAATTATAAACCAGCAACAAGCACTTAAGCTCTGGGAACAACAATCTGCAGAGGAATAACCAGCTGGTTGGAAAGGATTCAAATGACACTAGGCTTTTCTTATATTCAGAATGGGCTCATAAAAGAAGAGATGGGTATCCACATAGTGTAAAACCATAATAAACATTTATTCATTAAACATCTTTTTCTTTTAGACTACTATTGCTGGAATACCATGTTCACTGGAGAGAAAATACAGGAGGCTGAAGAAGGGAAAACCAGGAGTGCAGTTGTCCGCAGGAAATGGCTGGGACTGGTGTCTAGCAGGCACGTAGCCTGTGGGTCATGCAAATGGGTCAGCTCAGGCTGCAGGCACAGACATGGTCAGTAAACCAGCAAAGAATCAGTCCAGGCGGCAGACACAAAAGTGGTAAAAAAACAGGCCAGGGTCAGTACAGATGGCAGGTATAGGGGATGCACTGGTCTGGTGACACTGGGACTGGTGAGGCAGTGATCAGGAACACTGTTGTTGGCTTTCACTGGTCTAGCGAAACTGGAGACTAGTGTGTCAGTAATCAAGAACATTGATGCTGGCTTACACTGGTCTGGTGACACTGGGACTGGAGTGGCAGTGATAGGGGACACTGTTGCTGGGTTACACTGCTCTGGGGACACTGATACTGATGTGGCAGTGACCAAGAACACTGTTGCTGGCATGCACTGGTTGGGTGACACTGCGACTGGTGTGGCAGTGATAAGGAGGAGGAGTGGGTGGAGTCCATGTGCCAGGGGCCCCTAACAAAGCATCTTGTACCTGTGGTGATGGAGACAAGGGTCTGTTCTCCACAACCCTGATCAGCAGCTCTGCATCTTCTGCATCGGAATCCAGACGCTCTATTTAATAATAAGGTGGCTCCAGATACCACCCACCCTATGCCACCAGCATGCTTATCATCAGCTGGTTTTTAAAGTGTATGTATATCCAAAACGTTTTTCTTGGTTTTGGATAGAGTATGAAAGGGTTAAAATCTCTGCCGCATTATATTTTGCTGTCTGTGTACCATTGCGGAAATTTCCATGAAGTTAGAAGTCCACCAAAGTGAGGTAAATTCCTCTTTTGTTTGTCTCCAGAACAGGTGTCCCCATTGGAAGATTTACCCTTACATCTTATTCTAGGAATACTGTAACTATAAATTTTGTAAATTTACCCCAACTTTTTCATTAGTGACAATGGTCACCTGTACATACAAAGGTATGCTTCTCCCCAGTGAGGGGAGATTCTTGTGGCCAAGAATACAGTGCATGTTGTGAATACACTTTAACCACTTCAATGCTTGACACTTTCTCCCCCTTCCTGGTCAGGCCATTTTTCAGCTTTCAGTGCTCTCACACTTTCAATGGCAATTACGCAATCAAGCAACACTGTACATAAATGAAATTTGTATCTTTTTTAGACAAATATAACTTTTGGTAGTACTTAATCACCACTGGGTTTTTTTTATCTTTTTCTAAATAAACAAAAATAGACTGAAAATTTTGGAAAGAAAAAAATGTGTTTTTCTTAGTTTCTGTTATAACATTTTTCAAATAAATAATCTTTCTTCATAAATTTTGGCCACAATTTACCGTATTTTTCGCTCCATAAGACGCGCCTGACCATAAGACGCACCTAGGTTTTTGAGGCGGAAAACAAGAAAAAAAATATTCTGAACCAATGGACTGCAGACACAGTACAGGAAATGACCAGAGACTGCGGACACAGTACAGGAGATGACCAGAGACTGCTGACAGTGCAGGAGATGACCAGAGAATGCAGACATACTACAGGAGATGACCAGAGACGGTGGACATAGTACAGGAGATGACCAGAGACTGCGGACATAGTACAGGAGATGACCAGAGATTGTAGACATAGTACAGAGGATGACCAGAGACTGCGGACACAGAACAGGGGATGACCAGAGACTGCGGTCATAGTAGATGACAAGAGACTGCGGACACAGTACTGGAGATGACCAGAGACTGCAGTCATAGTACAGAAGATGACCAGAGACTGCGGACACAGTACAGGAGATGACCAGAGACTGCAGACAGTATAGGGGATGACCAGAGACTGCGTACAGTATAGGCGATGACCAGAGACTGCGGACAGTATAGGGGATGTCCAAGAGACTGCGGACAGTATAGGAGATGACCAGAGACTGCGGACAGTACAGGAGATGACCAGAGACTGTGGACAGTATAGGGGATGACCAGAGACTGCAGACAGTACAGGAAATGACCAGAGACTGTGGACAGTATAGGGGATGACTAAGAGACTGCGGACAGTATAGCAGATGACCAGAGACTGCAGACAGTACAGGAGATGACCAGAGACTGCAGACAGTACAGGGGATGACCAAGAGACTGCAGGCAGTACAGGAGATGACCAGAGACTGCAGACAGTATAGGGGATGACCTAGAGACTGCAGACAGTGCCGGATGATGACCAAGAGACTGCAGACAGTACAGGAGATGACCAGAGACTGCAGACAGTACAAGGGATGACCAAGAGACTGCAGACAGTACAGGAGATGACCAGAGACTGCGGACAGTATAGGGGATGACAAGAGTCTGTGGACAGTATAGGGGATGACCAAGAGACTGCGGACAGTGCAGGAGATGACCAGAGACTGTGGACAGTATAGGGGATGACCAACAGACTGTGGACAGTGCAGGGGATGACCAAAGATTGCAGACAGTACAGGAGATGACCAGAGACTGTGGACAGTATAGGGGATGACCAAGAGACTGCAGACAGTGCAGGGGATGACCAAAGACTGCAGACATAGTACAGGAGATGACCAGAGACTGTGGACAGTATAGGGGATGACCAGAGACTGCAGACAGTGCAGCAGATGACCAGAGACTGCAGACGGTACAGGGGATGACCAGAGACTGTGGACAGTACAGGGGATGACCAGAGACTGCAGACCTTTGGGGAGGGAGGTGGAGCGGGCACCTGAACTGTACAGCGCTGGACTGCGGGACAGATAAGGTTCTGCTGCAGAGAAGAGACGAGCAGCCGGCCCAGTATTCTGACACATCGGCGGCGGGAATACTGGACCGGCTGCTCCATATTCGCTCCATAAGATGCACTGACATTTTCCCCCTTTATTGGGGGGAAAAAAGTGCGTCTTATGGAGCGAAAAATATGGTAGTCTGCTACATTTCTTTTGTAAAAATAACCCACATCAGTGTATATTTAGTGTTAGTGAAAGTTATAGTCTCTCTCTCTCTCAATATATATATATATATATATATATATATACAGTATATATATATACACACACTGCTTAAAAAAAATTAAAGGAACACTTTGAAAACACATCAGATCTCAATGGGCAAAAATTTCATGCTGGATATCTATACTGATATGGACTGGGTTTTAGAAACATAAGGATGCCCCATTGTTTGATGGAAATTAAAATTGTCAACCTACAGAGGACTGAACTCAGAGACACCCCAAAAATCAAAGTAAAAAATGGTGCAGACTAGTCCATTTTGCTGAAATTTCATTGCAGCATCTCAGAATGGTACTCAGTAGTTTGTATAGCCCCCACGTGCTTGTATGCATACCTGACAACGTTGTGGCATGCTCCTAATGAGAAAACGGAGGGTGTCCTGGGGCGTTTCCTCCCAGATCTGGACCAGGGCATCTCTGAGCTCCTGGACAGTCTGAGGTGCAACCTGGCGGCGTCAGATGGACCGAAACATGATATCCAAGAGGTGTTTTATTGGATTTAGGTCAGGCAAGCGTGGGGAGGCAAGCTGTTAATTCTGAATGTCACTACATATTCTTGTTTGATAAGCCTCTTTATTGACAGGAGGTTACTTTCCAGAGTAGGAGCATATTGTACCTCTTAGGTATATTTCTGGTGATTGTTTGGGAGAGAAGGAATATATGGTATACCTTCTTAAACCACATACTTTCCATGAGTTATTTATTCTTTCTGTCTTGCTTTGATCAAGCAGGCTGATGATATTATTTATCATTGGTCATAGGACCATTAGCTCTGGGGTCAATGTACCAGATAAAAAATGAGGCGTCCTCCTTGGGATGAATGCCATACTTGGTATATGAAGCATCTCTTTTTCTTCTTTAACACTGTTGACCTTTTGTTGTTTAACTTGTGTATTTTGCTGATTCTTCTGCAGTTTGTATATAACTGACCTGTTTATTTGTACACAAAACATTCATGTGTTTTACGCTGCATATTACTATTGTTGGGGTTGTCTGTTCTTACTCTATATTCTTCCTTAGGAGCATTTTCAATGTTTACTCTTTCTGTTTTTTGTTTGTATTCCTCCACAAGCTTGCCTTCAACATATTTTAGGGTACTAAGTAAAATCCTAAAAGCACCTCACAGCTTCAAACTTTGATTCTCCTCTTCTCTGCAAGTGCCACAGGTGGGAGCTCATGCTTGCCCTTTGTATAATCTTTACAGAAAGCTCAATTATTTCAGTTCCTTTAACAAAGCTTTATTCAGATGTAAATGCATGCTGCATATCCCTGCCTGAGACCACTCAAACTGACGCATTTCACCCTTACAGACTTAATTGTAAGACAAGTCGGCAGCAAAAGGCTCACACTCCTCCTCATTCCTCATTCTCTACATCTCCCTCATTGGAAAGCTACTGCAGATATGACTCTTGCAAAATAAGATGGTGCAACACACATGGCTCAACCCTGCTTGTTTTACTGGAAAGAGTAAACACAGAAAAGGGGAATTACATTATAAACTTTTGGAACCACTGTTAGGAATTTTATATTAGAACTCTAAACACCGACTACTACCTAGAGTCAGAACTAGTAAATTAAAGCATAATATACAGTATGAGAATTGTTGTTGAATCCAAGTCTGTATAAACTGCAAGCAACCACCCCCACCCCCTCAACGTTCTCCTGCTGCATCAGTCATTGCCTGCATCCTCCAGTGACAAGAATGGAGGCCTCACAAGGGGTTTCAAAGGCTGCAGACATTGAGCCAAAGCTGCTGGCAGCTCTGTAGGTCCAGACCTAAGAGGTGGCTGACACCATACATACATTACTGGTGGAAAGGCTCCCTGATCTCCAAGCACAACTTCCTATAGGTGCCAGCCCAGCTCATGCACTGCACAGATGAAGACATGAAAGGTCCGATCGGTTGCACTCTAAAATCTCCACTTTATTAAACAGGATAAAACCAATACAGACAGTGGAAATACAGTGTAGGACCAGCAGGTAAACACGTTTCACGCTAAGGACAGCGCTTATTCACTACACAGTGGACCGATGTACAAAGTGTTGCAATTAAACATTGACAGCAGTTGTTCCTCCTAATCAACATAAGGTCCACCTCCTGCTACACCAGACCAAAAACAAAAGTAAGAATTGTTCTGCAATGTACAACTTCCACATCCCCTAAAATTTGATACACAAACCCCACAACACTAACCTGAAAGGGTGTGTATAAGAGTTACCACGTCAAAACACGGGGATAACAGAAGTAAAAAAGTGAAAATAGAAATGAAAATGACATGGCTGACACCATATCATCTTGAGCCTGATAAAGTTGTGTGTGAAAATGGCACTAATCTGCTTAATGCCTTTTGCCAGGGAATTTACACACATTCCTTGCCCTGCACATATTCTCAATTTTGTGGTGCAGCAGTTCATCATAAAATACTGTTTTTAGGTGTTCCTCTGTCAGGCCAGCTTTAAATGGAAAAGACTAGCCATGGCTTGCCTGCCAGAAATGCAGCATCAACATCAGCCGTCTGCCAACCATCTCATTTGTGACACCCCCACATGCTAAAACACAATGTTGGTTATGCTGCAGAGACTGCATTAGCTGCAACATGTCGTCAATAAGTACCTCTGAGAATAAAGCACAAGGAAAGACTTTGGGGAGTTAGAGTTCTTTTCACTATATCAATGACTCATCATTCAGAGCATGATCAAGATTTTGGCCCATTTTGAGGAGGCAACCAAAATGTTGAACAGCAACACACTACACAGTGTCACAGATCGGCCACTGGAGGCACAGTAACAGGATGAAGAGCAGAACATGTTGTCCCAGGGCCAACAGGAACATTTGCCCTGCAGCTCTATCCCTGTGAGGTAGAAGAAGGCCACAAAGAAGTACAAGGAGGATTAAGAAGTTTGGGGTGCTGGAGGGTATCAGTGTGAGGGGCGTGTTTCAAGGGGGAATGTCTTGCCTCTTGCAAACCCCAGGCAATGCATGTGGGTGGGGTAAGATGGTTAAGGACAGTGTTGTCTTCAGTAACTCCAAGGACTCTGGGTCTTCTATTGCAGGCAGTTTATGGTGATTAGGATATTTTATAATCAAATGCCTGAGCGTGAGGGGCAGGTTTCAAAAGGAATGTTTTGCTTCTTGTAAACCCCTGGTGCTGCATGTGGATGGAGTGGGATTGTTGATGGCAGTGTAGTCCTCAGTGATTCCAAGGACTCTGGGTCATCTTCCCCTCTGAGGCAAAAGGAGGCCAAGGAGAAATACAAGGAAGATAAAGAGATTTGGAGTGCTAGAGGGTATAAGCACAACGGTCAGGTTTCAAGGGGGATGTTTTGCTTCTTGCAAACCCTAGGAGCTGCGTGTGTGTGGGGTGAGTTCCTTGAGTAAAATATTGCCCCTGCCATCCTCACCAACAAACACTAACAATGACAAAGGACCGGCCAATCTCACACCGCGCTGTTGCTTACGTAACAATGCCACTTTCCACTGCAACCTGCACAAAGATTTTCTGGGACCACAATCTAAGTGCCAACCGACTGAGAGCAATTGTCACTGGGCTAAGTTACCTAAGAAATCAACCCTTTAAACTCCAAACTGCCACCAGATAGCTTTGGACCTATCAATCCTTCACAATATTAGCAAGAATAAATGTAAACAATAAACGTCTGTACATACACTGTCACCACAGACAGTAATATTCAGAGATTTATCATATACAGTAGCTCTAGAGACAGGGATTCCTTACTTTGCATTAAAAGCCTTGGAGACAATTTCAACACTTTTAAAAATAGGGTTTAATAGTGAAAAGGTCAAAATGGCGCAAATAAAATATTTACGGAAAAAAGGGTGTAACAAGGATATAAAGAGATAATAAAGCAACAGAGAGAATTTAAAAGGAGTTGAAATTAAGAATACTTGCAACATCCTTGGTTTTAGCAGAGTCCAATTGTCCAAGTGAAAATTTTGCAGTGTCTCTGTCATGAACCAGTGGTAGTGAGCCCTTGTAGACCGCCAACTCAGAGTTCTCCAGGGCGGAGTCTAAGCCCCAGCCTGCTTCTTCACCAAAGCCCCTGATGGTGGGGATGGACTTGCAGCAAGCTAGAACCAGGTTGCGGCCCCCAGGTACACCCAGCTGAGGATGTGGAGACCACTTGCTTGAGCAGAATGTAATGGAAGGCGACAACAGGGAAGCCGGTAGACAAGCCGAGGTCAGGACAGGTGGAAATCAAGCACAGTCAGTGGACGAAGCTCGAGTCGGTACATGGGTAGTCAGATATAGGATACAGGAATACCAACAGACAGGAGCTCTGAGAACTAAGAAATTGCTCAGGCAAAGTGGGCTAGACTGAGCATGTTTTATATAGACAAGCAAACTAGGAGGCGAGCCAGGAAGTGATGGAAGGGAAGGAAATAAAACCCAGAGAATAGCAGACGACGCCCATAGGTGAGCATAGACAAACCACACATGTGAAAGGAGTCAGGAAAAGCACTGCAGCAAGGAGGTAAGAATACACAAACAAGAAACTGCAGGCTAACTTGTGACAATCTCTCTCAGGTCCGGTTAGGTGTTCCTTGGTTGATGTTAAAACGAGAGCTTGACAACAGGTCCTGCCATTCTCTTTTTCTGTGGTATCAAAGGGATGTTGACAGAGGTCATCTGAGCAATCATGTGGTGTAAGGGAGGGTACTAGGAGGTCACCACATTTATGACCAAGTCTTAAGTACAGTAAATATTAATATCTTCCACTATGTACAGCAGCAACTTTTAATCAGGGTGCCCAGGCACCCTGGGGTGCCTTGATGTTTCTTCTGAGGTGTCTTGGAAAAATGTCTAAAAATTGCCCAAAACTTGTATATAAGCCAGTGGGTGGAACAAGCCTCCCTATTAGTTACACAAAGCCACAGAATTTCATTGTACATCATTATGAGCTTCTAGCCGCTGTCTTCTTAACAACCAATGACATATTCAGTTGATAAGGAGGATGTTGGCTACCTGCACATCATCCTTGTTTGACCCTCCCCTGCTCCTTTCCATCAGTACTGGGGTCACATTAGCTCAGTGATGGAGAAAAACTGAGGGAGAAGAGAAACATTGGAATGCTAGTCAGTACCAGTGTGCAAAGGTTTATTTGCTTTGGAAGAATAAATCACCTCTAATATTGGGTCTCCTATGTGTGTATGTTGCTGTGTTGTATAAAACTATTAGAATAGATTTTTATATTTTAAAATGGGGTGCCTCAAGACTGTCCATAACTTTAAAGGGTGCCTTCAGACTGTCCATAATTTTAAAGGGTGCCTTGAAAGAAAAAAGGTTGAGAAACACTGATGTACAGGTTGCATTCTAGAAACTGGTAGATTATTGTTCTGAAGAGATAGGTGACTGCTTTCTCCCCTTTCATATTTGCTAGCTTAGTCCTGTATGACCTTGATTTGTTCTGTATGATATTCCCTATTCAAATGTATACTTTATATTCATGTGTCTTGGTCCTGTTGGATTTTATGAATTGTGTCTGGATTTTGTTAAGTTGTGAACTGGGCAGAGGTCTTAGAAAGGTCGCCCACGCCTGGCTGCTTTTGAGGTAGACTTTTTATGGAACGCTATGCATTCCTAGAGCTTTAATTGCCCTACACCTCTTGTTTGACAGGAGGATGGATCTTGTCATTGTTTTATGATAGGTCAGAGGGAAGTGTTAATCTGTATATTTTTATGATCTGTACAACTGGCATCCTGCAAGCCTTAATTAGCAGTGGACAACTCTGCTGAGAAAGGCCTGTGTGCTGGGGCTTGAGATAACAAGGTGCTGACATCAGTTAACAGTTTGTGTATTGTATAAACTGAAGGACAGAGGGGGGGGGGGAAAGGTCACTGGACTATACCTTCTTAAGACAAGATGGTATAGGAGACTCATGACATGAAAAAATAACTGCTACACACACAGCTATTCGCGTGCCCAGTACGCATGACCATTACACTCTGGGTCCTCTGTTGAAGGCAGTTCATGGTGATTAGTCTTTTATGGTCAAATGCCTGTGCATGAACCCCAGGATTCCAGTCAACTTTGCATTCTTTAGGGTAACAGGATCCCTTCTGATGATAATAGGCCTCCAATTCTCTGATCCCTGAGAGGAGGAGCAGTAGTGGTGGCACCTGCCCCATTGCTGCTTTTTGAGTTCTTTTAAACCACACTGCAGGAATAAATCACAGGTAGCTGCAGGGTATCTAGGCTGGACCACTGGCCAGAGCTTGCATATTGTGCGTTGGAGCTAAAACTCCGGCAGCTGTTGGTATGGAGCTCTATTCACATTTCCTCACCTAGTCTGGTGATCAGGCACTGTAAAGGTTCCCAACAATGTTTCTGCAGCTCAAATCTAGATACAAAATTTATAATTATGCAGGGCAATTCTGCATTGTGTTTACAAGGCTATTCCAGTGCAACACAATGTTTAGGCTGCTTGATCTTAGCTGCAAAATGTGTAAATGCTGTAGGATAAATCCTGCGTTTTGCCCCAAAGTAATAGCCTGTTCTGGTGCTCTGAATCTATTCTGCCACTCAAAAATATTTTTAGCTATTGGCTCTGAGATAATACAATCTAATTTCAAGATAATCCCTGCCTTGACTGTCTCTTAAACTGGGAGCCTAACCAAGCTGCCTACATACTGCCCCATCACTGCACAATACTCATGGCTATTGTCTCTCAGATATTGCACTCTAATTTCTATTTCAAGTTCAAACCTGCCAGTCTCTCCCTCTTATATTCTGGCTTAACCATGCTGCTTACATGCTGTCCAGCCACTGTACAATATTTGTGGCTATTGCCCCTCAGATACACTGCACCATCCAAATTAGGACTTTCATAAAGAGTGACAGCATCGAGAGGGGATAATGTGGTTAATGTGGTTACCACAGCATGCATGGCTACAAAGTGGTGTTGGGCAAAGCTTAAAGGGACATACTGTAGTTAAAGTGTTACTAAACCCAGGACCCTGCTTTCACTATATCTGGTCTCCTACAGTACACAGAACCTAGAAATGCAATTATTTTACAAAACAAACTGCTATCATTTTCTCATCAGCAGTTAGAGCAGTCTTGTGACTTCTATTAGTGTCCAGCAGAGCACTGGTTAAAGCCTGTAGGAGGAGTTATCATAACGAAAAATTGAGTATCTAGCCCCAACATGAATATGCACAAAAATATCCCCCTATGGGACTTTAATGCAGCAAACATATCATCACACATATACTCAAAAGGAACTATTTTTTAGTCATATACTTTATTATACAAAAGTATTAATAAAAGGTACATTGCCTTTAAAAACACTGGCTCTGATAATTATTGCAGGGATATATTCCCTTACATTTGCAACAATACAACATTCCCAAAATTATTTGACGCGTTTCAATCATTCCAGTTTTAGATTTTCAGGGGGCATAAATGCAAAATGGATCTCTAAATAAACATATTTGAGATTAGTAATAGTTTGTATATAAAAATCATCAATGACAATCATATAATTTCCAGAATAATGATGTAGCGCTAATACCATTAAAACCCCAGCAAATAATAGAGTGACAATAGTGATAATACTGGAGTGAATTACATCAACATATGCATAAAATTGCACATAAATAAAAACATATCGGTGAAAATGCAAAAATTGGGTCTAAAATCACTCACACAGTACACGTGTAACAAAGTGTCACATACCAGGTCCAAATAGGGACCAACAATTAGCAATGGTGCCCCAAATGATCCTAAATGGGATCTAATAGTGATGAAACGACAATGCACAAAAAGTCCAAACTGGGACTAAACACAATAGTGCTCCAACCCCCCAACAAAAAAACAATAGTGCTCTATGCACAAATTCCAAATACCACATATATGACAACCGCTGTGTCACTAATAAACACGATACATCCAACCGTGCATAAATAATACAATGAAAAAAATGTGCTTAAAATATATAAACATATAACATGAGATCCAAAAACATATATATAATATACAGGGGGCGGACTGACAACTCATGGGGCCCCCGGGCAATAGGGGATCATGGGGCCCCTGTGTCCTCAAAAAAGCCTATGAAAAAGGTACCTGGGGCATCTCATGGGGCCCCCTACTGACCCCTGGCCCTCGGGCAGTGCCCAAGTTTCCAAATGGTCAGTCCGCCCCTGATCATATATATAATTTTTAAACACAAAATGAGTCCCATGAGGTGAATAAACACCTAAATAAATCAAGTAATACACTCCTCGTGATGGTTAACCCAAAAGGTGATGACAGGTGTACGAAAATATCCAAAATGGCTAATATGCCCGCTCACCTCCCCGTTTTGACCCACACGGGGCCAAAACGCTTTTTGGATTACTATACCGGATCCTTCATGCACAGGACTCCTCCAAACTCTCCACACTGATCTCCCCTCAAATGGCTCTTAGGATAGTAGATCTCCTCTCCAGGCAATACAGCAGTAAGTGGCCACTTATTTCCTCATAAAATATAAGTGAACACTTCCATAGTGTAATACTGTTTATTGGGTAGTAATTAAAATACCACAAAACTCATATGCACTCACATTTAATGTCATCTTTCTCAAGGCATAGAATATTTTAGACCTCAGACCAGATGTAGTTGCATGGGTGTCTTCCTGGGTCTCTCAAGATGGCGTCCGACCGGAAGTGCGTCACCACGTGCCGACGCATATCGTCACGCTAATCACGTGACTTTATCAGGGCTCAAACCTATCATTTCCATTTTCATACTTACAAGGGAATTAAACAATCAATATTAATCAGAGCGATCATAAAACACTGACATCCAAAATGAGACTGCATACTCCAAAATTTAATGGTGTAAGCCATCAGAGGGGCAAAGGTGGTCAAATATCCATCTCATAATACTGACGGCAGAGGAATTTTCATTCTCCCCTGATTGTCCTATGAGGCTGCATAACCCCTGACCCTCTTTCTGGACAGCACTGATTGGCCCTGTGCTGATCACATGGATTCTCCAAAGAAAAAAAAACTCTCTAGCAATACATACCAAACTGAGAATGTGCATCTTGCCCCCAAGGTTCTATTCTATCAGCAGATGGATTGGGGAGAGTAGAAGAAGGAGAGGATCAGAGAAGACAGGATCAAACAGGCTTTTTACACAATGCAGAGGATTAATCCCCTTAGGTTCCACTGTGAGTATAACAAGTATGCTTAATGCATATACAGAATGATTTTACTGCTGTGGGTTTAGTAACGCTTTAAATAAGAGTCAACACATTGTATACACTGCACATGTGTGCTGCAAGCCTTGTACCTACAAAATACTCTAGGAATCTTGGTTGTGGCACAGTAATTAAAGACTCATAAACATCAGGATAAAAAAAATCATGTCTAAAAACGGTTCCATTGCATATACTTTCTGTCTGAGGTTATAGAAGAGCTTCATGCTAACACCTGGAGTTACTTAGCAACCAGTAAAAAACACTTTGGTCAGAAGTATGTTATATATAGCACAACATACACAGTACAGCTGTAAGGACTATGTAACCTACTACCCTTTACAATTCTGGTAAAAAAAAATGCCAGGCATCATGGTCAGTGGGAGAAAAGAAAATACTTTGCTGTTAGTGGTCAGTGGGAGAAAAATGCCCAGCATCATTGACCACAGGGAGGGGAAAAAATGCCCTCATATTAGTGCAGGAAAAATGCCCCTAGTGATAGGATCAATTCCCGTCTGTAGCCCAACTTGTCCTCGATTATTATTCACCACCAGGCCCGGGAGAAATAAAGCTCCAGACACCGAAGTGTAAAAGCTAAATCTTTGAAAGTTTAATGCAAGACAAGAACTGTTATACAGAACTCAGTAGGCATTACTAGGCCAGAATCACCAATGAAATATTATGCTCTTATCAAAGAAGATAGAAACTACAAATGGCTGATGAGTACCATATAAGGTGAAACCATTTACAGAAAAATGAAAAAAGACATATTTCCTTACACCTATCATCAATGATATGACAAAATGCAATAGCATAAATGGTAGGAAATAAAAAAGCCTCAAGATTAGGGTCATTGTTAGGAAGAGATGATGCAACATCAGTGGTAGAAAAAGGATGCCTTGCTGTCCAGACCTGAGACCAGCTCCTATTTATATTTAGACCCCCCTTAACATTTAGACCCCAGATCAGCACACCTTAACATTGCCAGCTTCTGACCTCAGATCTGCCCCCATTAAAATTGCCCTCGCCTGACCCCAAATCAGGCCTCCTTAACATTGCCATCTTCAGACTTGAAATCTTATCATTGCCATCTTCAGACTTGAAGCCTATAATGTCACACTGTAAACCGAAAGTGTACGAGACGCCATTTTCTGTGAAATTCTAGCGTAAAGAGGCTTATTAAAGAGAAAAAAATATTCCTTAAAAAATATAAGGCTGAGTTGTAATTGTCAGCATTCCAACACTATAGGCAATGCAATAAGAAATTTAACAACATAATCTGTGCAGCAAAAATAGACTATGAGAGACACAGAGAGAGAGAGAGAATACGAAAAAAAAATCCTCAAAAATGTTTTAAATATATTAATAGTAAAAAGGCAAAGATGGAGCATATTGGCCCCATAAAGGATAATCAGGTTAATTTGGTTACAAGTGACAGGAAGAAGGCAATGGTATTCAATGTATTCTTCTCCTCAGTTTTCACAGAGGAAAGGGAGGGGTATAACAGACAAGATGGTATTGTTATGAACACAGCAAGCAATGATCCTGTGTGGCTGACAGAGGTCAGTGTTCAAAGGGGACTGGAAAAACTTAATGTTAACAAATCCCCAGGACCTAATGGTTTGCACCCAAGAGTCCTCAAAGAACTTAGTCAGGTTATTGCTAGACTGTTATTCCTAATCTATAAGGCAAGCTTAATATCCGGAATGGTGCCAGCTGACTGGTGAAAAGCTAATGTGTTACCAATATTCAAAAAAGAGCTGAGATATATACTGTACCTGGAAACTACAGACTAGTCAGCCTAACATCAATAGTATGTAAATTATTTGAGGGGATGATAAGGGACTATATTCAAGAATTTGCTGCTGAAAATGGCATCATGTGACTAGCAGGAGTTTATGAAAGTTCGTTTTTGCCAGACCAACCTTTTAACATTCTTTGAGGAGGTAAGCACTAATCTGAATAGGGTAATGCCAGTGGACATGGAGTATTTGGACTTTGCCAAGGCATTTAATAGAGTACCCCATAAACCTACATAAAACAAAAAGCAGCGCTAGGATCAATAAGTAATAAATACAAAGCAATTATCATGTGAAAAATATATATACAGTAAACTATTACATACAACAGGATAAAATCATGAAACATAAATATGCGATATCCCAAAAGTGTCCATACAGAAATTATCCCAAAGGATAAAAAATGTCTCTTAATTGAAACTTCACCTTCCAAGAAAGAGTCAATCCACAGGTGTAAACGTGACAAGCAAAATGTCTTAGTGCAATGCAGTGTGCCAATGCTGAGAAAAGATCCACTACCTTCACCACAATACAAAGGGGCCTGTTACCAGACCCGATGGACCATTAAATTATAAATGGACATAATACGCTCAGCATGTCTTAAATAGAACCAGCTCCACCACATCATATCACTGAACCCAGTAGCTGATGTCACCAACGGGTAAGAAATAAAAATTCATCCATGGTGAAGTACGCTCAAAAACTTGTCTTTTATTTAAAAAGTTATCACATCCACATATAAGTGCAGTTAGATAAAAAAAATGCTTACATAAAAGCAATGCAGAAAGCTGAAGGCTCCAACATGTTAAACGCCAAGTTCAGCCAGCAACCCCATGGACTGTCATTACTATGCGATGACGTCACACATAAGCCACGCCCAACATGTTTTGTCGGACAGATGTCGTCAGGGATCCCATAAATGCATAATTTACAAATTGTGGTCTGTTAGCATTGATGATAGTGTATGTACCCAAGTAGAAAACTGGGTACAGGAGAGCGTCCAAAGGGCGGTGATAAATAGGTGTATCTTCGGAATGGTCTGGAGATTTGAGCTGGTGTCCCAAGCCTTGGTTCTGGGAGCACGTCTGTTTAATTTGTACATAGATGATATAGAGGTTGGAATAAATAGTTCATTCTCAGTGTTTGCTGATGATAAAAAGCTGAGGCAATTCCAAAGTGGTTCCAACCTATAAATATAAAGAAAATATGGGCATTTCTTGGGATCACAGGCTACTATAGGCATTTTATATCCAATTTTGCCACCATTGCAGCCCCGTTGACAGATCTGACAAAAGGTAGGGGGTGCACAACCTGTGCTCGTGACCCCAGATTTCACAAAAGACTTTGTGGTACAGACAGATGCTTCTGGTGCTTCTGGTGCTGTACTGTCCAAAATCGGAGATGGGGAGGAGCACCCTGTGGTCTTCCTAAGCAGAAAGCTTAATAACAGGGCCATCCCTAGGGTTGGTGTCACCCGTTGCCGGAACACTTGGTGACACCCCCCCCCTCTCTCTCTCTCTCTCTCTCTCTCTCTCTCTGCCCTCTTCCCCCCTCTCTCTCCTCTCTCTCCCTACCTACTACATGAAGCTGCAGTGCTGTCACCAGGGTCCAGGGATTACACACTGACCTGCTGCAAACTCTGCCCGCCCCTCCAGCTCTCCGACTTCAGCACCAGTGGCAGGGATGTGGTCCCGCCCCTCTGCTGAAACTCCGAGGAGGAGAGGTGTCCGAAGTGCCTGCCTTACTGTCCGTCCCCTCAATGCTTGCTTATTTCAGCAGCGGCACACACAGGGACGGACTGAGTCTCTCATAGGGCCCTGTAGTGATCCCGGGCCCTCGGTCAGTCCGCCCCTGGTGGAGCGGGTCCAGTGTCACCCCGGGCAAAAGGTGTCACCCGGTGCGGCGTGGGGGGGGGGGCAGGGGAACCAGAGGAATATGAGGATTGGACAGTTTGAGAATAAGGAGCAAGGACAGGAGGGATAGCTGGGGTGGCATTTACTGGTACAGATCCCTGTATTTTTCCTCCTGCAGCAGCTGAATGCTGGCATGAGGGAGAGGAGGAGACAAGGGGTTTCAGCTGCTGCAGGAAGATCAATACCAGTTGTGGCACCCCTTTCAATGCCGAGCCCAGGGCACATGCCCTCCCCCCTACAGATTCGGCCCTGGGAGAGCATATGGGAATGTGACATTGTGGTACTTCCACCAGTCAGTTCTGGGTTTTTGCTTCTTGAAGAAAAAGGTGTTGCAGCCAAAACAACTGAAAAAAAGCCTTTTGTTCAAGTTGAAATTAATCAGATAGGGGTGCTTCCGCTTTATTTAAGCCAAGCTCAATGTAAAAGTTAAAGTTGTTCACCTTAAACCTCAGACAGAAAATATGATCAAAGCATATCCCTCTATATTGCGTATGTACTTGTGTCAATTAAGAGAACTAGGTGTCATTTCTGTCTGCTGCTTTGTTCCTCTGCTATCAGCATCAATCACTTCTGACAAGTTTTCCTGACACCAAGAGAAAAAAAGGTGACAGGGGAGGGAGTTCCAGCAGATGGACAGCCTCAGTTCTGTTCTTGTGGGCTGTGTAAAGGGGGGGGGGGTGGTCTCTTCCCTCTAAACAGCTTTATCAATTCAGCACTGAATAGATGTAGAAAAGAGAAGGCCAGGTAAACAGGTACAACTTGTGTAGCACGATTTGTTTCATCTTTGTGTGTCACCTGAGGTTAGGCACTTCATTGGGTATGTGTAAGGTTTTACAACCACTTTAAAACATTTCCAAAAGATATGACGTTAAAATATGGTGTCACTGACGCTGTCCATGAAGATCATACTGTTCCGTAACATCACATACAGCTCAAAGGCTTCTCCCAAGGATGTCATTTAAAGGATTGGTATTTTTTCTGTCAGTCCTGAAGCCACATTAAAAGACCCAGCTCCTGCTGTATAATACTGTATATTTAAAACAATTTGTTTACTATTTCCCCCATGGCAATACAGAGCTCCTGATGACCTTTTTGACAACAATCTGCCTATTAGTTTAAAAATGGCCAGAATTTAAGAACAGGATTGTCCCCCCATCTTCCCCACATAGCAGTTAATGGGATTGTCCACAAAGCATGTGCTCATTGAATTTCAAACCAGAGTTGCTGAACGCTCTGCAAATCGAAACCTGAGCAGATGCACAGTATGAAATAATTCTGTGGTAAGGGAAATTGTTGGGTATCAGATCCTAAGGCTTAGATGCCAAGGTGAAAAACTGTTAAACCAAAATGAAATTCCGATAGTGGAAAATCTCATCCCATAACTGAAGATGCATCTTTATTTGATCAGTAACTAAAATGTATCAACATATTTTACAAAAATGAAGTATAAATTGAATAGGAGCTGCCTTTATCGGGTTTACAGTACACTGTACAGTATATCTATATCCACATGTGCTTGCAGGACTTGTATTGCACTACTGACTGGACAAGCAGAAAGAAGCAGTAAGTGGCCAATTAACAAAATGCAATGCTAATGAGAAATATGAAGCTAGCACTTGAAACAGAAAGATGTGCATGCTTGCTGGATAGCAGTAGCAGCAGCTACAGACCGTTAGCAAAATTGATTTGCACAATTTAAAAAACAGAGAAAAGATAAACTGAAGTACTATAGATGAAAACAAGCAATAACTATTGAAACATGGTAAAAGACAAAAAGGAAGGGTAGTTGTTGGGTGTTGGAGCCCATCTTAATGGCAACATGTGGATGTGAGAGATCCCTCTTGAATGTCAGATAAAATCATTCTTCTGATTAGGGTGATGTTGTGTTTTAGGAATAGGTGGTGGAAATACATAGCTTGGTGGAAATACATTGAATTGTGAGAGCATCCGGATGCAGGCAGTCAAGCTGCAGTTTCTTGAAAAGGCAAGGTTGCCTGTAGCTCTGATACTCCCATTTTTGCAAGACCTCTCCCCACACAAAGAGTAACTGTCACAGGTTTACAGAGCAGTGTAATGTGGCTTTTTTTCGAGTCGGATACTGTCATTCTGTATTACAGTAGATAATGCATATGTCACACTAGAAATGGAAGTGTACCCCACAGAGGATTGCTGTTAATAATGACATTACATCAGCTAATCTGTCACTGATTTAAGTAACCTGTGCGTGCAACATCGTCTTTGCTTCCGGTTGTATGTACCCTGGTGTAAAGTAACATCAACTGTCATCCATATGCCCTCATTATTATTATTATATTATTATAAAGGATTTATATAGCACCAACAGTTTGCTCAGTGCTTTACAATATAACGGGAGACAATACAGCAAGAATACAGTTCAATACAAGAGGGTTAGGAGTGCCCTGCTCCTTGGAGCTTACAATCTAGGAGATGTTATTCCTGGGAAGGAAGGCACTGATTTTTCCCCCCAAAATTTGGAGGGGCTGAACCCAGCTGCCTGGGTGAAACTTTTTTTATTTCTTGACAATGTTACCTCCTAGTACCCAGTTGTATTTATAAAATCAATGACATATGATTGTCCTACAGTAACTAAATGCTCCCTATGAAGGAATGTGCACAGTTATTTAAGAAACCTCAATAAATCATGGTGGAACTTAAGGTACTGATACATAAATCTCAAAGCAGACATTATGTTCAGTTTCTCCTAGATTAAAACGGGATCTGACATATTCTTTGAATATTTTTTCTGTAAATTAAATTTTTAACATAAAAATGGAATCTCAGCTTGTAACAAAAGTGAATCGGTAGCTCTCTGAACAATTATCTGTCTAGTGGAATAATGTCTTGAGGTATTTTAATAATTAACTGCAATTAATTAAAATCTCATTCATCCCTTTTTTGGCTTCATACATCAGTCTGTTCATTTAACTTACTGGCTTCTTTTAAGACTCACAAATAAGAACAGTGCCTCACCTGTTACACTACAAAGTGATTCTCTTTAACTTCAGGTTGGCAATGGAAAGATTCTCTTCATCTTTTTCAGAGTTAGCAGGTAGTACACAGTCTTTGTGGCCAGGAATTCCTCTCTGCCTAAATCCCCAGAGCAGGAAATCACTTAATTAGTACCTTGAATCCATCATTCAGCGCTCCCTAGGGAACTGGTAATAGACCCAGACAAGTGCTTGATCCACAACACAAGAATCTTTTGTGAGAAAGATCTGGGATCAATTATACACATTATTAGAAATGGTGTTTACTTTGTGTTGAATTTTTCTTTCGTTTGCAGAATCAGATGCATGATGTAAAAACTAGAGTACTTGGATAGAAAATGTCAAAAGTCATATTCAACGTCTGCTTTTCATGTCTCCATAAAAAAAAAAGAATATTGTGATACATGATGCATGAACTATGGTTAGTGGTGATTTGAATTCCAAATATGTATATTCATGCCCCTAGCTTCCTATATATTTCAAAGGGCTCGTTCACACTAGGCTGTTTTGCCAACGCTTGCCAAACGCCCCTATAGCGTTTGGCAAGCGTTGGTCCGGCGTTTGCGGAGCGTTATTAACGCTCGGCAAACGCTCGGCAAACGCCGCATGCGCGGTTTAGCGGCCGTTGCTAGGCGTTTGCCGAGCGTTAATAACGCCCCACAAACGCCTATAATGCAGTTTGAGTGGTGTTACCGCTCTGCAAACGCCCCGCAAACGCGTCGCGACCGCACCGCAAACGCCGGCCGGGCGTTTGCGGAGCGGCACCATAGACGAGAATAGGAGGCTTCAAAGCCTCCTGACTCGTCCAGAGGCATCTGTTTTGCCGCGACGCGACGCAAACGCTCCCGTTAGAACAGCACCATGTGCTGTAATGTGCAGAATTGGCAGAGGCGTTTGGGAAGCGGTAAAAACGCTTCCCAAACGCCTCTCTGCCGCCTGCACACAAGGCTAGTGTGAACGTAGCCAAACTAATCCAGAAGGAAATGCAGTTGTCATGTTTTGGATATTTGAAGTTTACACAGGCAGCTTGTTTTACTAAGCAGAATCACACTTCAATATCAGAATTGTACCATTAGACGTTACTAAACTTATTCAGTGCTCATCCCCTTTTTTCTTTGATAATATAAACAGTATGCCATAGGAAACCAGCTATACAACTGTCCATCTAAATCAGGGTTTCTCAACCAGTGTTCCATGGAACCCTAGGGTTCCTCCAAAAGGTTGCTAGGGTTTCCTTGAGCAATGGGCAATTTCTGTTTTCAGATAAGTTCCCATTGACACCATTGATATTTTTAGTTATCTGTCATGGGGTCATTTTTCCAAATGACCAAAACTGTGAGGAGCATTCTTCCCAATGACCATCACACAAATGTATCATGAGTTGAATACAGTGTATAGTATTTTTAGCAGGGTTTCCCTGAGATCGGATAGTTATTTCTAAGGGTTCCTCTGTGTTAAAAAGGTTGAGAAAGGCTGGTCTAAATCATTGTCTTTAATTTGTATATACATTTTGCTTAAAAATATACTGTATAGCTTTATCTCCCCCTTAAGTTCACTGGTATTTTGTGGTATAGTGTATTTTCGATTCCCAAATGCAATATTTACAGATCAGCTAACATTTTAAAATCCACTTCACTGATGATTTGTACAATCTGTCCCCTTTATCTGCTTTGCAATTACAATTTATTTGAGGCCAATATAGAGTTATCACGAAAATCCCCCAAAAAATAATGCACTGCCTTCTGAATGTCCAAACAAATCACAACTTTTTGTAATATAGCTCTTTCTAAGGTTTTCATCCTCATGCACACTGGACGTTTTTACAGCTGCTGTTTTTGGCTTTTGGCTTTTTTTTCTATAGCCAGTAAATTCCCCAGCATGCTATCCAGACTTTAATCAGCGTGTTTTGGCAGAAGTGTTTTTGGGCTGGAAAAAAACCCCAGAACTAGTGGGTTTATAGTGGTGTTTTTAGCTGTAAAAACGCTCCTAACGCTGGTAACTGTGGCAAAACATGGTAAGCTATGGCAAACTGGTGTTTTTTAACCCCCCTGGCAGTATTCCCGAGTGTAGCTCGGGGTTAACTTTCAGTACCAGAAGCTGTAACCCCAAGCTACACTCGGGATTACACTGCAGCGTTGCTCTGGTATCCCTCGAGCACTTACCTTGTCCTGCGGCCCTGCGATGTCCCCCCTGCAGTGTCCCCGGCTATGTCCTCTGGCTGATGCCAGCATTCATCCTCTGAGTTCCGTTCCCTGTGAGTGTCGGGACCTATGGGACATATGGGGGATGGAACCGGCAGGAATTTAAAAAATTAAAAAATTTGACATTCACTAAATACACTAAAATCACATAGTAAAACATTACCGTATTAAACCATTTCACATACATTTTGTCCCTAGTGCTTTGTCCTGTGCCCTGCCTGCATTTTTACCATTCTTTCTGCCTGGAATCATCCATGGCATCCAAAAAGCATCCCTTTAGGTGAAAAGCGGTTATAGACCAGCTAGAAAACAGTGATAGTAAATTAGAACCACTTGCAGAATTGAGTGATAATGATTAGTGGGGAAATTCGTCATCAGACACTGAAAACGATTTTGCGACTGAGCTCAGTGATTAGAGATGAGCGAATCGAACATGACGAAGTGGAATTAGTTTCGAAGATTAGGAAAAATTCGATTCGCGCCGAATCCGAAAATTAGCAAACTTCGGATGCACGAATCGAATTTTCCCAAAAATGGCGGCAACATGTGTGGCGACGGAGCGGGGATCTCTGGGAAGGCGCGCAGACAAGGCGCGCTGACCCATAATGCATTCATTCATGACATGTGATCGCATTAGCCAATCAGCAGCCAGCCAGCCAGCACTGTGTAATGGTGGAGCTATAAATCGCGGCCATCTTAGAATTCTCCATTAGCCTCCGGTCATTCAAGAGAGACAGACCTGTCTGTATTAGGGACAGAGTTAGGGCCACAGAGACTTTAGGGCCACAGAATCGTTACTCAGGGACACAGAATCGTTACTCAGGGACACAGAATCGTTACTCAGGGACACAGAATCATTACTCAGGGACAGACACAGAATTGTTACTCAGGGACACAGAATCGTTACTCAGGGACACAGAATTGTTACTCAGGGACACAGAATCGTTACTCAGGGACACAGAATCGTTACTCAGGGACACAGAATTGTTACTCAGGGACACAGAATCGTTACTGAGGGACACAGAATCGTTACTCAGGGACACAGAATTGTTACTCAGGGACACAGAATTGTTACTCAGGGACACAGAATCGTTACTCAGGGACACAGAATCGTTACTGAGGGACACAGAATCGTTACTGAGGGACACAGAATCGTTACTGAGGGACACAGAATCGTTACTCAGGGACACAGAATCGTTACTCATGGACACAGAATCGTTACTCATGGACACAGAATCGTTACTCAGGGACACAGAATCGTTACTGAGGGACACAGAATCGTTACTGAGGGACACAGAATCGTTACTGAGGGACACAGAATTGTTACTCAGGGACACAGAATCGTTACTCAGGGACACAGAATTGTTACTGAGGGACACAGAATTGTTACTCAGGGACACAGAATTGTTACTCAGGGACACAGAATCGTTACTGAGGGACACAGAATCGTTACTCAGGGACACAGAATTGTTACTGAGGGACACAGAATCGTTACTGAGGGACACAGAATCGTTACTCAGGGACACAGAATTGTTACTGAGGGACACAGAATCGTTACTGAGGGACACAGAATTGTTACTCAGGGACACATAATTGTTACTCAGGGACACAGATTCGTTACTGAGGGACACAGAATCGTTACTGAGGGACACAGAATTGTTACTCAGGGACACAGAATTGTTACTCAGGGACACAGAATCGTTACTCAGGGACACAGAATCGTTACTCAGGGACACAGAATCGTTACTCATGGACACAGAATCGTTACTCAGGGACACAGAATCGTTACTAAGGGACACAGAATCGTTACTGAGGGACACAGAATCGTTACTGAGGGACACAGAATTGTTACTCAGGGACACAGAATCGTTACTCAGGGACACAGAATTGTTACTGAGGGACACAGAATTGTTACTCAGGGACACAGAATTGTTACTCAGGGACACAGAATCGTTACTGAGGGACACAGAATCGTTACTCAGGGACACAGAATTGTTACTGAGGGACACAGAATCGTTACTGAGGGACACAGAATCGTTACTCAGGGACACAGAATTGTTACTGAGGGACACAGAATTGTTACTGAGGGACACAGAATTGTTACTCAGGGACACATAATTGTTACTCAGGGACACAGATTCGTTACTGAGGGACACAGAATCGTTACTGAGGGACACAGAATTGTTACTCAGGGACACAGAATTGTTACTCAGGGACACAGAATTGTTACGCAGGGACACAGAATCGTTACTTTCTGCTTCACAACCACTATTGTACGTTCAAAGAGTTAAATCCTGTTTTATGTTTGGGGTGCTTATTGAATTAAAGAGTATGTCAGACAACACGCAGAGGAGTGGCAGAGGAGGCAATGTTTCAGGAGCGAGCAGACGTGGCAGCAGAGGAAGGGGTCGAGGCAGCACTAGTCGCAGCCAGAGGCCAGTGCTCCCGGTGTCATCCAGCGGTCGTGTCTCCACCGACAACCCTGCCGTCATCGATTGGTTGACTTCCTCTTCCCAGGTCACCTCTGACACCTACAGCCAACGGTCGGTGGGTACGTCAGACACAACCGTTAGTTGGCATGGCCCGGGAGCAAGCCCACTGAAATCACGTGTCCTCTACCTGCCCCTGTCCTTTAGTGTTCCCTCACCAAGTGAAGTATCGCATGCTGTGGGCTCAGCCCCACTGTACAGTGAGGAAGAGCTAACAGAGGGCGGTCAGGAACGGGGAGAGACATCCGCCTCTTCAGCAGCCAGGCGAAGAAGTACTGGCGAGGAGAGTGGCTCGGTAGCCGGTCTAGAGACAGGTCTGTCTCCTGACCCACACGCAGCCGAGGGGGCTAGTAGTGACGCGGAGACCCTAATTGATGATGATGAGGCTGATCGCACTTGGCAGCCTCGTCGTCATCAGGCTATTGCTTCCGCATCATCAGGAGAAGAGGGTGCCAGCTTGCCAGCGAGCAAAACAGTCGGTGGGTTGCCCAGGAGGCAGCAGGGTCGCAGCAGTGTCAGTGGAGCCAAACGGCCACGGAGTAGAGCACCAGCTCCACTGCAGCCTACCACCACGGCCAGTAGTGGTGCCGGTGTGCACGGAGGAAGTAGCAGTCAGCCAGTGAGGAGTAGCGGGGGCAAAGTTTCCTACTCGGCGGTGTGGCAATTTTTCGTCAAGCCGCCCGAGGAAGTAAACGTAGCCGTATGTCGACTATGTGGCCAGAAAGTCAAGCGTGGCCAGGGGGCCCATGTTGGGACTACAGCGTTGCGTCAGCATATGTAGCGTCGCCTTTCGGTGGCCTGGGAAAACCGTGATAAAGATACGGCGGTTCTGCCTGCCCCAGCCCCCGCTCCATCACCCGCTCCGTTACTTGCTCCGTCACCCGACGTCAATCGCCCTCTATCAGCCAGTCAAGGCTCCAACACCTCTGATGAGGGGAGTTGTCGCTCGTTGGCATCTTCCGCTCGTTCAGATGCTCCTTCTCCTGCTACTCCTCTTCACGGATTCCGTCAGCAGTCTTTCTTGGAATCCGTTTCCAAGAGACAACAGTTTGCGAGCACGCACCCGACGGTGCAGAAGCTGAACGTCCTCCTGTCCAAGTTGCTGGTGCTGCAGTCCCTCCCTTTCCAAGTGGTGGACTCAGCACCTTTCCGAGAAATGATGGCTTGTGCCGAGCCACGGTGGAGAGTGCCAAGCCGGCATTTCTTCGCCAAAAAGGCAGTGCCAGCCCTGCATTCACATGTAGAAGAGATGGTGGGCCAGTCTTTGAGCATGTCGGTCTCTGCCAAAGTGCACGGCAGCGCCGACGTGTGGAGCTGTAACTACGGTCAGGGACAGTACATGTCATTTACGGCCCACTGGGTGAACGTGGTGCCGGCACAGCCGCACCAGCAACTTGGACAGGTCACGCCGCTTTTGCCTCCACGTTTGCACGTCCTTGGTCCAGCAAAGATGTCCGCCTCTACCACCTTGACGACTATCAAGAGTCCAATGGCAGAGTGGCGGAGCAGAAGCAGCTTCAATTGAAGGCCATACACAGGCCTAGGTTTAAAAGTCCCTCACAGTTAATTCCAATAACGAACTCTACTCCTCCGTGCAATCTACTTACGAGACCCTGGGCAGGTCTGGGTCCAATTTGTGGTAGAGACTGGTTTTGTTCAGCCATGCTTGAGCGAGTAATAACAGATCTGTGCTGCCCTTTGGTGTCTGGCTTAATGCGCACAACACTGAACGTCCCAGCGTTTGTCAACGATTTGCCGTTAAGTGATGCAAACCCGCTGAACCACGTTCATGAGGAGCCGGTACAGGGGGCCATGAATCAGTATGGACCTGGCAGCAGCGTGAGCAGACAACAGAGGCACATGGCGCAGGGTGGCGGTGTAGGCAGCATTATTCTGAAGCCATACACAGGCCTAGGTTAAAAAGCGGAAGCCGTCAGCAGCATGAGCAGACGACAGAGGCACATGGCGCAGGGTGGCGGTGGAGGCAGCAGCAATGGAAGGCCATACAGCACCGACTATTAGTCGTCTCCCCACGCTGCTGCTGGGGGGACTTTTTAACATAGGCCTCTGTATGGCCTTCAAATTTAGCTGCTTACGCTCCGCCACTCTGCCATGGGCCCCTGTACCGCCTCCTCATGCTGCTGCCAGGCCCGTAATCTGCCATGGGCCCCCGTACCGACTCCTCATGCTGCTGCCAGGCCCGTAATCTGTCATGGGCCCCTGTACCGCCTCCTCATGCTGCTGCCAGGTCCAGAGTGTGTCATGGGTCCCTGTACAGCCTCCCATTGCTGCTGTCTCCATCGCCACACTCTGCCATGTGCCACTTTCAGGTCTCCTCACACTGCTGGTGGGTTCCATTTTGTGATAGGGTGCTGTATGGCCTTCCATTGCTGCTGCCTCCACCGCCACCCTGCGCCATGTGCCTGTCGTCTGCTCACGCTGCTGACGGCTTCCGCTTTTTAACCGAGGCCTGTGTTTGGCTTCCGAATACTGCTGCATCCACCGCCACCCTGCACCATGTGCCTCTGTCGTCTGCTCACGCTGCTGACGGCTTCCGCTTTTTAACCTAGTCCTGTGTATGTCTTCCGAATACTGCTGCCTCCACCGCCACCCTGCGCCATGTGCCACTTTCAGGTCTCCTTACACTGTTGGTGGGTTCCATTTTGTGATAGGGTGCTGTATGGCCTTCCATTGCTGCTGCCTCCACCGCCACCCTGCGCCATGTGCCTCTGTCGTATGCTCACGCTGCTGACGGCTTCCGCTTTTTAACCGAGGCCTGTGTTTGGCTTCCGAATACTGCTGCATCCACCGCCACCCTGCGCCATGTGTCTCTGTCATCTGCTCACGCTGCTGACGGCTTCCGCTTTTTAACCTAGGCCTGTGTATGGCCTTCCATTGCTGCTGCCCCCACCGCCACCCTGCGCCATGTGCCTCTGTCGTCTGCTCACGCTGCTGACGGCTTCCGCTTTTTAACCGAGGCCTGTGTTTGGCTTCCGAATACTGCTGCATCCACCGCCCGCCCACTGCTGCTGCCAGGCCCGTAATCTGTCATGGGCCCCTGTACCGCCTCCTCATGCTGCTGCCAGGTCCAGAGTGTGTCATGGGTCCCTGTACGGCCTCCCATTGCTGCTGTCTCCATCGCCACACTCTGCCATGTGCCACTTTCAGGTCTCCTCACACTGCTGGTGGGTTCCATTTTGTCATAGGGTGCTGTATGGCCTCCCATTGCTGCTGCCTCCACCACCACACTGTGGCTCCACACTCTGGTTTTGGCCCCGTGACTGCCCAAATGAGTGAAGTGTGCGGTGATTCTAAGATCGACGGCACTCATCTGCATGTCATACTGACTGACAGTATTAGTTCTCTTCCCCAGCAGACTCCAAGGGCATTTAAATTAAAGGTACAGTGTTCTGCACTAATATAAAGGCTCTCTGAAGCCTAGAAACACCCTTTTTATAAGTTAAATTCGCAGCGAATATATTCGCCTCGAATCGAATTTATTCCGCGAATTCGGCGAATCAGCCGAATCAAATTTTTGAATAATTCGCTCATCTCTATCAGTGATGTGCAAACTTGGCGCTATATTTCAAATTTCAGTGTTTTTGATTTGATTACATTACTGAATTAAATTTATTATTATATTATTATTTTTTATGATTATTTATTATATTATAATTTAAGATTTCATGTTTCAAATTTTAACATACCCGGGATGTTTACTAGACTCTTGTTCAGACAGATTTCAGTGAGTTATTCCTAAGAATTACAGGCCTACAATAAAAAAAACCAACATATTTCCATTGAACCGCTTTGAGCACAGAAATACTGACATAATCCGACTGCTAGGGAGGTTAAGCATTTTTTCTTTTAGCCAATATGTTCTTTTTTTGTGTAAAAAAATGCTAAAAACGCAAACGTGGAAAAATGCAGCTAAATGCTAATGCCGAATTGCTAACAATGCGGAAAAGCTTGCATATTTAATGTGACTTTATACAGCTAACTCTACTGGAGTTTTTAAAATGCCCAGTGTACATGAGGACTTCAGATGAAACAAACAGTAAAAAAATATGTGAAGTAGAAGGGATGGGGTCTTTTTTTATTTGGTGTGAACTCTGGAGCATTGGCACTCTCCGCAGCTTGGAACCGTCAGGAAAATTAACAAAAAAAAAAAAAGAGTATGGCAGGTATAAGACTAAGCATCATGGCTTTTCTGTATGAGTAGGTTGTTACTAAAAGGTTATTTTTCCTGGTGCAGAGGGTTATTAAGTCATGAACGCCTGAGAAAGCTAAGAATGAGGGCATTTGTCAAATTATAGAATAACCAAATAGAATAGATCCAATGAGGGGCCTTAGTGAAGATCTTGTAATTTATGGAATGATTTAATTCTCTTCAAGGGTATATGCGTTATGTATATGTATTGAGAACAATTCTGTACCACTCTGAATATAAAAGGTATTGCAAACCTGGTGGGAACTGTAGGTCAGTGGTAAATAGGCCAATATCAAACCCTGCGAGTACATTGTCACAGACAAGAGAATGCATGGTAATTGTGTTATCAATGCTGCATACATGACCTAGAAATTTGCTATTGCAGTGGCATGCAAAGAAGGGTTTCAACTTTGGTGTAATATTGTGCTAAATGCAGTACAGAAAGGTCACCTGTCTTTCATGGGAAATAAAAAGTATTTGGGAAGATGAGGTTTAGTTGTACCCCATGTAGAGCATAATATATTCCAAGTATCACAAATGAATAAAAAATAGTGCTGCGCTACTCCCTAAACCTAACCCTAAAGCAAAAAGTAAACACCTGACAGAGCCCCTAACCAAGGTAATATAAATAGCATCACTTATCAAGGCATAAACCTTATATCAAGTCATCAATAAAAATAATAATAATTTTACAACATATGTATATATATATATATATATATATATATATATATATATACAGTGAAGGAAATAAGTATTTGAAGTATTTGATCCCCTGCTGATTTTGAATGTTTGCCCACTCACAAAGAAATGAGCAGTCTAAAAATCGAATGGTAGGCGTATTATGACACTGAGAGACAGAATAGCAACAAAGCATTAAAAAGAAATGCATGTCTAACAAATGATGCACTGATTTGCAAGTTCATGAGGGAAATAAGTATTTGATCCCCTTCACAAAACATGCCTTAGTACTTGGTGGTAAATCCCTTGTTGGCAATCACTGAGGTCAGACGTTTCCTGTAGTTGGCCACCAGATTTGCACACATTTCAGGAGGGATTTTGTCCCACTCCACTTGGTAAATCCTCTCCAAGTCATTAAGTTTTGGTGGCTGACGTTTGGCAACTCGAACTTTCAGCTCCTACCACAAATTTTGGGATTAAAGTCTGGAGACTGGCTAGGCGACTCCAGGACCTTAATGTGCTTCTTCTTGAGCCACTTCTTTGTTGCCTTGACCAATTAATTTACATGTATTGGGATTTTATTTTAGCAAAAACATGTAGCAGAATACATTTTGCCCTAAATTTATGACGAAATGTGATATTTTTAATTTTTTTTACTGGATATGTTTTATAGGAAAAAGTCAAAAATATTGTTTTTTTTCAAAATTGTTGGGCTTTTTTTGTTTATAGAGCAAAAAATAAAAAACAAAGGAAAAAAGGACATAAATTTCCCAGCTGAGCCCTCAACCCACTGACAGTTCCCTGAAGAAGTTACGTGATTCGTGATGCAACACGCAGGAAGGAAGTGTGGTGACATAATTTCCAGTCAGACGGCAGCCGCCATCTTGGTACACCTGCTTGTTTTTGATAACGCCCTGTGGGTGGGGCGAAACGCGTTGACGTATTTCCGGTTGCCTGTTCCGGCGCCTGACGTCATTTCCGGTGAGTGGAACGCACGCCGAGCGGTGCGTTCCAAGGGGCCATCTTTGCATAGTGGATGAGTCTGCATCTGAGGTCTGTCATCCTGCTGTATACCTGGCTGTGGGGTCTCTATACAGAAGTCGCTGTATATGAAAGAAAGATCGTTTTTAAAGTAAGATCGTTTTGCTTCAATAAAATGCGGGTTAAATTCTGCTAAAATGTGAGTGGTCTGGAGAAAGTCTTTTGATTGGAAATCATTACGGTATCACACTATGGTCTTTTCTTCTTCCTGATTTTCCCTGGGGGATCCGGTGAGAGGAGTAACCAGAGGAGGTATCCATATCCTAGAGGAGGCAATATTTGGAGGCCATATACAAAGTAAAGGGGGTCCAGGAGCCCTTAATATCCCTGAAAGGCATTTGACTCACCATTATCTGGTGAGTGCGGTTAATGTTGGTTTTGCACTGGTGGATGGTGGAGGTATCACAGGCACAGAAGAATCCAATGAAAATATAATATAATTAATTTTTTCACGGGACTGTTATTTTGGGATTTTTGTCACTGGACTTATTAATTTTAAATCATATATATTTTTTCATTAATATTTCAAAAACAAATTTTTTTGTGTCACAGTTTTTTAAGTTTGTAATATTTACTAATTATCAATTTTATGGGTTGGGTGATGCAATTTATTGTTTTGTGGGTTTGGGCTGGTATAAATTGATATAAACACCTGCTTCTATGTATTTTATTACCAATGCTTGTATGGGTCTGCTGGCCCGGTTTTAAAAGTCAAAGTATTCTATGCCTGGTATTTATACATTAAACATGGGCGTATTTTACTATGAGATGTCGTTTAATTTTTTTTTAACATGAATTTCTGATAAGGAATTGGAGAAGGAGCCAGTAAAGTACCCTTACAGAGGAGAGCTGGTTGGATTTCAGGTTGATATTAAAGCGCATTTAACCTATATCCCCTTTAAGTCAAAATGGGAGGTAAGCATGCACGCTAGCTGGTGGAGGATTTTTAAGGGTGATCACTTTTTAAGTCACGTGTGGAATATATGCTGATTTTTCTGCATTACAGACCTTGATTTTTTACTACATTTAGGGACATTTATTCACAGACTGCCAGACTGTCACAGACTGAGAGCCCAGCCAGGTGTTTATTTAATTTATTACTATTTTCTTTTTATTTTGTGCGCTTTGTTTTTTAATAGATATATATATATATATAAAATTATTTTTATGTGCCTTTTTGTCCCTTGATATATATTACTCAGATTATCTGTTTGCACATATGTTGAAGTTGCACATATTGATTTGTTCATATTTGGTATTGCCTAGCAGGGCATCTATTCTTTTTGGATATTTTCATTCACTTGTGCTTGGTTATTTTCAAGGTATGCACTTATATTACCTTAGTTAGGGGCTCTGTCAGGTATTTGCTTTTTGCTTTATGGTTAGGTTTTGTGAGTAGCGCAGCACTATTTATTAATTAATTCATTTTTTAGTGTTGTGGGAACACAATTTGGTGTTTGCAGCCACTCTTAGTTTATCATATTAGGTTAGGTATCACCTAGGACTTGAGAAGTGTTCAAAGTGGTATTTTAATTGTTCCATCCTCTCCATCCAGGAGACTGCTAATTCCTCTATGATTCAAGTAGGTTTGTTTATATTTTAAAATAAAAATGTTTATTTGTTACATAGTATATTTATTAAATATCTAGAAGATCAGTAGTTTAAATAAATACCCAAAGCCAGAATATACCAATATGCTGAATAACATTCTGCAATTTGTATATATGGGAAAACACATATTAGGCCTGCTCGCACTCACAAATGACAGGCTTTAACCACTTCCCGTCCGGCCGCTGTTTATAAACGGCAGGACGGGACACCTACAGGAGCGGGTTGCCGTCTCTAAACGGCACCTTGTATCTGAGACTCGTGCGCGGCTCCTAGAGCGCGCACCCGCGAGCCCGATGATCGCCGAGTCCGACGGACACGGTGGATTACGTGACATGGTATGGGACCAATGAAATCGGTCCCATACCATGTGACCAGCTGTGTCCAATAAGGACACAGCTTAAGTGTAAACAAAAGCCGCATGGTGCGGCTTCCGCCTCCTTCTCCTCTCACGGAGTTGTCTGTGAGAGGAGAAACAGCGAAGAAAAGGGTTGTAGCTAACTGCCCTCCACCTCAGTGACACCTGATCGCCCCTAAAGTGTCCCTGATCGCCCCTAAAGTGGCCCTGATCGCCCCTAAAGTGGCCCTGATTGCCCCACGTGTCCCTGATCACCCCAATAAGTGGCCCTGATTGCCCCAACAAGTGGCCCTGATCGCCCCCACAAGTGTCCCTGATTGCCCCCACAAGTGTCCCTGATTGCCCCAAGTGGCCCTGATTGCCCCAAGTGGCCCTGATCGCCCACAAGTGGTCCTGATCGCCCACAAGTGGCCCTGATTGCCCACAAGTGGCCCTGATCGCCCAACAAGTGGCCCAGCAGTGTCCCTGATTGTCAGTGTCCCTGATCACCACATAGTGGCCCAGCAGTGTTCCTGATCGCCACAGTGTCCCTGATCGTCACGGTGTCCCTGATCACCGCAGTGGCCAAGCAGTGTCCCTGATCGTCACACAAGTGGCCCAGCAGTATCGCCGCAGTGGCCAAGCAGTGTCCCTGATTGCCACACAAGTGGCCCAGAAGTGTCCCTGATTGCCGCAGTAGCCCAGCAGTGTCCCTGATCACCGCAGTGTCCCTGATTGCCGCACAAGTGGTCCAGCAGTGTTCCTGATCGCCACAGTGTCCCTGATTGCCGCACAAGTGGTCCAGCAGTGTCCCTGATTGCTGCAGTGTCCCTGATTGCCGCAGTGGCCCAGCAGTGTCCCTGATCGCCACACAAGTGGCCCAGCAGTGTCCCTGATCGCCGCACAAGTAACCCAGCATTGTCCCTGATTGCCGCACAAGTGGTCCAGCAGTGTCCCTGATCGCCGCAGTGGCCCTGATTGCCGCAGTGGCCCAGCAGTGTCCCTGACCACCACACAAGTGGCCCAGCAGTGTCCCTGATCACCGCATTGGCACAGCAGTGTTCCTGATCACCACACAAGTGGCCCAGCAGTGTCCCTGATCACCGCATTGGCCCAGCAGTGTTCCTGATCACCACACAATTGGCCCAGCAGTGTCCCTGATCCCCACATTGGCCCAGCAGTGTTCCTGATCACCACACAAGTGGCCCAGCAGTGTCCCTGATCACCGGATAAGTGGTCCAGCAGTGCCCCTGATCACTGAAGTGTCCCTGATCACTGCAGTAGTCCAGCAGTGTTTCTGATTGCCACACAAGTGGCCCAGCAGTGTCCTGATCATCGCAGTGTCCCCGATTGCTGCACAAGTGGTCCAGCAGTGTCCCTGATCACCGCAGTGTCCCTGATTGCCGCAGTGGCCCAGATCACCACACAAGTGGCCCAGCAGTGTCCCTGATCACCACACAAGTGGCCAGCAGTGTCCCTGATCGCCGGACAAGTGGTCCAGCAGTGCCCCTGATCACCGCAGTGTCCCTGATCACCGCAGTTGCCCAGCAGTGTTTCTGATCGCCACACAAGTGGCCCAGCAGTGTCCTGATCATCGCAGTGGCCCAGCAGTGTCCATGGTCGCCGCACAAGTGGTCCAGCAGTGTCCCTGATCGCCACAGTGTCCCTGATTGCCACAGTGTCCCTGATCGCCACACAAGTGGCCCAGCAGTGTCCCTGATCACCGCAGTGGCCCAGCAGTGTCCCTGATCACCATACAGTGGCCCAATCAGTGTCCCTGATCACCTTACAGTGTGCCTGTTCATAAAGTGTCCCTGATGTCTGCCACACCAGTGGATCCTGTTCACTGCCATCGTCTGTGAGGAGAGAGATCCAGTACAGCTAACTGTGAGTAATTTTCAGCCTTTGCACAGAGTTTACACACACTCACAAAACATTGCCAGCCACCTCACTGTATCTCTGATTTTTGCCCAACAGTGACTAGTGTGAACCAACTGCAGCCAGATATCTGTCCCTCACTGCAACACCATCCTGATCACTGCCATACCAGTGGGTCCTGATCAGTGTCAAAAATATGGCCAAAAGATCATATACAAGCGAGGAGGCATTTCAAATTCTGAGTATGACAGATGAGAGTGACGGAGAACTTAAAACATACCTTGGGGTGTTTGCTTTCCAAAATGGGGTCTTTTTGTGGATAATTCCATTGTCCTGATGCTCCAGGACCTCCAAAACAGCAATAGGTAGTTAAGAAATTAGATGTGCGATCTTTGCCCTTAGAACGCTAACAGGTGCTTATTGGATGTGGAACCCCTCTGTCAGGAATGGACTGGCCAGCAATGGTGGGACTCACCTGCCTTTTGATCTGCAGTACCAGGGCTGGCCAGCGGATGCTCCCAGCAATCAGAGACTCAACTTTGCAGCCAGCTAACACCTGGAACTGATTATGCTGGGGTATTTAAGGGATGGCCAGACCCACAGACTCTGCCTTGGTGTTGTGTTTGTCCTGGGCCCTGTATCCTGTTTCTGTCATGCATCCTGTTTCTGAACCGCTGCTGACTTCTCCTGCTCTGATCCCGGCTCGCTCCTGACCATCCCTCTGCCTGACCCTCTGTACCACGCTGCTTGCTACCTGTTCTGATCCCTGGCTTGTGACCCTGACCATCCCTCTGCCTGACCCTCTGTACCACGCTGCTTGCTACCTGTTCTGATCCCTGGCTTGTGACCCTGACCATCCCTCTGCCTGACCCTCTGTACTACGCTGCTTGCTACCTGCTGAACCTGGCCTGTGACCCCGACCATTCTCCGCTTGCTCCCCCTGTACCTACCTGCCCTATTGATATTGACCCGGCCTGCCTGACGACGCTTGCTTGTATGTACTGTTATCTGTGGGTGGTTGGTTTGGTTTGGTTGCACTGTATTATGTTTTAGTATTGCACTGCGTTTATGTTTGTATTGTTAGTGTTAATAAATTATATTGTTTATAACATATCTGAGGTCTGCGTTTCCCTGCGTCAGCCACACACCTCTGGTCACACCTGGGAGCCCTGACACCCTCTATGTGGCCAGACTGTGAAAAAGTCTCACACATTTGGTATCACCATATTCAGGAAGAGTTAGAGAATGTGTTTTGGGGTGTAATTTTAAGTATGCCTATGCAGTGTATTAGAAATATCTCATAGATTGACAACTTTGTGTAGAAAAAAATACATTTTCATTTTCTTTTCGCATTTTCCAAAAACTTGTGGCAAAAAATGAAGTCTTCAGAAGACTCTGCATGCCTCTTAAAACATACCTTGTGGTGTTTGCTTTCCAAAATGGGGTTATTTTGTGGATAATTCCATTGCCCTGATGCTCCAGGACCTCCAAAACGGCAATAGGTAGTCAAGAAATTAGATGTGTAATTTTTGCCCTTAGAACGCTAACAGGTGCTTATTGGATGTGGAACCCCTCTATCTGGCCAGACTGTGAAAAAGTCTCACACATTTGATATCGCCATATTCAGCAGGAGTTAAAGAATGCGTTTTGAGGTATCATTTTAAGTATGCCTATGCTGTGTAATAGAAATATCTCATAGATTGACAACTTTGCGTAAAAAAAAATACATTTTCATTTTCTTTTCACATTTTCCAAAAACATGTGGCAAAAAATGAAGTCTTCAGAGGACTCCCCATGCCTCTTAAAACATACCTTGAGGTGTTTTCTTTCGAAAATTGGGTCATTTTGTGGGTAATTCAATTGTCCTGGTGCTCCAGGACCTCCAAAACTGTGATAGACAGTCAAGAAATTAGATGTGTAATTTTTGCCCCTAGAACGCCTAAGGGTGCTTATTGGATGTGGGGCCCTTCTATGTGGTTAGGCTGTGAAAAAGTTTTACACATGTGGTATCGCCATACTCAGGATGAGTAGCAGAATGTGTTTTGGGGTGTAATTGCAAGTATGCCTATGCCGTGTGAGAGAAAGAACTTGTTAAATGACAACTTTGTGGGAAAAAAAAGAAGAATTTTTTTTACTTTCATCATTTCCTTAAAAAATTGGCAAAAAATGACAACTTCAAAAAACTCCCCATGCCTCTCATTAAATACCTCAGACTGTCTACTTTCCAAAAAGGGGTCGTTTGGGGGGTATTTGTACTGTCCTGGCATTTTAGGGCCCCAAGAAATTATATAGGTAGTCCGTGCATCAGGATTGATACATTTTCAAATATATCAAATATATATACCGTGGTGTGTGGACTCTATAACTTTCACAAAGACTAAATAATACACACTGATTTGGGTTATGTCTACCAACAAAATGTAGCACAATGGATTTTGGCCTAAATTTATGAAGAAAGTATATTTATTTGCAAAATTTAGTATCAAATACTAAGAAAAACATGTTTTTTTTCAAAATTTTCAGTCTTTTGTCATTTTTCTAGCAAAAAATAAAAACCCCAGTGATGATTAAATACCACCAAATTAAAGCTCTATTTGTTTGAAAAAAATGATAATAATTTCATTTAGATACAGTGTTGTATGCCTGAGTAATTGTCATTCACAATGTGAGAGCGCCGAAAGCTGAAAATTGGCCTGGACAGGAAGGGGGTAAAAGTGTCCGGACAGGAAGTGGTTAAAAGACAGAAAACCCTGCTCTCCAGCAGATAACAGGCTAGGTACACAATGCTTTGCAAACCCACATGCTGCTTTGTCTAGAATAGATTATTTCAACTAGGGTGCCTTCTGGCTCTTCAGGGGTGCCTGGGCAAAATGTCTAAAATTTGTGCCAAATTACCAAAAATTGTCTAAAAGCCAGCAAGTGGATTATGCTGGTCTTTTTTGTTGCACAAAGACACAGGTTTTTATTGTCCAACATTTTAATCAGCCACCAGAGTCCTGGCCACCAATATGTAATCAGTCATCAGTGTCAATCACCGGGTCTTGGCCGGTGACTACCAGCTAGCGCCTGGTGATTACCGGCCATCACCGTCAGGGATGAGGACTGCATTGTTTACCAACAGCCCTCCTCCCTGTCAGTTTGGTCACACTTCTCGGGATGGCTGAGCAGAGCCATCCCGATCAGTGTGCTTACAGTGAAGCGCACACCAGAGACCCCTAGTAAAACACTCCCTACACACAGTTAACCCTGTGATTGCCCCTCATGTTAACCCATTCCTGCCCAGTGCCATTAGTACGGTGTCAGTACAGTACTGATCACTGTATTGGTGTTACTGGGGATGTCAGTGACACCAAGTCAGTTCCCCCCCAGTGTCAGAATGCCCGCCGCAGTCCTGCAGTCCCGCTATAAGTCACTGTTTGCTGCCCTAAGTCGCTGATTGCCGCCATAAGTCGCTGATTGCCACCATTATTAGTATAAAAAAAAAATTCCAGTATCTATACCGCCATTTGTAAATGCTATAACGTTCATGTAAACCAATTCGTTTGCACGTATTGGGATTTTTTTAGCAAAGACATGTCGCAGAATACATTACACCTAAATTTATGACGAAATTTGATTTTAACATTTTTTACTGGACATGTTTAATAGCAAAAAGTCCAAAATATAGTTTTTTTTCTCAAAATTGTCGGCCTTTTTTTATAGTGCAAAAAATAAAAACGCACAGGCGATCAAATCACACCGAAAGAAAGCTCAATTAGTGGGAAAAAAGGAAAAAAGGACGTAAATTTTATTTTGGTGCAGTGTTGCATGACTGCGCAATTGTCATTAAAAGCAACGCAGCACCATAACGCAAACCGCTTCTTTAACGACTTCCTGACCGCCCTTTAGTAGAAATACTGCTATAGGGCGGCACGGGTGCGCAAAATCATGTATATATACGTGATTCGCACTCCCGTGCTTTTCATGTCCCTCCAAGCTAGCGTCAGATTGCCTGTCAGTACACCAGTAATCACATTTAACCCCTTGATTGCCAGGAAGACGCTCATACACAAAAAACCTTTATTGCTAGTATAGTGTCTGAACGGATCAATATCCTGATCAGATCAGCACTATACCAGCGTTCACATTAGTATAATGTCCCCAAAAATACAGCGTTATTGGGATCAGCCCCAGCACCTGCCAGCACCTGCGTTTAGCCCCTATGCTTACCCCCCCTTCTCCCCCAGCAAGTGCAGTGTCAATAGGTCACTGTCACTTGATACATTGCACACAAAACCGCAGTGTTTGCAGAATCAGGTCTGATCTCTATTAGCACTTGCGGGTAAATTTTGATGGTGAAACAGGAAGGTGTTTCTAAGTGCAGTATTCCAGGTCAACTTTAATAAAAAGCAGTTAAAAACACTTACAATGTAGTAGTACAAACAGGCTCTAATGTAATCCGTCAGTAGCAGGGCTCTGTCCTCTGAGTGGTAACCACTCCATGCTCACGTAACTTCCGGTCCGTACAGAGCGGCGGCCATCTTTAACACCTCTCCTCAAGCTCCCCCTGCAGCTGCTGGCTGGCACAGTGGCTCCATCGGTCAAAGGACAGAGCCCTGCTACTGACGGATTACATTAGAGCCTGTTTGTACAACTACATTGTAAGTGTTTGTAACCGCTTTTTTATTAAAGTTGACCTGGAATACTGCACTTAGAAGTGTCTTCCTGTTTCACCTTCTTCTGCACACAGTTTGTCTCCACTCTTTAGAAGTGCTGCTCAGTACCGGTTTCCCTACACACCATCCATCATCAGCTGCCATACTTCCATAGCATCGTCCACCGACACGCCCTACTTCCCACCTTACTCAGTAAATTTTGATGACTTTCATATGCACCAGTGCCAGTACTAGTGCCGCTCTACCTTTTGGTGAACTGGTGAGCACCAGCAGCTGAGTACATCCTGGTTTTTCACATACCAGCACTGCAGTATCACTTGGTGACGTGGCGAGTCCCATAAGTGCAGTACAAGCTGGTGCATTGGCGAGCACAAGTATTGTCCACCAAGAATTTGCACATAGGCCCATAGAGCCCCTAGTATCCTTCCGGATGTGCTTGCAAATTCCAATTGGCAGCCCACAAATTCTGCAGCACCCGTACTTCCCCCTTTCTCTATGCAACCAGGAATTCAGGTGGAAACAGCAAATTTAACTACTCCCCTTGATTTTTGGGAGCTGTTTTTCACGGAAGATCTGTATACATTGATTGTGGATCAAAGCAATTTATATGCACAAAATCTGCGTTGATGAGTTCCTCATTAATTTTTCTGGCCGCCTTGCATTCAAACAATTTCTCCCCAGCAAGCGTGCCAGATATGGGGTCAAGATGTTGAAGATGTTGAAGACCTGTGAGAGGGTAACAGGCTTTACATATACGTTTCGGATAAGTATGTGTGTGTGGTAACCTTCCTTTATATTAGTAGGTGAACCTGTTTATTGCAAGAGAGTTTATATGCAGCTCCTGTTATTTTAGGTAACCATGTCCATGCTGCTCTGGGATTCTATTGTTAGTTTTAGGTCATGGTTCAATAATCAGCATAGGATAAAGCCAGGTTAGGCATTCAATGGCCACTTCTGGTAGTCAGAGATCCAGTTGCATGGCAGATTAGATGTTACTAGGTACTAAAAGGCTGAGTAGGTAGGCTGACTGAGTTCCAGTGCTACACCACAGTTTCTGCTGGTGAAAAGCTGCATTAAAGGCTAGTTGAACAACAGCTGGAGAGTCTCCTCATCAGCGCAGATCATGTCTTCTGGTCTCTAACACCAAGGCAAAAATACTTTTTGCTATTAAACATGTCCAGTAAAAAAAATTTTAAAAATCTAATTTCATCATAAATTTAGGCCAAAATGTATTCTGCTACATATCTTTGCTAAGAAAATATCCCAATACATGTAAATTAATTGTTTTACGTGAAAGTTATAGCGTCTACAAATGGCAGTATAGATACTGGAATTTTAATCTTTTTTTATACTAGTAATGGCAGCAATCAATGACTTATAGCGGGACTGCGGCGGGCATTCTGACACTGGGGGGGGGGCTGACTAACTGCCACTGACATCCCTGGTGACACTAATACAGTGATCAGTGCTAATAAAAAGCACTGACACTGTACTAATGACACTGGGCAGGAAGGGGTTAACGCCTGGGGCGATCAATGGGTTAACTGTGTGCTGTGTGCTGTTTTACATGGAAAACATACTGCTGTGTATTTCTCTACTGTGCAGAGAAATACACAGCAACATGTTACTGCTGGCAGGAGAAAGATCTGGGCTGTTTACATACAGGTCTCTCCCCTGTGAGTGATACTTGGGTGCCAGCGGGGAATCTCCGGCCGGGACCCGGTGATCGATATCTGAAGCTGCCAATGGTGGCGAGGACAGGGTGGTGCACGTGCCCCCTACCTGGAAATGCAAAATCACACACACATACAGTAGTTCTGCTATAGGGCAGTAGGGAAGTGGTTAAGCTCATCTTTCCTTGAGTATTTTTCTTGCTTTACAAAATGCAGCTTGGCATTGCATATTATTATTGAGTCTATGAACTACCACAGCACCTAGGTCCTCCTCGACTATTGACTCCCCCAGTTGATCTCCTTTAAGAGTGTATGATGTATGCATATTTTGAGCTCCCAAAATGCATAACTTTACATTTATCAACATTATACCTCATATGCCATGTAGTTGCCTGATAAAATAGTGTATTAAGCTCTGCTTGTAAGTTGGAGACATCCTGTAAAGACATTATTCCATTACATCTCAGGTTATAAACTGGATTTCGACCGTGGCAGGATACTGCCACATAGGACATCATATTCTTCTGTACTGAGATGATGTTTCGGGTCTTTGGTGCTTCTTTCCAAAACAGCACACACCACCCACATCGTGTCCAGGGTAGGCATTATTCTACACTGCTTAAAAAAATTAAAGGAGCACTTTTTAATCAGAGTATAGCATCAAATCAATTAAACTCCTGGGATATTGATCTGGTCAGTTGAGTAGCAGAGAAGGTTGCTAATCAGTTTCAGCTGCTTTGGTGTTAATGAAATTAACAACAGGTGCACTAGATGGTCAACAATGAGACGATTCCCAAAACAGGAATAGTTTTACAGATGGAGGCCACTAACAATTTTTTTCCCTGTTCATCTTTTCTGACTCTTTTTCACTAGCTTTGCATTTGGCTAGGGTCAGTGTCACTGCTGATAGCATGAGGCAATACCTGGACCCTACAGAGGTTGCACAGGCAGTCCAACTCCTCCAGGATGGCACATCAACATGTGCTATTGCCAGAAGGTTTGCTGTGTCTCCCAGTACAGTCTCAAGATCATGGAGGAGATTCCAGGAGACAGGCAGTTATTCTAGGAGAGCTGGACAGGACCGTAGAAGGTCCTTAACCCATCAGCAGGATCGGTATTTGCTCCTTTGTGCAAGGAGGAACAGGATGAGCACTGCCAGAGGCCTATAAAATGACCTTCAGCAGGCCACTAGTGTGAATGTCTCTAACCAAAAAATCAGAAACAGACTTCATGAGAGTGGCCTGAGTGCCCGATGTCCTCTAGTGGGCCCTGTGCTCACTGCCCAACACCACAGAGCTCAATTGGCATTTGCCATTGAACACCAGACTTGGCAGGTCCGCCATTGGCACCCTGTGCGTTCACAGGTGAGAGCAGATTCACCCTGAGCACATGTGACAGATGTGAAAAGGTCCGGAGAATGTTATGCTGCTTGTAACATCCTTCAGCATGACCGTTTTGGTGGTGGGTCAGTGATGGTCTGGGGAGGCATATCCATGGAGGGACGCACAGACCTCTACAGGTTAGACAATGGCACACTGACTGCCATTAGATATCGGGATGAAATCCTTGGACCCATTGTCAGACCCTACGCTGGTGCAGTGGGTTTTGGGTTCCTTCTGGTGCATGACAATGCAAGGCCTCATGTGGTGAGAGTATGCAGGCAGTTCCTGGAGGATGAAGGAATTGATACCATTGAATGGGTCCCACACTTGCCAGACCTAAATCTATTGAACACCTCTGGGATATCATGTTTTGGTCCATCTGACGCTGCCAGGTTGCACCTCAGACTGTCTAGGAGCTCAGTGCTGCCCTGGTCCAGATCTGGGAGGAAATACCCCAGGACAGCTTCTGTTGTCTCATTAGGAGCATGCCCTGACATTGTCAGGAATGCATACAAGCACATGGGGGCCCTAAACACTACTGAATACCATTTTTAGTTGCTGCAATGAAATTTCAGCAAAATGGACTAGCCTGCTGTATAATTTTTTTCAATTTGATTTTTGGGGCATCTTTGAATTCAGTCTTCTGTTGGTTGATAATTTTCCTTTCCATGAAAGGATGGGGCATCCTTATGTTCCTAACACATTACCCAGTCCATGTCAGTATAGATATCCAGCAAATTTTTCCTCATTGAGATCTGATGTGTTTTCAAAGTGTTCCTTTAATTTTTTTGAGCATGTATATGGTGTCTTTTGGCACTTATACCAATTTGCAAAGTAGCGCTTGGAGCACCAGATGCCCAATTCTGAAAACGGTTGCAGGAAAATAAGTGTGCAGGGGCAAGCTCCTTCACTCGGAGCTGGTTGGAGTAATTGGATTCCACGAGTGAAGCTGAAAGGTTCCTATAAAGAGGACCAAGTCCATAGATGTCCATTGGTAGAGCAGTTCAGCTGTTAGTGTTTTAGCAAATTTAGAAAATTCAGACTGTCCAAAAATCAAGATGCATTCCTTGTGCAATCTTCTTTCTGTAAGCTTTAAATTCATGTTTGAAACAAAAGCAAACATCCCATAGTGTAAAACCATAAAAGCACCTCATAGTGTAAAACCATGATGGGGAAAAATTATAAGAATAAAACTCTCAAGCAAAGTGCCCACAACCTGGCACTCAGTGTATTCAGCCTTGCTGCCTGTGAGTAGGAACCAAGATGGCCACAGTGTTCCAGCATGCATACCAAAGGGCAGAAATGACGTCATCAGAAGTTTCGTCTTCAAACCTCAACCGGTTTCAATCAATGGATCGTCATCAGGAACTCCCTGATTAAGCCATCAATTCCTTGTAGTGTGGAGCCCGTGGGGCAGCATTGGTTTGGCCCAAAAGGAAGCATGCCACCTTAGAAGCAGTGGTGGCATGGCTGAAAAGACTGGATGAAAACATTAACTCCGTGGCAGAACTCCAGAAGAGGTTTTTCACTTTGTCAACTAGATAACAAGACTCTTCTGCAGTTTGAAGTGGCCTTCCAGGATATGTGAAACCATCTAGGTGTCAACAAAGGACCCTGTCATACTGCAGTAACAAATCTTGAACAAGTCATGCGTGACTAATTGTACCCTTGAAGCAGGCACTGAAAGATCGAGTGAGAGCAAATAGTGTTTTTACACTCACATCTATTTTACAAAAAGCTGTAAAGCATAATTAGGAGGAATCTTGGGTATTCCACCCAGTCAACTGTCAGCTGTCAATGAGAAGTCACTCAGAATTTGTATGGAAATAATACTCATCGCCCTGAATCATATAGCTAGAAAGCATGAATGAATTAGGACCAGACCTCACAATATACAAATTTAAAATAAAAATGTCTATGTTAGAGGGGCCAGCTGGGGAGAGTAGCTTATATAGCTCCTGCCCTGATTCCAAGGTGGCAGTGCCTTGCCTAGTAGCAAAAGCAGTTATAAATATACCTAGTTTGAGGCTACCATGAACTATGCCTTTTATCAACAACATTATGATAAGTATAAGACTTTAGAATCTCCCTGGCTTGTTTTGAAGGTGTACAATTTACAGATCCAATGAGAACCTTGAATAAATATGAATTGTTTCCTCAAACATCTGATCAAATCAGAAAGGAGGTAACCCATGCTCTGCCTCTTTTGGGCATGAATGTCTTAGAGAAAGTGAATCTAATAAGGCTTTTGCAGGTCTTGTATGAATAGCAGGCTGTTCCATAGTTCAAAACACAATCAATTTACAATGCCTTCGTGATGCTTTTCTTCGTGTTCATGAGCAACCCAAAAAAGTTGGCTTGGCTTACCACCTAAAGAACCACAGTAAAAAACAGAAGAACTACAGTAATGGTGGAACTGCAGTGGATCCCAGTGGAGCAAAGTTATCAGTCTAATTAATCTCTTTAGGTACCAGCCCAGTTCAACTGCCCTCTCAACCTTAGAATCCCTGGTAGAATCCCCAACTCCAGTTTTGAAACTAATGGTTTATCAATCAATCAATGCTGCAGAGGATCAACCAGAAGAGGAAACTTTGTATAATCCACTTTTTCACTATGTAGGATCACCCCATAGACAGGGTTGGTCGATTCCCCAAGCAACCTACTCAAGCGTTTATGCCTGGTTACAATTGTATCCAATGTGAGTGCAATGAAGTACATTAGTTTTTGAGTTTCATGCAGTATTACACTATTTGGTTGTTCTTTTTTTTGCATTTTTCATCAATTTGTGAGGGATCGCTCTGGAAGGTTAGTAAGATTTGCCAAGTGAGATCCCACCTCTAAGTATGTTTTGATTCTTAAGCCACAACAGCTTGGGAGTCCACATTATTTGGTGAGTGTGGGTGAAATAGAATATCACAGATGATGTGAGCACACTGGAAAATGTATATATTTTTCCACCACTTTTTTTGGAGCACAAGACTTTATTTGGAACTTATTGGCAGAGCCTGTGCCTAATGTAACCTAATGGCCATCTTGGACACAGATGGGTTACATATACCACCATTTGCATTACAGGAATGCTCTTGAGTGCAAGGAAGTAAGGGACAGTCACCTGCTTTTTAGATAGTCTTCTCCCTCATTCGGATTGGGTTGGAGTCTAACAATCATAGGAATGAAGCTAATGTGTTGTTATAAGGGGGACAAAATATATGGAGGTTCACATGCTACAGTAGTCCAGCTGTTAATGGGGTTACTTAAATTAGGATAGACAGCCTGTTTGAAGCTTAGGAAGATATGCCTCATGCAACCTTCTACCTGAAACCTTGAGTTCATGTTCTGCATTGTTGTTTGCTTTTGAACATGTCCTGTTATTTGGAGATGTATGTGAAGATGAAAACAGTGTTCTTGTAATTGATAGTTCCCGATTTGGATTTATGCTTGCTAAAGTTATTTCGCCTTTTTCCTTTGAAACATTTGTCATACAGCAAACACCCACTACAACACAACATAATACTTACACACCATCCAATCTGCTGATGTACAATTAACTATTCAATCCATGAAATATTGGACTGATGCAAAAATATGGAAGATCCAGTTTAATCAAGATGAAATCCATGTAAGATTAGAGATACAGGTCTTCATATGCATATCTTCTCTGCAATAGGCTTTAAAAGCATAGCCCCACCATTATACTTACAACTGTAATCATCAACAACTGTAATGGGATACTTCAAATCCCATAAATGACACACCACCCTGATTCAGTTGGTCTATTATACAATGATATCCGATGTAGCATCGTCTAGTGTTGCTAGAGAGAATTATGAAAATGTAATGTTCCACTTAGTAGTTGGAGTGAGCATGTCTGAGTAGGGGTCAAGTCCAGGTTAAGCTGAATGAATCAGCAGGTTGGGCCTCCATCGCCTCCCCCTGGTTCTGGAGGTCCATAGAACCTTCCAGAAGCTAGTGGGCGGAGGGGTGGAGACCTGGATCTGCATATTCATGGCAGTCTGACCAATCCCAGGCTGGAGGTTCTGGTAGTGTAGCAGACTGCCCAAAATATAAGCCATCTCAGCAGGGGTCTGGAGTTGGGTAGAAGATGGATTACTGAAGGTGCTGTTGTGAATCCTGAAAGTTGATCCCTAGAGGAGGGGGTTCTGCCTCCAGGCTGGAGGCTGAAGGAAAGGAAAGGAAGCTACCGGTAGCAGAGGGAGCTCCAATGCTTTATAATCCACTGGGGAAGGACAGCCTGCAAGCAGGGACAGAAACTGGCTCAGTGAGAGGCATGGATGCAGTTTACTTAGAGCTACAGGATACAAGGACAGTGTGAGTGCCTCTACACCCCTGAGGCCTACAGGAGAGAGGACTGCTGGGTGCAATACCTAACCAGCTCTCCATGGGACTGTGCTGCATGCCTTTCTTGGAATCTCTTGCTCCAGGGTACTCTTCAAAAGACAGCTAGGTGGATGGGCATTTCCTAGCTGGGGTCTAAAGAGAGTTCACTTAGAGGGGACCAGTTGCTCCTCACAGAAACTGTGCTATTGATTTATTAAGTGACTAAGCCAATCTAGCTAGAGTAGAAAGTTCAGGATCTACCTTTTTGTACATAATCAGGAACTTTGTCCTCAAAGTTAATATTGCAAGTCAAGCTGGGCATCCCATATAACCCTATTCAAGTTGCTTATCCTCTAAGTAAAACAATAACAACAAGCTCTTTGACTAGTTACTGACTGAGTGGAAGTATCATAATGCGTGTTGCCTGACTGTGCAGGATATAGGGGGACCCAATACTTAGTGGCTCCTTCAGGGGTGAGCGCTACACCAAATAGCATTTTTCACAAAAATCTTTTCATTAGATTTTCCAATACACTTCTTTGCAATATTATTCCATAAGAGAACAGATGGCACAGGAATAAATACATCCCCTCTGCACAAATCCATCGACAGTCCCCACCTCTTCATGTGAACTAGTCATTATATTTGCATTCAGGGCTTTCGCCTAGCTTACATACAGGTGAAACTCGAAAAATTAGAATATTGTGCAGAAGTTCATTTATTTCAGTAATGCAACTTAAAAGGTGAAACTTATATATGAGATAAACTCATTACATGCAAAGCAAGATAGTTCAAGCTAATCATCAAGATAATCATTACAATTATGACAAATCACGACTGGAACTATCTTGCTTTGCATGTAATGAGTCTATCTCATATATTAGTTTCACCTTTTAAGTTGCATTACTGAAATAAATGAACTTTTGCACAATATTCTAATTTTTCGAGTTTCACATGAATGTGTATTCAGACCATGGATTGGACAATGGGGATTGCTCTTCACTCCAACACAAGCAAAGGGAAATTAATAAAGAAAGGACAAGTCTTTAAGTAGAAGTAGAGAATAAGAAAAAAAAAAAAAGAAGGTGGAGAAAAAAAGGAAACCTTCCCAACTTCCTTCGCTCTTCTGAACCCAACACTCAAATACAGTAGCATAAGGCTCTTACACCACCACTTTAATCTGTAGGCTCTATTTGACAGCAGTTGTTTACAAGTGTCAGGAGATGTAAAGTGTATCCACAATGCTCAGGATTTATAATATAATATAATAATTTAGAACTAATTTATACACTGCTCAAAAAAATGAAAGAAACACTTTTTAATCAGAGTATAGCAACAAGTCAATTAAACTCCTGGGATATTGATCTGGTCAGTTCAGTAGCAGAGGGGGTTGTTAATTAGTTTTAGCTGCTTTGGTGTTAATAAAATTAACAACAGGTGCACTAGATGGGCAACAATGAGATGACCCCCAAAACAGGAATGGTTTTACAGGTTGAGGTCACTGACTTTTTTTCCCCTACTCATCTTTTCTGACTGTTTTTCACTAGTTTTGCATTTGGCTAGGTCAGTGTCACTACTGGTAGCATGAGGCAATATCTGGAGCCTACAGAGGTTGCACAAGCAGTCCAACTCCTCCAGGATGGCACATCAATACGTGCCATTGCCAGAAGGTTTGCTGTGTCTCTCAGCACAGTCTCAAGAGCATGTAGGAGATTCCAGGAGACAGGCAGTTACTCTAGGAGAGCTGGACAGGGCCATAGAAGGTCCTTAACCCATCAGAAGAACCGGTATCTGCTCCTTTGTGCAAGGAGGAACAGAATGAGCACTGCCAGAGCCCTACAAAATTACCTCCAGCAGGTCACTGGTGTGAATGTCTCTGACCAAACAATCAGAAACAGACATCATGAGGGTGCCCCGTGGCACCATAGAATTCAACTGGCATTTGTCATTGGCATCCTGTGCTTTTCACAGATGAGAGCAAGTTCACACTGAGCACATGTGACAGATGTGAAAGGAGCTGGAGAAGCCGTGGAGAACGTTATGCTGCCTGTAACATCATTCAGCATGACAGTTTTGTTGGTGGGTCAGTGATGGTCTGGGGAGGCATATCCATGGAGGGATGCACAGACCTCTACAGGCTAGACAATGGCACCCTGACTGCCATTAAGGATCAGGATCAAATCCTTGGCCCCATTGTCAGACCCTACGCTGGTGCAGTGGGTCCTGGGTTCCTCATGGTGCACGACAATGCCCGGTCTCATGTGGCGAGAATATGCAAGCAGTTCCTGGAGGATGAAGGAATTGATACCATTGAATGGCCCCCACACTCGCCTGGCCTAAATCCAATAGAACACCACTGGGATATCATGTTTCTGTCCATCCAACGCCGCCAGGTTGCACCTCAGACTACCCAGGAGCTCAATGATGCCCTGGTCCAGATCTGGGAGGAAACACCCCAGAACATCATCTCATTAGGAGCATGTCCCAAGGTTGTCAGGTATGCATACAAGCACGTGGGGCCATACAAACTACCATTTTGAGTTGCTGCAATGAAATTTCAGCAAAATGGACTAGCTTGCTGCATCATTTTTTCACTTTGATTTTTGAGGTGTCTTTAAATTTAGTCCTCTGTAGGTTGATAATTTTCAATTCCATCAAACAATGGGGCATCTTTACGTTCCTAACACATTACCCAGTCCAAGTCAGTATAGATATCCTGCATGATATTTTTCCCCATTGAGATTTGATGTGTTTTCAAAGTGTTCCTTTAATTATTTTGAGCAGTGTATTTATCATTTCATGTACGTCTCCATTCTTCTGCCTCCTCAATCTTTTTAACCTTTAATACACAATCTCCTGCTATGGGGATGCTAGATGTTTTCCACCTTAGAGAGATCAAGCTCTTCCCATTGTTTAAGAGGTGGGTGTCAAGGATCTTACTTAGAGCTACAGGATACAAGGTACTTACAGTATCTCACAGAAGTGAGTACACCCCTCACATTTTTGTAAATATTTTATTATATCTTTTCATGTGACAACACTCTCCAAGACTTAAACTGGGAGGGAATATTGGCATCGATGAACACAACACAGAAATGGGAGTTCTTCAAAAAGACTGTATGTGAACACACTGCAAAATATATTCCCATGGGCAACAAGTTTAAAAGGCTAAAAATCAAACCTATGTGGCTTACGGCCAAAGTTAAAAAGGCTATAGATAATAAAAAAAGAGCTTTTATTCAATATAAAAATGAAGAAACACGATCATCGTTTAAACATTACAAAGAATATAACAGAATATGCAAAAAGGAAATAAAGGCCGCAAAAATTTAAAACGAACGACAGATTGCAAAAGATAGCAGGAAAACCCCCCAAAAATTCTTCAAATACATTAATAGTAAAAAGGTTTGGTCTGAGCATGTAGGCCCTTTACAAAATAATCTAGAGTGGGTGACTGGGAACAAAGAAAAGGAAAATGTATTAAATACGTTTTTCAGCTCTGTGTATACAAAGGAGCATGGAGGAGCTCTTGTCCATAATGGGCATGGCATTGACACAGCCCCAGATGATCCACATTGGCTCACAATTGATATGATCCAAAAAGGTGACTAAAGCACCTGGACCGGATGGCATACATCCACGGGTCCTTAACCTCCCTGCTGGTATTCCCAAGTGTAGGTCGGGGTTAATTATCAGTGCCAAAAGCGGTAACCCCGAGCTACACTCGGGAATACCCTGCAGCATTGCTCCGGGATCCCTGTTTCACTTACCTTGTCCTGCGCTCCCGCTATGTGTCCCCTGCAGCGTCCCCAGCAATCTCCTCTGGCCGATGCTGGCATCCGTCTTCCAGGTTCCGGTCCCTGTGAGCATCGGGACATATGGGACGTACGACGGCCGGAACCGGCAGGAAATTTAAAAATTTTAAAAAGTGACATTCACTAACTAAAACACTACAATCACATAGTAAAACATTACTGTTTCAAAGCATTTCACATACATTTTGTCCCTACTGCTTTGTCCTGTGCCCTGCTTGCATTTTTACTGTTCTTTCTGCCTGCAAACTGAGAAAAGTCCATGGCGTCCAAAAAGCATCCCTTTATGTCAAAAGTGGTTTTAGACCAGCTAGAATACAGCGATAGTAAATCAGAACCACTTGCAGAATTGAGTGATAATGATTCATGGGGAAATTCATCATCAGACACTGAAAACAATTTTGCGACTAAGCTCAGTGATGTCCGAACTTGGCGCTATATTTAAATTTCAGTGTTTTTGGTTTGATTATATTATTGATTTAAATTGTTACTATTATATTATTATTTTTTATGATTATTTATTATATTATAATTTATGATTTCGTGTTTCAAATTTTATCATACCCGGGATGTTTACTAGACTCTTGTTCGGAAAGATTTCAGTGAGTTATTCCTAAAAATGACAGGCCTACAATAAAAAAATGACATATTTCCATGCAAAAAAATGTACCGCTTTCAGCACAGAAATATGGACATAATCATACCGCTAGGGAGGTTAAAGAATTGAGCTCTGTCATTTCAAAGCCATTGTTTCTAATATTTAGGGACTCTTTAATGACTGGCATAGTACCACTGGATTAGCGTAAGGCCAATGTGGTGCCAATATTTAAAAAGGGGTCAAAATCTTTACCAAGTAATTATAGACCTGTTAGTTTAACTTCTATAGTTGGGAAGATACTTTGGAGTTTAATAAAAGACCACATAGATGAGTTCTTGCTGGAAAAAAATATAATAAGCAACATGGACAGCATGGATTCATGAAAGACAGAAGTTGTCAAACAAATCTGATTTCTTTTTTTGAGGGGGTGAGCAAAACCTTGGACAGAGGGGTGGCGGTGGACGTGGTAAACTTGGATTTTGCAAAAGCGTTTGACACAGTTCCCCACACACGGCTAATGTGTAAGGTAATGTCTACGGGTTTGGAAAAATCTGTATGTAAATGGCTAGAAAACTGGCTAAAGGATCGTATTCAAAGAGTAGTGGTTAATGATTCATACTCTGAATGGTCTGGGGTCATCAGTGGTATACCCCAGAGTTCAGTGTTACCCTTACTTTTTAATATATTTATAAACGATATAGGGTCTGAGATTAAAAATCCCATTTCAGTCTTTGCAGATGACACCAAGCTGTGCAGTGGAATAAAGTCCTTACAGGATGTCTTCAACTTACAAGCTGACCTCAATGCATTGTTTAATTGGGCAACTATGTGGCAAATGAGGTTTAATGTAGATAAATGTAAGGTTAAGCACTTGGGGTTTAAGAACATGCATGCATCATACATACTAGGGGGGTACAAATGGGGGAATCAATGGTAGAGAAGGATCTGGGAGTTCTGGTAGATCACAAGCTTAATAATGGCATGCAATGCCAAGCTGCGGTTTCTAAAGCGAGCAAAATCCTCTCTTGTATTAAAAGAGGAATAGACTCCAGAGAGAGAGAGATCATATTACCCCTGTACAAATCATTAGTAAGACCTCATCTGAAATATGCAGTTAAATTTTAGGCACCAATTCACAAAAAGAACATTGGGGAACTGGAGAAAGTACAGAGACTGGCAACCAAACTGATAAGAGGCTTGGAGGAAATCAGCTATGAGGAAAGATTAGAGGAACTGAATTCTCTCTTGAGAAGAGGAGATTAAGGGGGGATATGATCAACATGTATAAATACATCAGTGGTTCATATAATGAACTTGGTGTAGAGCTATTCACCTTGAGGTCAACACAGAGGACAAGGGGGCACTCTTTATGTCTGGAGGAAAAGAAATTTAATCTCCAAACACGGAAAAGTTTCTTCACAGTGAGAGCTGTGAAAATGTGGAATAGACTCCCTCAAGAGTTGGTTCTGGCCAGCTCAGTGGACTGCTTAAAAAAAGGCCTGGATTCTTTCTTAGATACACAGAATATAACTGGATACTAACATCCAGGGAATATCCGATTGCCTCTCGGGGGATCAGGAAGGAATGTTTTTCCCAGCAGGAGCAAATTGGATCGTTCTTTGCTGGGTTTTTTTGCCTTCTTCTGGATCAACTGTGGGTATAGGATTAAAACTTTTTTTTTCTATGGTCAAACTGGATGGACTTTTGTCTTTTTTCAGCCAGACTAACTATGTAACTATGTAACACTGAGGAAATTACACTTTGACACAATGTGAGTGTACAGCTTGTATAACAGTGTAAATTTGCTGCCCCCTCAAAATAACTCACCACACAGCCATTAATGTCTAAACTGCTGGCAACAAAAGTGAGTACACCCCGAAGTGAGATTTCCGAATAGGGCCCAATTATTAATTTTCCCTCCCCAGTGTCATGTGACTCGTTAGTGTTACAAGGTCTCAGGCAGGGGCGGACTGACCATTTGGAAATTAAGGCACTGCCCGAGGGTCCGGGGTCAGTAGGGGGCCCATGAGATGCCCCTGGTACCTTTTTCATAGGCTTTTTTGAGTTTGGGCAAGGACACAGGGGCCCCATGATCCCCTATTGCCCGGGGGCCCCATGAGTTGTCAGTCCGCCCCTGGTCTCAGGTGTGAATGGGGAGCAGGTGTGTTAAATTTGGTGTTATCGCTCTCACTCTCTCATACTGGTCACTGGAAGTTCAACATGGCACCTCATGGCAAAGAACTCTCTGAGGATCTGAAAAAAAGAATTGTTGCTCTACATAAAGATCGCCTAGGCCAGGGGTAGGCAACCTGCGGCTCTCTAGCTGTTGTGGAACTACATTTCCCATGAGGCATTGCAACATTACAAAACTGACAGTTACAGCTATGACTTGCAGAGGCATGATGGAACTTGTAGTCCTGCAACAGCTGGAGAGCCGCAGGTTGCCTACCCCTGGCCTAGGCTATAAGAACATTGCCAAGAAAACCCTGAAACTGAGCACAGTGTCCAAGACCATACAGCGGTTTAACAGGACAGATTCCACTCAGAACAGGCCTCGACATTGTCGACCAAAGAAGTTGAGTGCACGTGCTCAGCGTCATATCCAGAGGTTTTCTATGGGAAATAGATGTATGAGTAATGCCGCATTGCTGCAGAGGTTGAAGGGGTGGGGGGTCAGCCTGTCAGTGCTCAGTCCATACACCGCACACTGCATCAAACTGGTTTGCATGGCTGTCATCCCAGAAGGAAGCCTCTTTTAAAGATGATGCACAAGAAAGCCCACAGTGTGCTGAAGACAAGCAGACTACTGGAACCATGTCCTGTGGTCTGATGAGACCAAGATAAACTTATTTGCTTCAGATGGTGTCAAGCGTGTGTGGTGGCAACCAGGTGAGGAGTACAAAGCAAGTGTGTCTTGCCTACAGCCAAGTATGGTGGTGGGAGTGTCATGGTCTGGGGTTACATGAGTGCTGCCGGCACTGGGAAGCTACAGTTCATTGAGGGAACCATGAATGCCAAAATGTACTCTGACATACTGAAGCAGAACATGATCCCCTCCCTTCAGAGACTGGTCCGCAGGGCAGTATTCCAACATGATAACGACTCCAAACACACCTCCAAGATGACCACTGCCTTGCTAAAGAAGCTGAGGGTAAAGGTGATGGACTGGCCAAGCATGTCTCCAGACCTAAACCCTATTGAGCATCTGTGGGGCATCCTCAAACAGAAGGTGGAGGAGCACAATGTCTCTAACATACACCAGCTCCATGATGTCTTTATGGAGGAGTGGAAGAGGACTCCAGTGGCAACCTGTGAAGCTCTGATGAACTCCATGCCCAAGAGGGTTAAAGCAGTGCTAGAAAATAATGGTGGCCACACAAAATATTGACACTTTGGGCCCAATTTGGACATTTTCACTGTACTCACTTTTGTTGCCAGCGGTTTAGACATTAATGGCTGTGTGTTGAGTTCTTTTGAGGGGACAGCAAATTTACACTGTTATACAAGCTGTACACTCACTGCTTTACATTGTAACAAAGTGTCATTTCTTCAGTGTTGTCACATGAAAAGATAGAATAAAATATTTACAAAAATGTGAGGGGTCTACTCACTTCTGTGAGATACTGTGTATACTGCTCACAATTTATGCAGAGCTGGAGAGCGAAAAAGATAGAGAGAGAGAATAGATTCATGTCAGTTCCTGCCCTCAAGGAGCTTAAAATCTAAGATCTCTAACTCACATTCATACATACACATACTGGGGCCAATTTAAGCAGGAACCAATTAACCTACCAGCATTTCTTTGGAGCTTGGTAGGAAACCCACGCAGGTACAGGGAGAACATGTAAACTCCAGGTAGGTAGCGCCGTGGTTGGGACTCAACTGATGACCCCAGAACTGCTAGCTGGGTGTACTAACCAGTTAGCCACTGAGTTGTCCCATGAAGGTACTCATGACATGGAATAGCACCATCAGATGATCATCTATCGAATATAATAACGGGAAGCATTTGAAATGAGAACGTTTTTGGCAATACTGTCAATTTTAAAATAATAATCCGTCCCAGTCATATATAGTCATGTACACTATAGCCACTCAAATCACTTCTACATGAAAGACCTCTGGCTGCTGAAAATTTTGATACAGGAATTATGTCTGTAGCTGCAGGCATCAGCCAGGTATAACCACTTCAGTTCAAGGACATCATGGGGAGAAGTGGTGTTAATGTCCCAAGGTACTCTGTTCCCATCCTCAATGTCCACTATGCTAGCTTTACTGTCTGGTTAGGGAGGGGGGAGAGATTATTAAAGAGACTCACTATCTGTAGATGGGAGCATTTGTGTGTTCTCTTGTTGTAGCGCTTGGACTCCTACTGGCTGTGTGGAGAGAAAAGCATCTGCTATATTGGGGCCTGCCAAGTTGCATGGCTTGCCAGGTAAATAAAGCATATATCCATCCTTGACTTGTTTTTTCCAAGGGTTGGTACAGTGAAGGAAATAAGTATTTGATCCCCTGCTGATTTTGGATGTTTGCTTACTCACAAAGAAATGATCAGTCTAAAAATCGAATGGTAGGTGTATTGTAACACTGAGAGACAGAATAGCAACAAAAAATTTAAAAGAAATGCATGTCTAAGAAATTATGCACTGATTTGCATGTGCATGAGGGAAATAAGTATTTGATCCCCTATCATTCAGCAGGATTTCTGGCTAGCAGGTGCCTTCCATACAGGTAACAAACTGAGATTAGAAGCAGTCTCTTAAAGGGAGTGCTGATAATCTCATTTTGTTACCTGTATAAAAGATACCTATCCACAGAAGCAATCATTCGCAAATGGAAGAAACATAAAACAACTGTCAGTCTCCCTAGGTCTGGTGTACCATGCAAGATCTCACCTCATGGAGTGTCAATGATCATGAGAACAGTGAGGAACCATCCCAGAACTACACGTGAGGATCTTGTCACTGATCTCCAGGCAGCTGGTACCACAGTCACCAAGAAAACAATTGGTAACACACTACACTGACAAGGATTGAAATCCTGCAATGCCCACAAGGTCCCTCTGCTCAAGAAAGCCTGTCTGAAGTTTGCCACTGAACATCTGAATGATGCAGAGGAGGACTGGTTGAAAGTGTTGTGGTTAGATGAGACCAAAATCGAGCTATTTGGCATCAACTCAACTCGCTGTGTTTGGAGGAGGAGGAATGCTGCCTATGACCCCAAGAACACCATCCCAACTGTCAAACATGGTGGTGAAAACATTCTGATTTGGGGGTGCTTTTTTTGCTAAGGGGACAGGACAACTGCACCGCATCAAAGGGACAAAGGACGGGGCAATGTACCATCAAATCTTCGATAAGAAACCTTTTTCCCTCAGCCAGGACATTGAAAACGGGTCGTGGATGGGTGTTCCAGCATGACAGTGACCCAAAACACACGGCCAAGGCAGCAAAGGAGTGGCTGAAGAAGAAGCAGATTAAGGTCCTGGCGTGGCCTAGCCAGTCTCCAGACCTTAATCTGATTGAAAATCTGTGGAGGGAGCTGAAAGTTCGAATTGCCAAACATCAGCCACCAAACCTTAATGACTTGGAGAGGATCTGCCAAGAAGAATGGGCCAAAATGCCTCCTGAGATGTGTGCAAACCTGATGACCAACTACAGGAAACGTCTGACCTCTCTGATTTCCAACAAGGGATTTGCCACCAGGTACTAAGTCATGTTTTGCGAAGGGGATCAAATACTTATTTCCCTAATGAACATGCAAATCAGTGCATAATTTGTTAGACATGCATTTCTTTAGATTTTTTTGTTGCTATTCTGTCTCTCAGTGCTACAATACACATATCATTTGATTTTTAGACTGATCATTTCTTTTTTGAGTGGACAAACATTCAAAATCAGCAGGGGATCAAATACTTATTTCCTTCACTGTATATCCAAGTCAAAATCTCCAAGGGAATAAGCAGATATCTTCTGGATTTTCAGATGACTTCACGGGTTTGGACTCTACCTTACATGTTTCAACAAAAATGACATCAAGCACACGTTTTGACAAAACATGTAAGGCAGAGCCCATGTTAAGCTAGCTGCATATTCCCTTTGGGATTTTGACTTGTTCAGTGTGTCTGTGTTTTTAAACATGTGAGTAGCATTGTTTTTAATAAATATTGGCTTCCATTAATTTTATGTTATGTAGAGTGTTTCTATTTTTTCAAGGACATTCCCCTGAGTAACTGTCTATATATATGGTGGAGTGAAGTGGTGACATCATATATCCAGCATCTGAGCTAATCAATTTCAAGCCCTATATGACTTCTCATTGTGAGGGTTATACTGTTCTGGTATGGCTTTGATTTGGGCACTGGTGTGAGAACATAGGAGTTTTTTTTACACAATATGAAGATTATTTCATTTTTAATGAACTTTCTTTGTTTGCATGGACATTCTATTATAGACACACATTCTGGGCTGTTATCAGTTTTGTTTTGCTTTACTTTAGTTTGGGTTTATTTGATATTACTATTTTTTATGTAATGGTGCACTAACTAATGGTTTAGGAATGTAACCTTTTTAGCGCAATCTTTTAGTTTTAAGTGGTATTATTTGGCTACTGACAGGTGTACTTTTAGGACATGATGTTCCGATAACTCATCCTTTTATATGAAAGGATGCCAAACAAGAGCAGAGAGACAGGTTGTGTGACAGATTTACTAAAGGTTTTAGCTGGCTCTGACCAATTCTTAGAGTGATCCTAAACCCTTTATTTTTGGTTTAAATATATGTTACTCATAAATAAGTGTAAAATATAAATCTAACCTGTTGTAAAACTGTACCTTTTTAATACTTTCCTTGCTTTTCGGAACCATTTCCGCCAGTCTCCTCCCATCAGTGCCCCTTATCCTGCTCTGCTCTTATCATGCATGCTCCCAGGATCAGGACTACATACTGACATTGCTGGTACATCGCTCTGGCTGTACCAACACAGGGGGGTTGCTGATGGTTATAAAATATTTACATATTTGGCCAATGTGTTATAGTTTATCAAACAATTGGGCAATATATTGTGTTTTTGCGCGTTAAAATAATTTTTTTCCAAAACATTTGCATTTGAAAATCGCTGCGCAAATATTGTGTGACATCAAAAATTGCAGCACCCACCGTTTTATTCTCTAGAGCCTCTGCATTAAAAAATATATACTGCTTGAGGGTTCAATGTAATTTTCTTGTAAACAAAAAGTGTCAGAAAAGGTTTGGTCTTTAAGTGGTTAGAAGAGTGAGTGTGGCATAATGTTGGCCCTGAAATGCCAGGATAATGGAAGCACCCCCCTCAAATTACCATTTTTTTGGAAAGTAGACACGCCAAGGTATTTGCTAAGGGGCATGGTATTTCGTAGATCACATTTGTTGCCACAAGTTTCTATAAAATGAAGAAAGAAAATGAAAAATATATATTTTTCTTTTTTTTCTTCTTCAAAACCTTGTGACAAAAAATTATACCTGCAAATACTCACCATGCTTCTTATCAGATCTACTTTCCAAACAGGGGTCATTTTTTTGCGGGGGAGGGGGCTTTGTACTATCCTGGCATTTTAGGGCCTCCGAAACTGTGATAGGTAGTGAGGAAGTGATGGAGGTGAGGACATATGCCCTTTGAAACCTGAAGGTGGTCATTAGATTTTAGGGGTCTGTATGTAGCTAGGCTGCCAAAAAGTCTCTCACAAGTGATATCATCATACTTGGTAGAAGTAGCAAAATGTGTTTTGGGGTGTAATTCCACATATACACATGGCATCTGTGAGCAATATATCATATAATTGACAACGTGGTGTAAAGAAAAAGTTTTTTTTTTTGTCATTTTCCAAACATTTCTGGCAAAAAATGAATTCTTCCTTGGGGTATCTACTTTTCAAAAAGTTGTCATTTGGGAGGGTTTATTTTACTGCCCAGGCATTTTAGCACCTCAAGAAATGTGATAGGCAGTCAGGTCTGCGTGGTAAAGTTTTTATACGTATTGCATAGATATCTGTGCATGCTGGCACACGTGTGCACATTTCCAATTTCAGAGCTTGTGCCAAGCTCCCTTTTTAACCACTTGTCTACTGGGCACTTTTACCCCCTGCTGCCCAGGCCAATTGTCAGCTTTCAGTGCTGTCACACTTTCAATGACAATTGTGCAGTCATGCAACATTGTACCCATGTGATTATAATTTTTTTAACACTGATAGGCAGCACTGATGGGCTCTGATAAGCAGCACTGATAGGCAGCACTAATGGGCACTGATAGGCTTCACTGATGAGGCAGCACTGGTGGGCATTGATGATGGGTACTGATAGGCAGTACTGAAGGACACTAATAGGTAACACTGAAGGGCACTGACTGTCTGCACAGATAGGCAGCAGTGACTGGCAGCACTGACGGGCACAGATTGGCAGCACTGATGGGCAGCACTGTTGGGAACTGATGGGCAGCACTGCTGGGCACTGATGGGTAGCACTGCTGGGCAGCACTGTTGGGCACTGATTGGCAGCACTGTTAAGCACTTTTGGGGCCCTTATTATCAGTGCAGATGTGTGCTCTGATAGTTGCAAATTACTGGCAGTACTTTCCGCACGCTTTGACAGCATGAGGAATGTACTGCCAACAACCGGTAAGTGTATTTACATAGAGGTCAGCTGTTATTGCAGACAGCTGATCACGTGGCAAAAGGCCGCTGTGATTGATCTTTTACCATATCATGTGATCAGCTGTGTCCAAAGGATCACAGACAGAGTTGGGTGCGCACCGCTGGGGGCGCACAGGGGTTGCATTCTGGGGGGACGTCTTATGATGCCTTCCCAGAACTGGACTACCACGCTGTAGCTGTCATTTGACTATAGCCCGGTAGTAAAGTGATTAAGGAACAAAGTAGTGATTGGTAGTTGTTGGCTGACCTTCAGCTAGTTTGTGATTCTTTTTTCTGTGTATCCTGTGCTTACTCAGATTTCCTGTTACTGACTCTGCTTGCCCCTGGACACCCCCTTTTGCCTGACTCCCTTTTGTGACCTAGGCTCGTTGAGAGACCTTGCTTATATTTGATCTCTCATGTATGACTCTGGTCTGGCTCCTGACCTCTCTATCGCCTGAAGCTGTACTGTTCATTTTGCATGGCTTTGGCTTGGCCATAGCTAACTTCTCTCTCATCTACTCTTTGTCACTTACCCGTTTATGATCAGCTCAGCTCCAGACAATGTCTCACATTCATTCCTTGCCACTTTATCTGTACATGACCTCTACTTGGCCTCACCTCAACACTGCTACCTACCAGATCTGCTCTATGGGTCCAGCTCTACATCATCTCACCATGAGACCTCTGTCTACATATAGTCCTAGCTGACTATAAGCTGTAAACAACCTGGACCCTACACACCCATGCTAATTTATGCCTTACATTCCCTGTCACCATATCCATAGGTGTTTGGATCAGAGCCACAAGGGAGGCTCTTTCACTTTGGCCCCCAACCTGGTACGTAACACTGACTCTGGTTGTCCACTACACACGAGATTTTAAATCTGATTTTCTTTTTTTTTTTTGCTAAATTGTGAATTTTGGAAAAATAAGGGTGGCAATGAGTTTAGGACAACTCCCCACTTTATTAATCAGTTTGGTGTTCATCAGACCTCATTATTGCCACAAACACTACTATTCCTTTCCACAATCTTTTAAAATTAGCCCAAAATCGAATCACAAAACTACTGTATTGGTGTAGTTTTAAACTTGTTACATAACTGCAGTTGTTGAACTACTCATACACGGTAATCACCTATAATAATTTAGCCGCAATGAAAAGTCCTTCCTATGTTTATGCCGTGCTGGGTTTTTCTTGCTGAGCCTATGTGATAAAAGATTTGTGGCCCTGGTCAGGCACAAATGAGAAACTTTGAGACCTTTCTCAAAAATTGTCAGTTTTATAACGTAACATTTTTGGATCACATTATTGAGATTCCTATGGGCATGACTTACTTTGCGAGAAACGCTATCTTAACACATAGAAGGGGCTATAAAGAGGTTAATTTTTCACCTCTATAGAAACATGCCATCAATTACTGTACAAAATACTTATAAATATTCCATTGCCAGCAGTTAAGGTATTTGAATAAAAAAAAGCTGAAAGAAAAGTACGTGATTGCTAATGATCTCATTTCAATATAATAGGATCTTTCTATTGCAAAGAGCAAGACAGGTTAAGAGATATAATTATGACTTTGCAGAGTCTCCCAAGTGCATGAAGATGGTCTGACAGTTGTGATCCTGCACTCATAGAATGAACCTTTGTCTTGTTTCCATGTTAAAGAGGCAGGATCCCTCTCCTAACCCCAGCCTACATCGCAATTTAACTGTCAGGAAACACTTCCTACCAAACCCTCTTATTTCAAAACACTGTGGGAAGAAAGAGCAGCTTTAACTGACCTGCCAGGGACTGCTTCATTTAAGATGCAGAACATAATTCCTAGAGGTTTGTAGGAGACACAAAGGTTATTAATACCCTCTCCCCATTTGAGTGGATATACTGACCAAGTTAGGAGGAGTTTTCTGACTACTTGCAAACTTTGTACTAAGGAAGATAAGTTCTTAGTTTTCGAGTTAGACCAAATGATATACTTACTGTTTATGTGAGTCAGACACATGGCTAGGACAGCAATCCTCTGACACATACACTTTTCTAAAAAAGATCATGCACTCATCTGCTAGTTTCTGTGCTGGGATGTAATATATGTCTGCACTAAAGTGCATTTACTTTTTTGGGAATTTTTTTTAAAATTAGATCTTTTTTTTAATGAAATTTGGGTCCATACACATGCATATTTATACAAGTACAAACTCCAACATAATACAGCAATAATAAAAATACTATTCACAAGTGTAGTACTCAAAGAGTGTACATCAGAGCATACGGAAGTCATGAGCATAGATCCCAAACGTTTTTTGGGAATTTAACACAGAGATAGCATTAAACTCTGCAAGGAATGTACCCAGATCTGCCATGTGTACACTGGGTGATCTACAATGAAGCCAAAGAAAGCTGAAAGAACCTTGTTATGTTTTTATCTGTTCTTTGATGAGCACAGTTAAGTAATTATAAACCATAGGTACATAAAGGACGTGAGGGAACCGCGGTACACAGTATAAAGAAATATAAAAAATTACAGATGCCATTCTCTTGTTCCGTGTTCCAGCACTGAGTCCTTCCCTCTGTGTGCAGCCGCTAGCTTCAAGCCAATCACATAAGGGGTGCTGTTTTAAAAGGATGGTGTTTGAGCAATGTGTCCACATGCTAGCAGCCCCCTGAGTTCTCATCTAACATTTTCCTGTGTCTCCCTTATGCCCGTTGTTCCTTTTGCTCCCTGTGTGTTCCATCCTATTTCCAGACTTGTTCTCTGTTTGTCCCAGCCTGTTTCTTTCAGTGTACCCCAACCTGCTCCCAGTTTTGCTCCCATTCTGTTCTAATCTTATGTCGCTCTATCTGTATCCTGATCTTGTCACTCCATGCACTCCTACCTGCATTCCATCTTCCTTCATCTCAGTGTCTCTCTTTGCTCTTCAGGTTGTTTCTTGTTCCTCTAAACCAGTCTGTTTTCCCTTTGAGTTTTAGCCTGCCTCTTTATCTGCACCTGTTCACTCACAGCTTGTGTTCCTCACTAGTCTCTCAACGTTTCCTTATGATCTTTGGCTCTTTCTCTGTATACCCCAATGTTTGGTGAGTCTATTACCATAGTGCTACAAAAAGCATCCTTTGTGACCTGCCCAGGTGAGTTAGAGGACCGCATCTCTATGCAGTCACCAATTGCCTGGATCAGAACCAGGTCTACCTTGCTGCAGTAACTGAACAGCAGGCCCTGTCTCAGTTAACTCCTGTCCAGCAGCCAATACCCTTGGTGGCACCTTCTCTGCACCTGCTACCTCCTTCTCGTTCTTCCAGAGATCCAAAGGTCTGCCGTGACTTTTTGAACCAATCCACTTCGAATTACAGCTGCATCATTTTCCTTTTGACTGCCGTAAAGTGGCTTATGTTGTATCCCTGCTCTCAGGGGAGGCTTTGGTATGAGCCGTCCTACTCTGAGAAAAAACAGATCTAGTTACTAACATCTAAACCCCATCTTTATCTCTCTTCATGAAAGTTTTCATTAAACCTGCTGGAGCCTCCTCTGCAGCAAGTGCCCATCTTTGGCTTCGTCAAGGTACCTTTGCGGTGGGGCAGTTCAATTTCACAAAGCGGAGGTGAAGCTCTCCTGCAATAACAAAAATCTCACAGCCAACTTCTGGCAGGGTCCAGCAGAACATATTAAGAATGAACTGGAAGATCAAGAAATTCCTACCAACATGGATGATCTTGGCTCTCTGGCCATCCAGACTGACATTAATTTCCAAAAGCATGCCCAAGAGAGTGCCCGCCAGCACAAAGTCTGTATGCTTTGTTTATCACCAAATTTCCATTGACCCTTGGAACCATCTAAGGTCACCCCTATAGCACATGAGAGAAGTCTATGCAATTAGAATGCACTCATATCTTCCCTTAGGGGAAAGAACCAGATTAACTTCTCTTGGTTCTCTGTATATACTGTGGCAAAAAAGGACACTTCTTGGAACATTCCCTACAGCAGCCAGGAAACTTCCCCATCTAGTGAATGTTGAGGAGGCCACACTAGACCACCAAACTCGTTCCTCCTCTCAATGACCTTCCATTCTTGTGCAATTGCACATTCCTACCTCCATTACTACTGTGTAGGCATTTATAGACTCTGGTACTGCTGGCAATTTTGTCTCAGTCTCCGTGGTCAAGAAACTCACCTGGACAACCAAGCCTCTCCCACAACTCTTAAAAGTTTCAGCATTCTATGGAACTATTCTAGTTTCTGGACTTATTTGCTCCCATACCTCCCCTTTAAGATGTCTGTGTTGTACTACATCAAGCTTCCTCCGAGCTTGTATTTGTTCTCCCTTGGCTTCAGCAGCATTCCCCATTGCTGGATTGAACCTCTTCCCATCTTTTTGCCACTCTAATTAAAGTGACTAATTTTAATTAAGGTGACTAGTAAAGTGAAGCCAGTGAAGCCCTTACTCCTAGTCACTTCAGAGGCTTCCAGTTTAGTCCTTACTAGGACTTTTTGGATGTCTTCTCCAAACACACAGCAGACCAGTGACCACCTCTCAGGCCTGATGCTTGTGCCATCATTCCACAAGGTCGGTTTATTGCCTAAGCCTACCTGAAACCAAGGCAATGTCTGAATACATTGCAGAAAATCTTGAAAGAGGTTCATCCATAAACCCTCCTCCCCTGTTGGTGCAGGGTTCTTTTTTGTTTCAGAAAAGGACATCTATGGTCCTTTATATAGACTATTGTGGCCTGAACACCATGATCGTGTAGAATTGCTACCCTTTACCACTTATTATAGAGTTGTTTGACATCAGGGGGAAGGGCAGATTTTTACATAACTAAATCTGTGTAGTAAAAAACCTGCGGAATGCCGATCCAAGTGCCAACATATGCAAGTCTGGTGACTCCACTGCTAGTGGGTGCAGACATCCAATAAGAGCTTCCCCATACTTGCTGTAACTGCCTATGTAAAAAACCTCTAAGATTAAGCCCGTAAAAGGGTGAAACACATTAGTGGGGCATAGCTTGAGGGGAGACGGGCTATTGTCAATCTATTACAGTAGGACTGGGCTGTTTGTTAATGAGTAACCACCCATTTTTTACATAGGTAGATCTGTGCAGAGCCTATACTTTCATTTGCATTAAAGAAAGTGCTTAATAAACGTTTAACACCAGGAATGGCCACTATAAATATCTAGTGATGCCCTATAGCCTCTGCAATGCCCCAGCTGTATTCCAGTACTCAGTGTGCAAGATCATTCATGACCTTCTTTATGTCTGTGTAGTTGATTACCTGGATGATATACTAATTTTCTTTCCAGCTCTTCCTACACATAGGCAATGTGTACATGCAGCTCTGCAGCACCTTCAGGAAAACGGACTTTACGCTAAGGTGGAAAAGTGGCTTTTTGAACTCCCCCAAAGTACCCTTTCTTGGCTAAATTTTTTCCAAGGACAGACTTTCTATGAACCCAGAAAAGATAGCGACCACTAATTGGCCTTTGCCCAGTGGTCTAAAGGCTACTCAATGCTTCCTGAGCTTTACCAACTATCACCATCAATGAATTAATATCTTCTCTGTGCTGGTCACCCATATTACAGCATTAACTCAAAAAAAGCCAACCCCAAGATTTCAGCACCCAATGCAGTGGAAGCATTGCATGCAGTTAAGCAAGCTGTCATGGTTAGGGGTCAGGCTTGGAGACCAGTAGCTATAGCAGTAGAGTAGCTCCCACTGACCAGCAGGATGAGTACACAAGCAGGTCACCCTGGTGGATGACATGGGCTCACCCGAGGTGCAGGCTCTAAACACTAACTGGTAGTCACCAGAGCTCCTGATGGTGGAGATGCTGCATGTTAGTACCAAGTCATGATCCTCAGGATCCTCACCAGTAGGTGAGCAAGCTGGGGTCTAGAAGTAGACATAGCAGGTAGGGATCAAACAGAAGCATAGCCAGTAAACAAGCCAAAGATCGATGCAGGTGGAGATCAAGCAGTAACATAGTCGAGAAACAAGACTAAGGTCAGTAACAAGTGGTAGTGAAGATAAGGACAGCTGCAGGTATGCAAAGAGTAAGATAATGGCTGAAGAGAGTACATCAATTTGGCAAACAAGGCTTAAATCAGGAAGTTCATAGGAGGAGCAAAGGGTTCAAGGTTCACCAAAAACAAGAGACAAGGCAAGATTGTCTTAAGAAATCAGACAGGAAGCTGTCCAACATCTCACGCAGCACAGCAAAAAGAGCCACAGCCAGACACCACAGAGATGGCCGGTTCAGATCCGAACCCTGACATAAGCCTTCCTCTCTGGTCCTGCACTCTTGAGACTTGATTTCAATAAACCTTTTTCCATTGGGGTGATGCTTCCTCTGTAGGAGTTGCAACCATTCATCTTTCCTGCTGAGAGGAATTATTCTATAGGATATTGTGAACTAATAGCCGTCAAGTTATTCTTGGAAGAGTAGTGTTACCTTTTAGAAGGCTTGCCCTACCAGATTACCATTTACACAGACCATAAGAAGTGCAGTATCTCCAGACAGCTCACCGCTAAAATCCCTGACAAGCCAGCTGGTGATTGTTCTTTTATTGATTTGATTTCATTATTACCAATTCTTCTGCAGATGCTATATCCCAATCCTTTGATCAGCAGGATTCTGACACATGCCCTGAACTAAAATGTATTATTCCCACCACCCAAGTCCTGGCTCTTACATTCACCTGAGAATCTACCATTCTTCCAGGCAAGGCTTTTGTACTTGTGATTTTATGTAGCAAGTTACTTCATTGTGCCCACACACCCTGGAATTTGCACTATGGGAAGCCTTTTTGTCTTTTGTCTTTTTATACCTTTGATGTCGATGATCCATGTGGAGTTTTGTTTTATTTTGAACCAGCACAAATACTGATGCTACCTTATACCATTGCCAATGCCTTTAGCTCAGGAAATTTCTGTTCTGGATTCCATGCAAAAAGATATGAAGCAGCTATGGACCCAAGTACAAGAACAACTTCTGCAAGCAGCTACCAAAGCACAATCAACATTGGCCAAAGTTTCATAGATTACATCCCAGTAACAAAGTTTGGTTACCAAAGAAGAATATCAACCTTAAGGTGCCATCTCTGAAGTTTGCTCCCTGTTTCATTAGTGCATATACTGTATGTTCACAGCAAGAATCAGTCCTGTGAGTTATAAACTTTGTGTGCCACCACACCTGAAGATTCTGAACTCTTTCCATGTTTCTCTGCTTAAGCCGTTGGTCCTGAACAAATTTTCTCATCCTTCGTCCTTGGCTATCCTTCCTGTCAGCCCATCCCAAGACCACAAATTCCACCAGGTTCTAGATTCCAAGTTCTCCCACAGTAAACTCCATTATCATATAGACTGAAAAGCAAATAAGAAAGAAAGGTCTTGAATCCCAGCTTTTGATGTCTCTGCTCCCCTCCTGTTTAAGTGGTTTCATCTCCTTTCCCTTTGAAACCTAGAATCTGAGAGGGGGGGGAGACCCTTTGAAAGGGGGTGATAACGTCATACTCTCTGGCTCCACATTTCATCACCAGGTCTTTCCCTCTGTGTGCAGTCTCTAGCTTCCAGCCAGTCACAGAGCGGGCATTGTTTTAAAAGGCTAGCGTTAGGATTGCTCAGTGTCTGAGGCGCATCCACACACTAGCAGCTTATTTCCAATGTGAGTTCCAGCCTGCTTCATTATCTGCATCTCCAGTTGGTGTTCCTCATTTTTCTTCCAGTCTCTCTCTGTGCTCTTTAGCTATTTCTCTAGGTACCCTTTCTGGTGAGTCCAGTGTCTCAGAGAATCCTTTGCATCCCACTCAGGTGAGTCAGAGGATCGCAACCTGGATACTGCCTGTAGTGCAACGTCTCCACCTCTAGGAAGTCTGATGAAGACCAGACAATATCTTAGACTCTGTGCCTCGGCCCTTCTCAAGGTTCTCCTTAGCAAGCAGCCAACTGAACCCTCTTTGGCCCTTGGTGATTTATTAGGTTTATGACCAATAATTCAGCCTGTAGGTGGTAGTACATCAACCCTTGTTCCTTGGATAGCTTCTCAAATTCAGTGGATATTTTAAAGATGCCAAGGTAGGCTTCAGTATCATCCTCTAGGGAAATTATTCCTAATGTACTCTGCACCAGTTGTCAAGGTGTATTTGGCATAATGCATCGGCTTTTGCTGCTGCGAAGACAGGATCACTTGTCCCTTTATGGAGGCCTGGTGGATTTCAGGCATCTGTTGGGTGGTTAAACGGTTCACCTCTGATTATTTTGTTGGGAAACATTGCACTGCTGCTGTTTAGTGTTTGTCAAAATAAGTAGTTTTACAAGCTCACAATCATTTTACACATCCTCCACCAACTAATAAGGGGGAGAGGCTTAAATGGCATTGGCATTGGCAATGGCAAATTATGCATGAGGCAGGGACACCCAGGAATAGTCCAAACACTCTTTATACTTATCCTCAGAGTTTACACTAAAGCTCCATGCAGGTTTGCCCTGCACTTTTATTTAACAAGGAAATAAACATAAGCTGGTATAAACAGTGGACTTCGTAGTGGTATTCCAAGTTACATGTGTCAAAAAAATCCTAACCTCTGTTCCCTTCTCTGCACAATTTTGCTAAAATAGTCATTTTAACAAAAGATTCATTTATGTCATAACACATAATACACACTAAATATCTTATATGAAACGTTCTTCCTGCACAAAATCAACAACTGCCAATGACCTGCACCTGGTCCAAAAATGTCGCTTTCATGAACAAGCACACATTTGCTAATATACTGTGTGTGTATATATATATATATATACACAAACACACACACACACACAGTATGCACTCACCGGCCACTTTTTTAGGCACACCTGTTTAATTGCTGAAGTTCAAACCAAGCATTAGGGAAGAAATGGGATTTAAGTGACTTTGAATGTGGCATGGTTATTGGTGCCAGATTGGCGGGTCTAAGTATTTAAAAAACTTGATCTACTGAGATTTTCATGCACAACCATCTCTAGGGTTTACAGAGAATGGCCCGAAAAAGAGAAAATATCCAGTGAGTAGCAGTTGTGTCGATGAAAATGCCTTGTTGATGTCAGAGGTCAGAGGAGAATGGGCAGACTGGTTCGAGATGATAGAAAGGCAACAGTATCTCAAATAACCACTCGTTATAACCAAGGTATGCAAAATACCTTCTCTGAACGAACAACATGTTGAACCGTAAAGCAGATGGGCTACAGCAGCAGAAAACCACAATGGGTGCCACTCCTGTCAGCTAAGAACAGGAAACAGAGGCTAGAATTCACACAGGCTCACCAAAATTGGACAATAGAAAATTGGAAAAATGTTGCCTGGTCTGAGTCTCAATTTCAGCTACGACATTTAAATGGTAAGGTCAGAATTTAGTGTAAATAACATGAAAGCATGGATCCAGCCTGCCTTGTATCAACGGTTCAGGCTGCTGGTGGTGTAATGTTGTGGAGGATATTTTCTTGGCACACTATTGGCTCCTTAGTACCAACTGAGCATTGTTTAAATGCCTACCTGAGTATGGTTGCTGACCATGTCCATCTTTTATGACTACAGTGTACCAATCTTCTGATGGCTACTTCCACCAGGATAATGCTCCACGTCACAAAGCTCAAATTATCTCAAATTGGTTTCTTGAACATAACAAAGAGTTCACTGTACTCCAATGGCCTCCACAGTCACCAGATATCAATCCAATAGAGTACATTTGGGATATGGTGGAACTGGAGAATCGCATCATAGATGTGCAGCCGACAAATCTGCAGCAACTGTGTGATGCCATCGTGTCAGTATGGACCAAAATCTCTGAGGAATGTTTCCTTGTTGAATCTATACCACAAACAATTAAGGCAGTTCTGAAAGCAAAAAAGCAAAAAGGGGTCTAACCAAGTAATAAAGTGGCCGGTGAGTGTATATATATATATATATATATATATATATATATATATATATATATATATATATAGTATCTCACAGAAGTGAGTACACCACTCACCACATTTTTGTACATATTTTATTACAGTCAGGTCCATAAATATTGGGACATCAACACAATTCTAACATTTTTGGCTCTATACACCACCACAATGGATTTGAAATGAAACGAACAAGATATGCTTTAACTGCAGACTGTCAGCTTTAATATGAGGGTATTTACATCCAAATCAGGTGAACGGTGTAGGAATTACAACAGTTTGCATATGTGCCTCCCACTTGTTAAGGGACCAAACGTAATGGGACAATTGGCTTCTCAGCTGTTCCATGGCCAGGTGTGTGTTATTCCCTCATTATCCCAATTACAATGAGCAGATAAAAGGTCCAGAGTTCATTTCAAGTGTGCTATTTGCATTTGGAATCTGTTGCTGTCAATTCTCAATTTGTGATCCAAAGAGCTGTCACTATCAGTGAAGCAAGCCATCATTAGGCTGAAAAAAACAAAACAAACCCATCAGAGAGATAGCAAAAACATTAGGCGTGGCCAAAACAACTGTTTGGAACATTCTTAAAAAGAAGGAACGCACCGGTGAGCTCAGCAACACCAAAAGACCCAGAAGACTACGGAAAACAACTGTGGTGGATGACCAAAGAATTCTTTCCCTGGTGAAGAAAACACCCTTCACAACAGTTGGCCAGATCAAGAACACTCTCCAGGAGGTAGGTGTATGTGTGTCAAAGTCAACAATAAAGAGAAGACTTCACCAGAGTGATTACAGAGTGTTCACCACAAGATGTAAACCATTGGTGACCCTCAAAAACAGGAAGGCCAGATTAGAGTTTGCCAAACAACATCTAAAAAAGCCTTCACAGTTCTGGAACAACATCCTATGGACAGATGAGACCAAGATCAACTTGTACCAGAGTGATGGGAAGAGAAGAGTATGGAGAAGGAAAGGAACTGCTCATGATCCTAAGCATACCGTCTCATCAGTGAAGCATGGTGGTGGTAGTGTCATGGCGTGGGCATGTATGGCTGCCAATGGAACTGGTTCTCTTGTATTTATTGATGATGTGACTGCTGACAAAAGCAGCAGGATGAATTCTGAAGTGTTTCGGGCAATATTATCTGCTCATATTCAGCCAAATGCTTCAGAACTCATTGGATGCCGCTTCACAGTGCAGATGGACAATGACCCAAAGCATACTGCAAAAGCAACCAAAGAGTGTTTTAAGGGAAAGAAGTGGAATGTTATGCAATGGCCAAGTCAATCACCTGACCTGAATCCGATTGAGCATGCATTTCACTTGCTGAAGACAAAACCGAAGGGAAAATGCCCCAAGAACAAGCAGGAACTGAAGACAGTTGCAATAGAGGCCTAGCAGAGCATCACCAGGGATGAAATCCAGCGTCTGGTGATGTCTATGCGTTTCAGACTTCAGGCTGTAATTGACTGCAAAGAATTTGCAACCAAATATTAAAAAGTGAAAGTTTGATTTATGATTATTATTCTGTCCCATTACTTTTGGTCCCTTAACAAGTGGTAGGCACATATGCAAACTGTTGTAATTCCTACACCGTTCACCTGATTTGGATGTAAATACCCTCAAATTAAAGCTGACAGTGTGCAGTTAAAGCACATCTTGTTCGTTTCATTTCAAATCCATTGTGGTGGTGTATAGAGCCAAAAATGTTAGAATTGTGTCGATGTCCCAATATTTATGGAACTGACTGTATATATATATATATATATATATATATATATATATATATATGTATATGTGTGTGTGTGTCTGTGTGTGTGTGTGGTGTAGTGTAACTTGGGGTATGGGGCTTGGGTATTTGATGAGCATCTACTACAAAAGAGAGAGAGCAGCAATCAGTCTTTCAAACCTTCTCTCTCTAGGAGTCATGGGGGTAACGCCCAATTTGTTGACATCACCAGATCTGGAGGACGTCTTCCCTAAATTATAACTTTGTTCCTTATCAGGCATTATCAACTGCTGCCCCTTGAATGTGTCCAGGTTACTTTAGACAGGTAATCCTTTATAGTGCGTATGGAGTGAATTAGGTTCACACAACTGTAATTCATTGAACAATATAATACAATTTGGATATTAAAAAAGGTGGCAATAGCAGTCAAGTTCTTTCCATGCCACTCACTCCACACAGAAGATCAAGAACTCTCTTTCCAATTGTTAACTCTGTAGTTGACACCTCCAGGGGTACACTGCCAAAAGTTCTATATGGCTTTGAATGTAGAAACCAGGACACCAACTACATGGAGACTCCGCAGGCTCTTTAGAGAGACAGAAAAGGATGACCCTTTTCTGGTGAGGTTTTTGCAGACCTGCGTCATGCCCCTCACACACCCACAGCTGTTCTCTCTTAACCAGGAAAGACCACCAATCAGATAGCAATCAGGGGTCACAAGGGACTCGTTAAGGTGAATCACTATATCTGCTTAACAATTGCCAAACATAAATAAGCAAGACATAGAAAAGGAGGAATCTTGTTGTCCAAATGATTAAACAATCAGCTAAGTAGCTGGATAATCTTTATATCTTACAACTATCCCTTACAAAAAGCTAGTGACTCCAGGAGTATATATATATATATATATATATATATTTCAACTGTACGACTACTAGCCATTAATCTGACACAATTCCTTGCCTGTCCAGTCTTTTTTGAAACTGAGAAAGTGGTCTTTTGTTAAAAAAAAAAAAAACTTTTCCTTAGTTACTCTTTCAGTTTCTGTGCGCCTGTTACTAAGCAGTCCTGTGAGTAAAAGGGTCTCATTATGGAGCTTCTAGCAATCTCACTTCACTCAAGATTCAAGTTATTAATGAGACATCTCTCTTGGAGAGGGGGGGTGAAGTGGGTTAGAAGCTCAGTAGAGGCCCAGACTGGGAGGTCATATGTCAAGGGGCGGCTAGAGGCCATCCTTCCTTGCACTGGAAACATGTTCACAAAGAATGCGTATATTGCCAATGTTCACATGTGCAGGCAGCAATAATATTCTGTACCTAGAGTATTTACAGAAATATTAGTAATTTAAACACAGGTCATTAAGCTTTTTAAGGGTGACAGTTTAAACAAGTATATTTAAATCACAACTGTAAGAGTCTCCTATACAAAAACGTAAGTATATTGCCATCCTAAACAGCCATTAGTATATTTTTTTATGGCTGCAACAAAGGGTTGTGAAGCATATGGGCAAAACCAAAGGTATTACAAAAAATGGTAACATTAATAATATATTTTTAGAGAAAAACAGGCTCGCAATTTCTCTTGTTACTACTGTCAAAAATAACTATGATTAAGGCCTGAAAAAAATCATATCAATGTGTCTGCAGGGCACAAGGGACATAGAGCAGAAAAACTTCTCTACAAGCTGCAAGCTGTGGGTGACTCCTCATTAATTTATTTTAAGCCAAATTAGCAAGTATTCCTTCACAACTTTGACTACAACTGTAAACATAAAGGTACATATAAAAGAATGCCTATTCCAACAGTTCACCACAAAACTCAGCACAGTGGCTAAATGGTTAGCACTTCCGCCTGGCAGTACTAGGGTCACTGGTTCGAATCCCAACCATGGCACCACCTGCCTGGAGTTTGCATGTTCACCCTGTGCCTGCGTGGGTTTCCTCTGAGTACTCCGGTTTCCTCCCACAGTCCAAAGACATGCTGGTAGGTTAATTGGCTCCTGTCTAAATTGGCCCTAGTATGTATGAATGTGAGTTAGGGTTAGGGACTGATGTGAATGTATAATATATATGTACTGTAAAAGTGCTGTGTAAATTGATGGCGCTATATAAGTACCTGAAATAAATAAATAACTCAGTTACATACTTCGCCTCCTGAGCAACTGAGTGGACAGCCTCTAATGTTTGCCGGGGTCTGGATTTAACCTCTTCACTAACTGAGGTCAGGAGAACATGCATTGAACTTGCTTATAAAAAAAAAATAAGTGTGTATGTAGGGGGGCAATATGGGAGCTATCTCACCGTGGACAACTGCCAACAACAGGATAATGCTTAAAAAATGTATCTTGTCTTACCCAATGGCCTGCATGGCAAATTGGAAATTTACTTTGTACAGTATGTTACAGAAACTCTGTCTAATCCCCAAACCTACACATATATGCAATGTTCCCCCACTGCCAATAAAGATCTATATAGGGAAATCAGGACCTCCTTCCTCCTGCTGGTGACCCCTCTAGTGATGCACCCTAGAATTCTATTTGCTTTCCCCACTGTCTGGCCACACTGTTTGCTCATTTTGCAATCATCTAAACCAGGGTCGGCAATCTGTTGATCGTGGTCTACCTGTCAACCACGGGCAGGTGATAGGTAGACCGCAAACAGGTCCCTCTCCCCCCTCTTCCCCCACCCTCCTCTGCTGCTGTCATTCTCAAGCTGGTAATTGGTTAGGACCAACCTAGCAACCAATCACCTGAGGGTTAATATGAAAAGTTAATTTGGCCAGCTCCTCCTCCCATCCTCCATCCTAAGCTGTGCTGCATTGCGCTCTCTGCTGTTCACTGAGAATCACAGCTGAGGCTGGGGGAAAGGGGGGCAGAAAACATTGCCGTGGGGAGAAGGGGGCCAGAGATCTCTGCTATGGGGGAAGGGGGGGCAGAGGACATTTCTGGGGGAGACAATGGGGTCAGAGGTCACTGCTATGGGTGAAAGGGGGGCAGAGGACATTGCTGGGGGGAGAAGGGGGCCAGAGATCTCTGCTATGGGGGAAAAGGGGGGGCAGAGGACATTGCTGGGGGGCAGAGGTCACTGCTATGGGGAAAGGGGGGCAGAGGACATTGCTGGAGGGGGAGAAGGGGGCCAGAGGTCACTGCTAAGGGGGGAAGGGGGGCAGAGGACATTGCTGGAAGGGGGGAAGGGGAAAGAGGGGCAGAGGACATTGCTAGGGGGGAGAGAAGGGGGCCAGAGGTCACTGCTATGGGGGAAAGGGGGGCAGAGGACATTGCTGGGGGGGTGAAGGGGGCAGAGGCCACTGCTTTGGAGGAAAGGGGGGGCAGAGGACATTGCTGGGGGGGAGAGAAGGGGGCCAGAGGTTACTGCTATGGGGGAAAGGGGGGGTAGAGGACATTGCTGGGGCGTGAAGGGGGGCAGAGGTCACTGCTGTGGGGGAAGGGGGGGCAGAGGACATTCATCTCCCCTGATGAATCCTAGACAGGCCCAGCTGATTTTGGAGGCCACTTGTTTTTGCCTACAGCACAATTACTTTGAATTTGAGGGTACATACAAGAATGGCACAGCTATGGGGGCAAATTTTTCCCCCAGATATGCCAATTTAATTATGGGGTATTTGAAACACCTGTACATCACCAACAACAATTCCTTTGCGGCCCACATTGCTTAGTATGACAGATATATAGATGACATAGTCATTATATGGGATGGCCCCCCCATACAGTGGATGCCTTTGCACAGTATTGCAATCACAATCATCTTGGACTGTCCTTTACTCATCTTCAAGACCCCACAACCCTAGCTTTCTTTACTTCCATTTCCAATTATATCAAACCTAAGGCTGGTAATTTGTACATTTATTACCGTAGTTCTCATGATCCAAGGTGGGTTAAGAACATCCCCAAAAGTCAGTACTGTCGACTTTGAAACAATTGCACTAGGGATGAAGATTATGTTATACATGGTGAAGCCCTCGTGAAAAAATTCATAGAAAAAGGATACCCCGCTGCTCTCATGCAAGAAGCTTTTCAGTTTTATGTGGACAAATCAGCCCGGAAATCTAGGAATTTGACCTCCAATATAACTGCACAACCCACCCGTTTCACTACTCAATTTCACACACAGTATAAAAGAATGGAGAACATTCTATGTAAACATTAGCCCATACTCTTGGAAGCTCTCTTCCTACAGACAACTCTCACAAAATATCCGAAAGTCTTGTATAGAAAAGCAAGAAACATAAAAAGCAGGATAGCCCCCCGTAAGATAAAAAAAACATTACAGACACCCAACAACACATCATACTCATCCCTCTGAATGGTATGTACCAATGCAGAAAAGCATTATGTCTTACATGCCACTTCATTCAACATGGACAAAAAAACCTTCAGTATTAAAGGGAAAACCTATTCCATTAAAGAATTATTTAATTGTTCTACTGAATATGTTATTTACTGCCTAACACGCCCATGCGGGTTGTTCTATGTTGGAAAAACAACCAGAACCCAGCGAAAACACTTTGGAAAGCACAGGCAGCTAACTGAAGCTGGATCTGACAAACACACCAAGGCATTTCACTGAATACCATAAAAACTCCACTACAGGGCTTCGGTTATGGGTTATTGAGGGCATCCCCAAGCTACTATCCATGGCAGAACGCTTCAAGAGCCTCTGCTGGCATGAAACGTACTGGATATATATGCTTGGTACCCTGTTCCGGGAGAGTTAAATGAAGAAATCGAGGTCCACACAATACTTTAACCATATACATATTCCTCCTTCCTAGATTGTAAGCTCTGAGGAGCAGGGCTCTTCTATCCCTCTTGTATTGAACTGTATTGTTGCTGTATTGTCTCTCGTTATATTGTAAAGCGCTGAGCAAACTGTTGATGCTATATAAATCCTGTATAATAATAATAATAATAATAATAACAAGGAGCAGGGCCCTCAAATCCCTCTTGTATTGAACTGTATTGTTACTGTATTGTCTCCCGTTATATTGTAAAGCGCTGAGCAAACTGTTGGCGATATATAAATCTTGTATTCAGGGGTGGACTGACCATTTGGAAACTCGGGCAATGCCCGAGGGCTCGGGGTCAGTAGGGGGCCCCATGAGATGCCTCGGTAACTTTTTCATAGGTTTTGAGTTTTGAGTTTGGGCAAGGACACAGGGGCCCCATGATCCCCTATTGCCCGGGGGCCCCATGAGTTGTCAGTCCGCCCCTGCCTGTATTATAATAATAATAACAATAACTAAACACTCCTAAATTCTCCTATCATTTGCAGTTGAATAAGGTGCCATCTTAGCTTGTATTGCTAAAGTGTCCTGGTGCTACATTGGTGACAAAAGCCATTCTGAGAGATTGAAGGTTTGTTTAATTGCTGACTTAACCACTTGACCTCTGGAAGACTTACCTATTTATTATTGTATTGAAATCCGAACCCCTTTCTGAATTTTATCCCCCCAAAAACCTATATGTATCCTGGACTTTCTTGGTCCAAGTACCCTTTATTGTGATCCCCCCCCCATTTGTTAACACCCTTTACCTACATCTACAGTTAGTACTAGATATAAGAACATCTTTGTGTATGCATACAGTATACAGTACACATGTATGTAGAAATATATATATATATATATATATATATATATATATATATACCATATAATGATCGAACATGTATCGGCATATATACTATAATACTATAATAATCTTAATATGTATCCCCCTTTTTTCCATCTACTATTATCCCCCTTTTGTTCCTCCTTATGTATGCTGATTGACTATACCAGGGGTGGGCAACTATGGCCCTCCAGCTGTTGTAGAACTACAAGTCCTATGAGGCATTGCAAAACTGACAGTTACAAGCATGACTCCCAAAGGCAGAGGCATAATGGGACTTTTAGTTCACCAACAGCTGGAGGGCCACAGTTGCCCACCCCTGGACTATACCACTAGAGAAAGGGTGTCAAACTGGTGGCCCTCCAGCTGTTGCAAAACTACAAGTTTCATCATGCCTCTGCCTTTGGGAGTCATGCTTGTAACTTTCAGCCATGCAGTGCCTCATGGGACTTGTAGTTTGGCAACTACTGGAGGACCACCAGTTTGACACGCATGCACTAGAGCTTTCCGACCTTCCTGTTGTACATACTTTTTATATATTTTTTTAAATTTTTTATTGTTTAGTATCACTCTTTAATTTTACACCATTTTACCATTTTTTTCATTTATTACTTATTATCTATTTATTATTTAATCCCTATATTGCCAGAGATTAGGTGATCTTTTTCTAGCCAGATGCCGCTATTACCATGCTGGGCCTTGTTGTCCTACAAATGCAGCTTGTTAGGATGCCTCCCTATTTATTTGGCATCATAGGAGTGTACTGGTAGGCCTGCAGAAGGAGCTAGAAGCTCCGAGTGCATAGCCTGTATCTCTCTGTAGTTGACTTCTGGTCGTCCGACTCTTCCAGTGACGTCACTTCCGCCGGTGCGTTCCACGCTGGCCAGCGAGGCTTCTTCCTGGTCTACACACCATTGGACTCACCTACACCATCTTCATGGTGCTCTGAGACCATCACTGGTGGTACCTGCAGGATGAAGAGCAGCAGCCCTATACATACCCACAGAGCTTTGTATTCTCCTGTTTTTTTGTGAGTGTTTTTAATCCTTAACTGCTGCACTTAGCTGGCACCTCTCTCTATTTCTTTGATCTTAACATTTAAAGTTGGCCACACTCTCCAGGATGGCTGCTGCTTTTTTAACCCCAAGTTCATCAAGGACTAAAATATTTATTAATGGACTCTTAGATGTTTAGTCCTTCCTTTCAGTGTCATTATAGCCGATTGGCTAATGTTTAACCTGTTGTTTACATTTATATGACAAATTTGGTTAAGCCTTCTCTGTACGCCAGAACTCCTTTTTTTTTTACTGATGGATCTTGTGTCCCTGCAAAGCACCAAAATGCACCAAAAACTGGACCTCATCAAAAGCACACCAGAACGCCTCAGAAAGGCACCAGAATGCGCATGCTGAAATGCATCCAGACTGTGTTTCTATAGCGTGAACTGGCCCTAAATTTGCTTATTTGATTTTATTTATGTATAACAAGTACTTATATAGCACTGTCAATGCAGCACTTTACATATATATTGTACATTCACATCAGTCCCTAACCCTCAAGGGGTGTACAATCTAAGGACCCTAACTCACATTCATACACATACTAGGGCCAATTTAGACAGGATCCAATTACACTCTGGTCACACTGGATGCAAATTGGCATGCGACTGGCAAATTGCATCCTATTGTCTGCAATTATAGCGGTCATATCGGTGCTGTTCCAACTTGGGTCGGAACCTCACTGATTTCCAAAGCAGTACATGCACTACTTTTGGTGCAATTTGAATAGACATCTGTGTAAGATGTCTTGCAAATCGCACCTGAAATCGGCAGTTCACCTGATTTTGAAATCGTGTGACTTCACTGTAAGTCGCACAATTTCAAAGTCGGGTTTGATGTGACCGAGGTGTTAACCTACCAGCATGTCTTTGGAGTGTGGGAGGAAACCCATGCAGGCACAGGGAGAACATGCAAACTCCAGGCAGGTAGTACTGTGGTTGGGATTTGAACCAAGGACCCTAATACTGCCAGGTGGAAGTGCTAACTACTTAGCCACTATGCTGCCTAAATGCAGTTGGGAAACACTGGACCTGTGAAGAAGTCATACAGTCCACTCTGTAATCCACCATGCTTCAGATTGGGAATGGATCGACTTGAAAGTCTGTGTTGCTCGGCCATTTACCCTGTGATTGTAGCCTCCCTGGCGGTATTCCCGAGTGTAGCTCGGGGTAAAGTTTCAGTACCACAAGGGGTAACCCCGAGCTACACTCGGGCTTACCATGCGGCGCTGCTCCGGGATCTGTTCTTCACTTACCTTGTCCTGCGCTCCCGCGATGTCCCTCCTGCAGTGTCCATAACATAGTAAATAACATAGTAAAACATTACTGTATCAAAGCATTTCACATACATTTTGTCCCGAGTGTTTTGTCCTGTGCCCTGCCTGCATTTTTACTGTTCTGGCTGGAAACTGAGAAACGTCCATGGCGTCCAAAAAGCATCTCTTTAGGTCAAAAGCGGTTTTAGACCAGCTATAGAACAGCGATAGTAAATCAGAACCACTTGCAGAATTGAGTGATGATTCGTGGGGAAATTTGTCATCAGACACTGAAAACGATTTTGCGACTTTGCTCAGAGATGTGCGAACTTGGCGCTATATTTCAAATTTCAGTGTTTTGGGTTTGATTATATTATTGAATTAAATTTATTATATTATTATTTTTTATGATTATTTATTAATCTATAATTTATGATTTCGTGTTTCAAATTTTAACATACCCGGGATGTTTACTAGACTCTTGTTCGGACAGATTTCAGTGAGTTATTCCTAAAAATTACAAGAGCCTGAGGAAGGTAGATTTTGTCCTCCATATACCTTTTGAGGTATGATTTTTTTTTTCCATTTATTTTTTTTTAAATAGAAAAAGAGGTATGGTTTTTATTTCAGATGAAAATACCACAAGCTGAAATTTGAATTGATTTTAATGGCTGGGCTTTGGTGTTCCTGGGTTATGGCACTTATATAGATCACAGACATTTTTTAGGAGACTATGCCACCTTGTGGGTATTAGGAAAAAGAAGCAAGTACCATTTAACAAATAGATCCTCACCCTCTTTATTTTTCCTTGTGATCTTTTTCTCATGGAAAGGTCTCCAATTTTGGACAATGATTAATTGATCCATTACATTTAGTTCCATATGTCATAAATGTTTCAGTAGCAAATCATGGAATACTTCTTATAAATAAAAATAATATCGATGTCACTCTTGTATGCCATGACACTTTACAATATTGTTATAATAAACAAGTCGTCAGCCTATCCATTGAAATGATTTCACTATGTGGATAATTAGGTTTATGATCTTGGTAAGAGCTTGTTCTCATGTTAGGACTTCGAGCCTAGGTTCACACTACAGCGATGCGGTAAATATCATGTGATTTGTACAGGAACCGCACCGTATTCCTGTACAAATCACATGTGATTTGTGTGCGGTGTGATTGGAGCCATACATTTTGTATTGCTCTATTCGCACCACACCCGCACCAAAGATGTCAGGACCCTTTTTTAGTCCGCACTACTGTAGAATCGGCTTGCATAGGTAAACACACCTATGTGATCCGATTCTGCACATCGCACCATGTTTTGCAGACTGATGTTGGAGTGTTGTTAACATACACACCCGCATCGATTCATATGAACAGGGTGCGATTGTGATGCGGTGCAGAATTCGCACAGAAAACACTGGAAAGTTTTCATTGCCCCGATGTGAGTGTGCTACAGTGCAATAGCATAAATGAGCACATAGAACGCTTTCTATATCTGGCTTGTATAGATATCCCTTCTGTTTGGCTGCCACAGCTCCAGAATCAATACTGCAGACAGGATCGTCTTAATTTTGCCTGTTTTCCAGAATACAGACACTAACACCAATCTGACTTTTGAAATCGTGTGACTTCCAGTGAAGTCGCACGATTTCAAAGTGGGATGTCATTCCAACTTGAGGTGCAGATGTCTATGCAAGTTGCACCGCAAGTAGTGCATACACTAGTTTAGAAATCTGTGCAGACCCGACCAAGTAAGAAGGAGAGCAATATGACTGCTGTAATTGTGGCCAATAGGGTGTGACTTGTCATGCGATTTGCAACTCGCATGGCATGGCAAATCGCATGGCAAGTCTCACCCGGTGTGACTGGGGTGTAAGAGGGAGATTTACTAAAATGGGTCCACACAGAATCTGGTACAGCTGTGCATAGTAACCAATCAGCTTCTAACTTCAGCTTGTTCAATTAAGCTTTGACAATAAATCTGGAAGCAGATTGGTTACCATGCAGAGCTACACCAAATATAGTAAATCTCTCCCTAAGTGATGCCAGTGCCATGACAATTATTATATACATTGAATCCAATATTTTTGTTAGTTCAGTGTTTTTTTCCTGCATTTATTATATGTTATTATATTGCCTGTTCTGCTAGCTCAAGAGCTCTGGCTGTGACTTTGCAGGGGGAAAGACAGGCCTCTGCAAAATATTCACCAAGTCAAAGCCAGAGCTCTCCAATCTACAGGCAGTATTAGCTTTTCCTATTTCAGAGCTATAGGTCTGACTCAGTAAGAGGAGATCAGATCTCTACCGAGAGACCACTGATTCCACACAGAGAGCAAGGTACAAGCTTTACAATTTAAATTGAAGAAAAAGAGAGGGGGGGGGGGAAATAAACTAAAACACATCATAAACGCACTGGAACGCATAAAAAATGCACCGGAACATGTCAAAAATGCGCACAAGCTTTTCTACTCAGGCTGAAGCTGCTTTAGAAAACTGTAAGGGGCAGTTCACACCACAGAACAGCAGTTCAGATACATTCTGGATGCATTTATGCATGCATGCTTTTGATGCATTCCATTGTATTTTTTATGTGTTCCAGTGCACTTTTTCCCCTTTTTTTTCTACATCTTAACTATTTAAGATGTAGCCCCTATGGGCATGTGCGTTCCAGTGCCTTTTTCTGCGTTCCACTACGGTTCAGTGCAGAAAAAGTGCAGCATGTTCTATTTTTTCTTTCTGTACTGGAATGCCCTGGAACTGACTGCACTGGTGTGAACTAGGCCACTGAAACCCATATAACCTACTGTCCATACGTTTTTGATTAAAATAAAAAATGCACTGGACTGCCTCTGGTGTGAACTGGCCCTAAAGCTCCATTCACACTAATGTGTTTTTAGTGCTTTTAGCAGAAACACACTACAGTCCATTTAACATGGTTTTCTATGGAATATGTTCACATATATGCTTCTTTGAGCTACTGTGTTTTTGGAAAAGGTCAGGGACTTTTTTAAGGGCCAGTTCACACTACAAAAAATGCAAAATACCTTTTTGCTTACAGTTCACACCACACACAGTTCCTACTCAGTTTGCCATTTTCCAGTATGGTTCTGTGCAGAAAAAATGCAGCATTTTCTTTTTTTTTCTCTGCACTGGAAACTAACTGGAACTGAATGCACTGGTGTGAACTAGGGCCATTGGAATACATTTCTGCATTTGTGATGCAGGAAAAAAGCGCACTGGAATGCATCTAGTGTGAACTAGCCCTAAAAGCAAATAGCAGCGTTTTTGCTACAATAGAGTTCAATGGAGAATCTGCTGAAATGCATGGTAGTGCGGTTTTGCTGCGTATTTGCTGCGTTTTGCATGTTTATTCTTCGCAGCAAAAATAAAAATAAACTTAAAAAAAAAAAAAAAAAAAAGCTGAACAAAATGCAAAACGTGGTAAAACAAATGCATCAAAAACACAAATAAGCGTGTAGAAAAATGCAAAATGAACTATGAAAAGCACTGCAAAACAGACAAAAAGCAAACTGCATAGTTGTGAAGGGAGCCTAAGTCCCTTGTCACATCGGGTGTGACTTGGCATGCGATTTGCATGCTATGCAACTTGTAAATCGCATGCCAAGTCACACCCTATTGTCCTCAATGACAGCGGTCATATCGGTGTGGTCCCGACTTGGTCGGAGCCCCACCGATTTCTAAAGTAGTACATGCACTACTTTTGTTGTGATTTGCATAGACATCTGTGTCAGATCTTTTTAAAATCGCACCTGAAATCGGCATGACACCCGACCTTGAAATCGTGCGACTTCACTGTAAGCCGCATGATTTAAAAGTCAGGCTTGATGTGACAGGGTGTAAGACATTGATAATCTTTTGTTTTCATACATCTGGAATGTATTGAACAATTAATTGGGCTAGAGGTTTCCTCTAACAAATCTTTAATTTAACACCAGTCACTAGTATTTTGTTTTACCAGTTGGTGGTCTCCTGTAGCATTTCAAGCGCTCTAATGGGTTATTTTTATATATTGACAGTCTCAAACAGAATCTTGTAGCAATTTTTTGTTTGCTGGCTGCATCTTGTAACATGTTGGTAGTCATTTGTAACATAGTAGAAGTCTCTAATGGCCTCTTGTAACAAAAGGATAAATAGGGATAACTACCTAACATCTTCTACATTTAACAAGACATTATAACTACAATTTCTGGGGAAATTGTGTGAAGTGTTCTTGCCTCCACCAGTAGTCTACAACTCACACTCTAGCTTTTGTCACTCTGCTGCCTGCTGACACACCTGGGTTCCTATGGCAACTCACTCTACAACAAGGGCAGAGAAGAGCGGTTAAAAACAAACTGCTCGAGAGTGCGCATGCGCGGCCGCCGGGATCGGATGTCCCGGCATTAGCTCCGCACATCTCCGGCACTGACAGCAGCCCATAAAAGGGCATAGTGCCGCTTCACCCCCGGGGCCCCCCCCTGCCTATCTCCGGATCTCGGGCACCTGTCAATATGCCCGGCAAGTCGGCGATTAAGAGCCGTGGAGGCTCCCAGCTGCGGCTCCCTGCGGGGACTGGGAGGACCAAGATGGCGGCCGGATCGGCGCCCGCGGCTCATGGGGTCTCCTCTGCCTCTCCTACAGCAGCACCTCTCCCTCGGAGAGAGAAGATGGGCTCCTCGTCCCACGCTGGGCCAGGGAGGACTGCAGCAGCATCGCTAGGTGGGGTGAGTGACTTCCTGCAGCCCCCCCAGTCATCCTCCAGCCCTGTGCCACTAGAGTCCCAGGCTTCGGCCTGTCCATTGAGCCGTGACTCCCCTGCATCCTCGCCCTTGAGCAGCGACATAGCTGCCATTTTTTCAAGCCAGCATAGCGGTCCAGATCCCGCTGATGACAGCCCGGCTTCCTCGCCAACGATTCCTCCTGACCCGCCTCTATACTCTTGTGATGCGACTTTGATAGCTCGATTCGCAGATTTGCTGCAACGCGAATTAGACAGAGCTACCTCAAAATTGGCGGCGGATTTAAAGCAGGATTTTCAGGCCTTGGGCCACCGTTTAGACTGTATTGAGGCTAAAGTTGATGCGACAGTCCAAAGTATCTCCCAAAATTCTAACATGATCACCGACTTGCAAGATCGCCTGGAGGAGGCGTATTCTAAAATTGATGACCTGGAGAATCGGGCTAGGCGATACAATTTTCGCATTCGAGGTCTTCCTGAGTCGGTTAAGGAGCTTACTAGCTGCGCACATACCCTCATGCGGTCCGCTATGCCTGCAATTGATGATCTTCATCTTGAGATTGATCGCATTCACCGGGCATTGATCCCCCCCCGGCAAGGGGGGCCTCCTAGAGATATCATCGTCAAGCCTCATTTTTTTCAGGTTAAGGAAGCGGTTATGCGGTTTGGCAGGGAGAATCCGGATATAGAGCTTGCAGGGCACAAGGTACAAATCTTTGCTGATGTTTCGTCGGCCACTATCCAGAGGCGGCGCTCCCTCAAGCCACTTCTTTCTCACTTGGTTCAAAAGGGCATTAAATATCGTTGGGCCTACCCTTTTCGTCTGCAGTTCACTCTTAATGGAAAGTCCTATGGGTTTACTACATTCCAGGATGGCGAGGAGTTGCTGCTTCAGCTGGGTATTATATCTCGCAGTCCGACGTCCCATTCTCCCACGGGATCGGCTTCTCGACCTCCGCCGCTCCAGCCTTTGTGGACTACTCCATCGTCTAAGAAGAAGGGGTCCCGGAATCCGCCCGGGTGGACTTCTTGAACTTTTGTGTTCTTTTGGGGACTTTTCGCTGGAATATGTTCGTTGATGGCGGCCTTTCTGTGGCTCTTCGGAGCATTGGCCGCTGTTGTTATATTGGTTTGGGGGGATGGGCTGGGGGTGGGACTTAAGATGTTAATTACATTTGTTTGCTGAATATCATTTCAGTGGCTCTGATTGTTTTGTTTTTTTGTTTAATGCACTGTGCGTTTGATTTATTGTTATTGGGTTGTAACTGCTGTTAGTGCCGGAGAGTGTCTTTGCGCTCTCCCTGATTGGAAGACTCTTCCCCGGGAATGTTTCTCTGGGCAGACCTATTCCACCGCAGGGCTATTGCTCTGTATTTCCTGGTACATTGTTTCCTTCATTTTCTGATACTGTTTTGTGTACCGCGGTCACTTGGCATTTGGACTTTTGTGATCCGAATGTTCTCTTTTCTTTTTTCTGTTTTTTTCTGTCTTTTTTCTTTTTGTTGTTTTCTGATTTTTTGGGGGGTCAGCTGGCGACATTTAGGGACTTATAGGGATCTTCTTACTTTTAAGGAACGAGGGGTCTTTATTCTGCTTAGTTCCATAATTATTTGTCATGTCTTCCGTACGGTCCACTAGCGGAGAAATTCGCTTCCTTTCTCATAATGTTCAGGGGTTCAATTCCCCATCCAAACGTATACAGGCTTTCAGCTCATACTACTCCCTTGGGGCGGATATAGTTGCCTTACAGGAGACTCATTTTCCACCCTCCTTCTCTCCACGTTATATTCATAAAAATTACCCTCTCTGCTTTTTTGCTAATGCCACAGAGAAAAAGCGGGGGGTGGCCCTTTGCTTTTCTCGTCGAGTGTCCTTTGTTGACTCTAAAATTATCCGGGACAAGGAGGGGAGATATCTTTTGGTGAAAGGCCACTTGGGAGGCGACCTTATCACTTTTATAATTTATTATACCCCCAATACCAATCAGGTTGAATTTTTCCAATCTTTGCTAAGCACTCTGGTAGGAGAATTTGAGGGTGACGTTATTCTAGCTGGTGACTCTAATTTAGCATTGGATCAGACTCTGGATCGTTCCCAAACCGCCACGCTTCAACCTCCTTCTAGACGGAGCCGTAAATTGGCTCAACTTTTATATCGCTATGATCTTATTGATGCATGGAGGGAGGCTAATCCTACTTCCCGAGACTACTCCCACTACTCCAGGGCTCATGATAGTTATTCTCGCATTGACCATATTTTTCTTCATACATATTCACTCCCCAAACTTGTCACTGCTAAAATCTTTTCCACGCCCTGGTCTGACCACGACCCAGTTTCTATCACCTTTTCGTCCGAGACTCTTGGTAAGACGGCTTTTCATTGGCGTCTTAATGACTCTATTTTGGGTAATCCATCTCATTGTCGGGAAATTTCATCGCACCTACAAATGTTTTTTGATTTTAATAAAGCAGAGGACACGAACCCGGCGATTAATTGGGCAGCTCATAAGGCCTCAGTCAGGGGCTATATTATTCAACTCTCTTCTCGTTTAAAAAAAGCCCGAACTGACCTACTTGCTACTAAAACTCAGTTATATATTGACCTGGTTGCTCAACATAAACAACATCCCAGTTCTGATTTGTTACTTAAACTTGACCAGGCCCGACTGGAACTTAATTTATGTCTTACTACCACTGCGGATAAACAACTTCGTTGGTCTAATCATAAATTCTTTACGTGGAGGGACAGACCTGGCACCTTGTTGGCACGCAAGCTGACTCCTAGACACTCCCAGACGGCCCTCCCCAAGCTCAGACTGGACAATGGTTCGTTATCCCAGGACCCGGGTAAGATCCTCCACAAATTTCAGTCTTTTTACTCTCAGCTTTATAGTTCGCCCACGGGGGGCTGTTCTTCTTCCTCTCTGGAGGCTTTTTTGGAGTCTATCTCCTTTTCCCCCCTCCAGGAGGCACATAGGGAGCTAATGGAACAACCTATCTCCTGTGAAGAGGTTGGGAATGCGGTGAAATCCCTGGCCTCTCACAAGGCCCTGGGACTGGATGGTCTTCCTAATACTTACTATAAAGCTTTCCCGGACATTCTGATACCCCATATGGCCCTGTACTTTAATTATTTGCGGGAGGGGGGTGTGGTTCTCCCTGAGGAAAATAAGGCATTCATTAGTGTCATTCCCAAGCCTTTCAAGGATGCCGCTATGGTCTCCAATTACCGGCCTATTTCTTTAATTAATTGTGATTTAAAGATTCTTACTAAAATCCTGGCCTTACGGCTCCATACCTTCTTGGCCTTATACATTCATGATGACCAATCAGGATTCATAAGTGGTCGACAAACATCGGACCAAATTAGGCGGACTATAGCTTTGCTGTCAGCTGTGCAGTCCAATTGGGATGGATCGTCGCAAAGGGATATTTTTCTACTGTCACTGGATATTCAGAAGGCATTCGACAGTCTGTCCTGGGATTATTTGTTTAAAACGTTGGACAGGTTTGGGTTTGGCCCTTATTTTACGACGTTGTTGCGGGCCCTCTATTCTACCCCGTCAGCTCGGGTATCCATTCGTGGACATAAATCAGTTCCTTTTTCGATAGAGCGAGGAACTAGACAGGGATGTCCTCTTTCTCCGTTGCTCTTTGCATTGGCGATGGAACCTCTTGCGATTGCTATTCGCGCTGATTCCTCTATATCGGGTGTTATCTGTGGTCAAAGGGTTCATAAATGTGCCCTATTTGCCGATGATGTTCTTATGTATATATCTGATCCTCGAACGTCTCTACCTGGTTTCTTCCATCTGTTTCATCGTTTTTCTGAGGTCTCCGGTCTTACGCTCAACTCCTCTAAAACTGTTGCTTTGAATATCTCTTTACCCGATTCAGAGGTTCGCTACTGCCGGGAAAACTTTGCTTTTCAGTGGGCTCCTGGTTCTCTCCCCTATCTGGGGATTCTTCTTACGAAATCTGTATCGACGCTATACCAGGCCAACTATATCCCGCTTTTCAAGCGACTTAAGAATGACTTATTAGCCTGGCAGGATCTTTCTCTTTCCTGGTTCGGTAGAATTAATTCTATTAAAATGACCTTCCTACCTAGATTATTATACTATTTTAGGACGTTACCAATTCTGATTCCCAAACGAGAACTAGTCTTCCTGCAGGCTGCAGTCTCCAGATTTGTTTGGAGGGGAAAGCGCCCTAGGCTGAACAAATCTACCTTGTTTTCTTTGAAGAGGCATGGTGGTTTGGGACTCCCTAATCTTTTCGCATATTTTCAGGCGGCCCAAATAGCACAACTATCTTGTACTACGGCCAGGGGATATGTCCCCCAATGGGTTGGGATTGAGGCTCTTTCGTGCCGTCCATATGCTATTGGTACTCTCATGTGGCTTCCCAATAGATTGCGCCCTCCTATTTTGTGTCCTACTCTATCTTATTCATTG